>NC_091746.1:61838300-62143300 GCF_043380555.1 Nothobranchius furzeri
ACAACAGGCAAGACAAAAAAGTCTGACGTGTTGAGTAAAAACTGCTATTTTTAGCACATTTTTAGGGCCGACGTGTTGCTACCAGACGTACAGTGTGAGCAGTCAGGTCGCATGCGAGAACTGGGTCGTACAGTGTGAGCACACGACTCGTGAGATCTGCTCTGCGAGGAAGTCGTACAGTTTGAGCTGAAGCTGAACGCTGCGAGTGAAAAAGTCGCACAGTGTACGCCCGGCTTTAGTGGGCCTGCTGGAGAGCCCTCACAAGGACAGACAGAGTCGAGCTCTCTTTTCTAAACATCCGTCTGACGAGACGGAGAACACAAGCTTGTGATTGGTCAGGACGCTGCTGTCGTCAACAGCGCCGCCATTGCACCCTCAAACACATAAAGAGAGTTGAGGGTATCTAGCGGCGACATGGAGCAGCTTGAAGAAAACCTCGTGGAAAAACTCTAAAAACATGAACATTTTATTGCCCCGTGACTGGAGGAGTGCGCATCTCGCCCTCGTGGAGCTGACGGAGAAGTTTAAATTAGGCTTTTAGAAGGTGCTTTACAAATACATGCCATGTACCACTTATAATTGAGCTGCTATCTTAACCAGAATGGGGCCTTTATTTGAGACCAATGTCAGTAAAAAAAAAAAAACAACACATTTTTGAACAAAGTGCGTTCCACTCCGCGACATTAGGTGGCGACGTGACTATTTAACCTCGCGAGATCTACCAAACAGCAGACCGCTAACACATCTGTAGAGAGTGGTTCATAAAGAGTAAAATAATTGGTGGCCACAAGTCTGGACTGCAATACAATGGGCTTTAGTATGTGGAAGTCCCTTTGTGTGAAGATCGAATAGGAAAATAAACCGAGGAGCAAGTGAAAACTCTAATCAAGCAGAGATGCCAGAAGATGTTTCTTGGAGTTTAATTGGATCATAAACATTTATTTATTATTTTTTGTGCACTGTCTTAAGGTATCTTTATTAGCTCCTGAATTATATAATGTTGTTTTATTAATGCTCAGCTCTGTGCTCAAAGGGCAGGGCTGCTGAACCACAGAATAAATGCAGTCATTTCCACTTAAAGAAATCGGTCTCAGCTAAACATTTATGACTGAAACAAGCTCATTCAGGGACTCGACTATGGAGTGAGAAATTTAGGGGAAAGAAGCACCCAAAAGCTGTATCTGTCCAACGTCTTTGTGCATCGCTGCAGTCAAACTGCCCTCCTCTACCACACAGCACATCTTACTGCTTCCAATTTGATTTTTTTCTTGATTCCCCGGTGGAATGCCATTTACAACCTGAATGGCAGGCTTTTATGTTGTGCAGACAAAACGTCCTTCCTTTCTCTCACAAGCCTCACCATGTGTTTTTTAACAAATGCTGCTTCTTGCATCACGGGAATCTTTATTTTTCCCAAATATCCATCCATCCACTGGGATGGAGTTAGGGTTAGGTTGTGGGGGCAGCAGACTGAGCAGTGAGGTCAGACTTCCCTTTCCTGAGCCCCTTGGGGGATTCTAAGGCATTCCAAGGCCAACCAACGTTCCCAGAAAACCTCACCAGGTAGGCGTCCAGGAGGCATCCTAACTAGATGCCCGAGCGGTGAAGGTCCAAGACAGAAGTTCAATAATTCCACTTAAGGCTTATGTAATCATTTTTAAATTAGTCTCAGTAATACCGTACATTGTTCTTCCGGGGACCCATGCTGCGGAAGTGACTCAGGCTCCCTATACTTTTTCTCCCAAGTTTTAAAGTTCTACTGAATCAACTGATTCTATCATTTAGAACAGGGGTGTCAAACTCAAACTCACACGGGGCCGAAATGAAACTCTGGGACGGAGTCGAGGGCCAAACTTAATATTTTTTGAAAAAGTGACGGCAAATTTGCACATTTTCTTTATCAACATATATGCAATTTTGAAACTTTTAATGTGGAAACAAACTTATTTCTGCATCAACACTGAATGTGGAATAACCAAATTACACACGAGCAAGGCAATTAAAAATAAAAGGCATCAGTGGTATTCATTACTTGTGGTATAATCAGCATTTTAAAAATCTATTCAGGATTTATGTTTTCTTGTTTATTCATTTTTCTTATTTTTTATTCTCCTTTTTTCTCCTGTAATACGTTTCATCGCTGCTGTGACGTCTAGCTTTCCCCACTGAGGAACAATAAAGGGATTTTCTATTCTATTCATCTATCTGCAGCCTTTCCACTTCCTGTTTACTGTAGGTTAAATCTTTTCTCACGGGCCAACAACAAAATAAAAATATCATTTGATCTTAAATGAAAATGCAACACCTCACCTGTTAACTTTCATGTTGTGGAGCAGAAAAAGAGCATAAAACCAACATATTTAAAGCTCAGTTTGCTCCACTGGTTTACTGTGATGCTCACCTGTTCCAGCCAGATACCTGCGTCATGGGGCTGACCTGAGCTGAGGAGGAGACTCCTGTTGTTTTGTTCATCTTCATCATAATAATGACAACATTAGATGACAACAGGTGCTCACATAGGTTTGTGCTGATGAACATGTCTGAGCAACTTGACCACGTTGTTGTGTGGCGGGGAGGAAACACAATGACAGCAGCCACAGAGTCATGCTGGTTTCAGCGTGTCGCTGTTCGCTGGAGTTATATCAGCTCTGTCTGGACGTTAGTTGAAAAACTTTCTCTTTCAGTCGTGAACACATTACTGAGCGGCTAGAATCTCCGTTTCTGGGCTTCAACGTCAGAAAACAGCTGAGTGAACTCGGCGCTGAGTGAGAGGAGTGTTTAGTTTGTCTGAGACAGCGGAGCTCCAGACACCGGCAGCAGGCGCTGGAAAAAACACAAAGGAGGGGGCGCGTCGCCGCAAAGCATCACGGGAGTTGAAGTATTTGCGGTAAAATCGGCCAGCAGGCCAGTTTTAATATATTTTTGATATTTATCTCCCGGTCCACATAAAAATGCTCCGCGGGCCGCATCTGGCCCGTGGGCCTTGAGTCTGACATATGTGATTTAGATAGAAACAATAGTTTTTATGACACGCTGCTGCTCTAAGACGTTCAGACCTGGGCCCTCGTTTTATGAACAGATCTGTGCATATTTCATGCATTGGAATAATTTTACACATTGTATGCTATTCACCATGTTGTACTTGTGCATAGAAATGAACCGCTCTGGCCATGCGTGGAAACAGCATCTAGTGGTAGAATGTGGGAACTGCAGCACTGAAGGTCTTCAGTCATTCACGTGTGTTCCTCATCCAGAAAATATTTTTACCCTAAAAGTAACTAAGTACATAGGTGGAAAATAAACTTTGTAAAAGACACCTGTGACGAACAGGAATTTGAAACTATAGACTGGCCGATCATGTGTTATTAGAGGATTTGGTAGATTTGCTACGCTGTGATTTGGGACCCTTTGTGCAGCGATGACAAACCGCATGAATCCGATTCCAGTCGGGTCAAATTTCTGACAACTATGCAAACCCCCAGGACCTGCTCCACTCTGCTCCTCCAGGCTTGCCATGGTTTAGTTGTCATGGTAACTAAACTGAATGACAGCTCAGAAGAGGCTGCACTCAGACAGCAAACATTTCCAAACAACAACACTAACTCCAAACAGAACATACATACAACTCATTCAATGTAAATTGTAATTGACAACCCGTTACTCTAGCATTTGTCATATTCAGTTTTATGTCGAACCGTTTTTCTTTGTTTCTGACAGGGATCTCTCCCTCTGCAACTTGTCTAATTGTCTTCAACTTTGTTCAGTCTCGTTGTCAATAAAGTTTTTTTTCTTGGGGTAGAACGCAGGGATTCCTCTCGTGAGCTGAGCACATAGTGAGACCAAATACCATTAGTTAATTCAGGCTGATTCTGTATGTAAATGACTGAACAAACACCAGCACCTGGGTACGCACAGGTTGGATTTATCACCACTCGTGTGCAGAGGAACATGTGTGCGATTGGGCGCCGCATGTTTCATAAATCTGGATTCAGGCCATTTGTACAAAGTTTATACATTTCAGTCATAGGAAGAAATATAGGCCAGTTTCTACGAACGTCTGATGAATTAGGGCCGTGCTTTTCTTATTCTCTACAGAGAGAAAAGCACATTTCTGGAGTCTGTCATGCAAACACTGTTGATTTTATTTTATCCTTTACGTCCATTATGTCCTCTTCTTAAATACTTAATGGGGTTCTTTGTTTATTCGGGCATATAAGGTTATGTTTTTATTACATGATTTTATTTCATATTTATTTCACAGTCGTGTTATTTTGCCTGCTGCTAATGACACTTAAGTAATGGAGTTTAGGGTTTTAACTAGGGATGCACTGATACCAGTAACTTTTATCCAATACCAGTATCAGTATCGGTAAAAGTTAACCGATACAAATGCAGTTGCCTGAAAGTGGCTTCACTGTAACTTGTCATTTCTGTTCCCCTAATATTTTAGTTTTGTGATAATTTCTACTCATATATTTCATTTTTTGTCTACCTCGCAGTCTTTTCCTGTTGAAAGCAGAGAAGAAAATAAGTCCTGTATTCCAAGTCATTGCTTTTTTTTGTGTGGTAGAAGTGGTATCGGTATCGACGAGTACTCAGAGCCAAGTATCGGTATCGTATCGGTTTGGAAAAAGTGGTATTGTTGCATCCCTAGTTTTAACCCTTAAAGGTCCCTGGTGCATTTTTTTTTTTTTGTGCGAGGGTCCCCAGTGCAGCTTTTTAAGGAACCTCCAAGGGTTTTAAAAGCCTTTGAAGAATCTCATCATTTTTAGGGGGAAAAAGGAACTTGCATCTTTTTTTAACTAATTCCATCATTTACTAATTCATTGTACTACTTTGAAATTTATAGAAGGCTTGAATGATTCACAAATTCTTTTTTTAGTCAACACAAAAGACTCAGGGCTTGAGGTGTAGATTCTAGCCGACTAAAATAGATGTCTGCAGCTCTCAGTCTGGACTGATGGGGTTAAAAAGAGTACATCCACTGGACTCTAGGGGCCAAGATGTCTGTGCTGAATGTCTGTCCTTCCAGAGGTAGATCTCAGTGTGAAGCAGTTCTATTTCTACAGCAGGCCACGGTCTCCCTCTCTCTCTAGCTCTCTGACTGAATTGCATGAAACATAATCACATTACCTGAAATGATCCTTTGACATTCCTCTCTGTCGTTTCTGTGTTTCACCCCCTCATCTGTAACTCTGTGTGCCAGAGCTGCACCAGCAGGTCTTGTCCAGCGATAAAACCTAATTGCGGGGATGTGATGGGAGTGTAATGGACGGTGCTTCCTGGCGTTTAGGCAGAGTCGGGCTAGATTTATGACCTGTTATGTGGCGCGCACTCACAAACAGATGCTGTTTATTGGAAAACTTGTAGCAGGAATCACACACAGACTTGGGTGATGGAAACAAAATCTTCAAAACAAGACGGCTTTCAAAACAGAAAAGAAAAGCGACCTCCGGTTTGAATCCACCACCCACCGTGTGTTTTTGTTGCTCTGTGCCTTTCTCTTTTGTCTGCATCTAAGAGCTGAGCGATAGAGGAATCCGAATCAAAGTGTTTTACCGATTTCTTTTTGATCCGCGGAGCTCCCGCTGCTTCACGCTTTTCTTTTGATCGGTCGCTTGGTTCCTGGTCATTGAGCAGAGATAAACACGCAGTGCTATGTGAGTCATTTGGATTTCAAGCACAGCGGGGTGACACATTGGAGCTTCTACAGCACCTCCGCTGCTCCAGCCTCTCCATTGACTTCTTAGTGACATTTAATTAGTCCAAACATAAAGTCTTCCGCAATACCTGGTCCGCTCTAATGACATTCTTATGAACCACGTCAGTTTTTCTATTTTGAGGCAGCCATTGTTTTTTATCACTATAGTGTAATTATCTGGAACGTACACCTTCTGATGCCACGTAGAAGAAGTCAAAGCTATTAGACCTGCATCCCGCAGCTCTGACGCCACAAGCTCTTGTCTAGAAACGATGAAAAAATGAGTTGGTGAATGGACGACGGACCCAGAGGGTTGCAGGTTCAAGTCCCGCTCAGTCAGTTACAGTCATTGTGTTCTTGCCTGCTGGTGGTGGTCGGACGGACAGATGGCGCCTGTGCTTGGCAGCCTCGCCTCTGTCAGTGCGCCCCAGGGCAGCTGTGGCTACACTGTAGCTCATCATCACCAGCATGTGAATGTGTGTGTGAATGACTGGTGTGTTGTAAAGTGCCTTGGGGGGTTGTAGGATAAATACAAGTAACTTACCATTTGGCTAGAAATGATAAAATGGCTATGTGGTGTTATTAAGCATGGAGGTGATAAATAAAAGAGGTTTATGTAGTAGATCTTCAGTTTTTGTCATGGGATTGAATTTCCACAACAGAATGACACTAAAAGTACCAGACTTACATCAAATGTATCATTTACAAAAGGTCAGGGGTGAGATCCTTCCTCAAGTGGACAAGTTTAAGTATCTCAGGGTCTTGTTCACGAGTGAGGGAAAGATGGAACAGGAGATGGATAGGTAGGTAGGTGCTGCATCTGTACCTCTCTGTCGTGGTGAAGAGTGAGCTGAGCTGGAGGGTGAAGCTGTTGATTCACCGATCGATCGATGTTCCTACCCTAAACTATGGTCACGAGCTTTGGGTGACAATGGGATCACGGACACAAGCGGCCGAAAAGAGTCTTCTCCACAAGCTGTCTGAGCTCTTCCTTAGAGATAGGGCGAGAAGCTCTGTCGTCAGGGAGGGGCACGGAGTAGATCTGCCGCTCCTTCACGTGAGGCTGCTAGTCAGGATGCCTCCTAGATGCCTCCCTGGTTTTCTGGGCACGTCCAACCGGAATGAGAGCTAAAGGAAGTCCCGGGACACGCTGGAGGGACTATGACTCTCAGCTGGTCAGGGAACGACTTGGGATTCCAGGAGGAGTTGGTCCAAGTGGCTGGGGAGAAATGTTTGGGCCTCTCTGCTTAAGCTGCTGCCCTCCGCGACCAGACCTTGGATAAGCTAAAGACAATGGATGAAAGGACACTTACATTAAAAACGTACTTTTTGCAAAAGTTTTATTCTTTTTTTCTAAATCAAATTTTAAAATATAACAATAAAAAGTTGCCTTTTGTAAACATGATAAATCCTTTGGCCGTGCTCCCTCGAGTGATGGAATGATGGAGCGAAAAACCAACAGGTGGATTGGTGCTACGTCTGCAGTGATGTGGGCGTTGTAAATAGGGGAGGGGGCTTACCCCGGTTTCACACTGCAAGCATCAGCGGAACGGAACGGCAGCGAAGCGGCACTGCTTCAAACAGAATCCAATTATAGTCTATGGAGTTTTTCAAACCAGCCTCGACGCGGCAATTTCCAGGCGCATCCCAGAAGCGGCATGCCGCACCGCTAAAGATAGGATCGAGTTCTATTTTTTTCAGCAAGCCGCTTCTGGGACACGTCAATTTACGCAGATACATAGTGCGAGACAGGAAACCACACGGTTTCAGTGTAAAATCCCTGGTTATTTTCAAAATAAAATGCAACGTTGCGATGTTATGTATCACTTACGTCAGTACGTGTGACCGAACGGCTTTGTTTACCACCAGTTTCTTTCGAGAAGTGCAGCGGTGTGATTCCTTGCGGGGGTTGTGATCTCTCGATGAGGAAGGTGTCGGAAGTCTCGAGGTATTTTAGAATCTCGCGGGTACAGCGAGGCGCAGCGAGGAAGCCGTGCCGCGGCCAAGACTCTCCCGGTGTGAAAAGAACCGCTTTGAAGTTCGTGAGTCAGCCGCTCCGCTGCAGTTCCGTTCCGCTGATGCTTGCAGTGTGAAACCGGCTTTAGATTTCACCTTTCCAGTACCTATAATGCAGCTTTAGCAGTTCCAGTCTAGGTCGCACCTTCCTGCATCTAATCAACACAAAGACCTCCTCTCAATAGAGGCTAACGACTCATCAGGGGGTAGAGAGGAGGGGGTACCCCTCTACCCCTATTTTCTGTTTGTTAAATAACAACATGTTTATGTTTATTTATATGGCAGACACTTTTATCCAAAGCGATGTACAATTGTTAACCTATAGGGCATGTTGTGATCTGTGGGGGAAACCGGAGTACCAGGAGGAAACCCACGCATGCATGGCGAGAACACGCAACTCCACGCAGAAAGGCCGCAGCCGGGTTTCGAACCTGCAACCTTCTTGCTGAGAGGCAACAGTGCTAACAACTGCGCCACCATGCAACAATAGACAGCCACAGCATATAAGCTTGACTCTCCCATATTCCAGTCAAAATTGACAAAGCTCCTCGGATGAGAAGCGAAACGTCTTCAAGAAACCAAAGAAGTCCAGTTGCCTTCATTTAAACCCTTTTGGATTCCTGTCCTGTTCTGTGTTGTTGTAAGTGCTGCCACAGGGGGCACCAGTGTTCAAAACAAAGTTGCTTTAATGGGCCAACACCTGCCAAATCTGTGGATCATTCAGCTCTCCCTCACTCCACTCCCTCGGCCCGTCAATCTAACTGCTGCCTCTTCTTGGTACAGGTGTGAGGACCCACTCTTGCTTCTCCTCTTCATCCTCTAACACCCCCATCAGTCTGTATGGCAGCCACTGCCTTCACCCATGCCCTCCATCTGTCCCCATCCATGCCCTCCATCTGTCCCCATCCATGCCCGTCTCATCGTCTGCTGCTCCAGCCTGCCTCTCCCTGGGAGCCCGAGAAGCTCTGTTCCCCTCCTCCTTTTCCTCTTCCTCCTCTCTGCCCCTTCTCTTCTCTCTGTGTGAGTATTACTCATCATAACCAGCATGCAGAACTGGTGTCTGTGGCACAAGCATGGGAATGGGCATGTGGTGGATGAACAGTGTGGGTGTCCGTGGGCTCGTGTGTGGGTCTCACCAGAGATTCTCCTGCTGACGACTGCATAATAGCCTCTATTTACATTCAGTTGTTGCTCTGCAGATTAAGAAGCACATTAGCATCAAGATAATCAGAGTCGCCATGTTTTATGCATGAAGCTCCATCTCAGGCTTCTGCACTTGTTTTTGTCTGTTTGCAGAGGGTGAAAAATGCTGCTTTTAGGGTTCTTATCAGTGCAAGTCGACCTGAACCCGAGCAGAGGCTGTGCTTGTGTCACATGCAAGTTTAATGATGAGTCAAGCAGATGGAGAGCCTGGCAGAAATACGGCATCTTATTCTGAAGTTTATTTTTCTTATTTGGATTTTTTTCACAGTGACTTGACAAAATTAGAAAAGTGATGATTAAAAGGCTGAAGGAGAAGAAGGGAGGACGTTTGGGTTAATGGCGTCAGGCAGAACAAGGAAACACTGAGAGGTGAAATAAGGCTGACTTATACCAACACAAGCCAAAAGAAATTTTTGTTTATTTTGTCTAATAAAAATGCTTCATTTATGACTTTTAAATTCACATTGCTTCATATTTAATACATAAAAAATAGCATCCTTTTTGTGTCCTTTTTGACTCAGTAATACTTCCAGGCTGTTTTTATTAAATCTCTCATTCACCCATTTTTTCAATAAATGTGCTGTGGACTCTAATATGAATGAATGCCTTGGGATATATTTTCTGTGAGACAAAAAGCTCTGGCGCTCCTGTTTCAGGAGGTAGAAGTTGATCAAACGAGTGTGGGGGGGGGGGGGGGGTGAAAAACACCCATTTCCTTTGTGTGGTTAATGCAGGCAATAGGGCCTGATGAAAATTTTCATAGTCAGCATGACTGTGCAACTCGGAGTGACTGATTGTATTTGAAAGAGATATTAGAAGAAGAAGAAAATATCATTTCTATGGCGCCTCTCAAGATAAAAATCACGAGGTGCTTGATATTGCTTCATATTAATATGACACAGTCTTTCTGTGAACCAGGCCTTTAAACTCATCTCTTAAGCTGATCGGTTTTCGTGAAGAAGACATACACTCACCTAAAGGATTATTAGGAACACCTGTTCAACTTCTCCTTAATGCAATTATCTAATCAACCAACCAACCACATGGCAGTTGCTTCAATGCATAGGGGTGTGATCCTGGTCAAGACAATCTCCTGAACTCCAAACTGAAGGTCAGAATGGGAAAGAAAGGTGATTTAAGCAATTTTGAGCGTGGCGTGGTTGTTGGTGCCAGACGGGCCGGTCTGAGTAGTTCACAATCTGCTCAGTTACTGGGATTTTCACCCACAACCATTTCTAGGGTTTACTAGAATGGTGTGAAAAGGGAAAAACATCCAGTTTGCAGCAGTCCTGTGGGCGAAAATGCCTTGTTGATGCTAGAGGTCAGAGGAGAATGGGCTGACTGATTCAAGCTGATAGAAGAGCAACTTTGACTGAAATAACCACTCGTTACAACCGAGAAATGCAGCAAAGCGTTTGTGAAGCCACGACGCTCACAACCTTGAGGCGGACGGGCTACAACAGCAGAAGACCCCACCGGGTACCACTCATCTCCACTACAAACAGGAAAAAGAGGCTACAATTTGCACGAGCTCACCAAAATTGGACAGTTGAAGACTGGAAAAAATGTTGCCTGGTCTGTTGAGTCTGAATTTCTGTTGAGACATTCAGATGGTAGAGTCAGAATTTGGCGTAAACAGAATGAGAACATGGATCCATCATGCCTTGTTACCACTGTGCAGGCTGCTGGTGGTGGTGTAATGGTGTGGGGGATGTTTTCTTGGCACACTTTAGGCCCCTTAGTGCCGACTGGGCATGGTTTACATGCCACAGGCTACCTGAGTATTGTTTCTGACCATGTCCATCTCTTCATGACCACCATGTACCCATCCTCAGATGGCTACTTCCAGCAGGATAATGCACCATGTCATAAAGCTCCAATCATTTCAACTTGACAATGAGTTCACTGTACAACAATGGCCCCCACAGTCACCAGATCTCAACCCAATAGAGCATCTTTGGGATGTGGTGAAACGGGAGCTACGTGCCCTGGATGTGCATCCCACAAATCTCCATCAACTGCAAGATGCTATCCTATCAATATGGGCCAACATTTCTACAGAATGCTTTCAGCACCTTGTTGAATCAATGCCACGTAGAATTAAGGCAGTTCTGAAGATGAAAGGGTGTCAAACACCGTATTAGTATGGTGTTCATAACAATTCTTTAGGTAAGTGAATGTCGCACATTACGGTCGGGGGTGGATAGCATCAGTTTGGTCTCATACGGTCGGTGTAATGTTCACATGCAATTTCGAAGGAGTTCTCAGAAATACACGAGCATGCGGGCGGAGTTTAAGACGTGCAGGAAAGTCCGTGGTGTCCTCCTTATTAGGATAAACATAGGTGGCCGTGAGCTGTGTTGCTTTTGGAGACTCTAAACCACATTATTGTATTATTTGCTCCCTGTCTTCTCACTGCCATGCATGTCCTCAAACTCCGCTCTCACGCACACAAACACACTCACTGATCTTTCCTCCCATTGAGCAGCTGGGGTGAGAGCTCCGTGCAGAGATGTTAAATCAGCATTATCAACAGGAACCCCCACTGGCTGATTCTACTCCCCAATCGGAGGTGGTAGGCATGAATTTCTGCCGGCCAATCAGTCCTTAGTGTCTCCTCAGTCCCAGTAGGAACTCCGAGAAAGTTGTCTGGAAAAAAGTCACCTATCTGGCATATCTGACCCAGGTGTGAAACTAAACTCCAGTGCCGTACCCGGCCCTGATGTGTAAGCGCCATTAGCCAAAGGTGAGGCTAATGCTAGCTTCTTCCTTTTTTTCTGGTGGAACTTTATTTTTTGAGCCATCATGTTTTTCTGTGGTTCTAGTAATTCATTGTAATGGATCAAAGGTCAAATTTACTTCTAAAAATTGACCAAAAAGTAACTTAATTTGCAAACCAGAAAGCTCTTCACCAGACCTTGTTACCGTACAAAGAAGACATAACAGTTTCAGCCAAGGTCTCATGCAGACGCGAGACTTCTGCACGTTCACTCTGAATAATGTTCATCCTCCTTGAATTATGAATGAGTTTACAACTTATAGGTTGAAATAATCAGGTGTGTTGAATGAACAAGATGTTTAAATCCTAGAATGTTTGAATAATCTGTACATTAATCAATGATGTGTTTAAAATGAATATTTTCCCTCCAATGATCCATTTCAGACAATAAACTACACAGTGACCAGATCAGTATGTATTGATTTAACAAGTTAATCTATTATTATTAATGTTTACCATTTTGCTTCACATAGCTGTTAAAAACATTTCCACTTCAGAAAGGTTTAACCTCTCTTTGTATCTGAGGGAAGGAGTGAATGCTGAGGTATTTTTGGTAATGCCTTCAAATGTGTCCATTTCTGATTTGTACAGGTTTATAAATCAGGCAGGTGATAAAACAGAATTGTTTCCGGATCTAATTCAGTTTCTAGCTGACTCCCGGTTTGGCCAAACCGGTGAGCAAGCCTTTTGAGACCATCCTATCTTTTGACCTCAAAGTCTAACCCCTCTATCCCCTCGTTTCCACCGGAGCCGTGACGGAGCCGTCAGCAGCACGTTGCTGCAGCAGCACGTCATAGCTGCTGATAGGAACCGCTGTGGTCAACAGAACTTTTTCCACCGGAGCCGTCAGCAGCGCGAGTCGGCCGCGTCTCAGGAGCAGCATGTCGCGGTCCTTACGTGCCGGTTCTATTTTCTATGCGCTACGCCTCTGAAACGGGTCAAGCTCGACATTTTTGGGGAAGGAAAGACAGGAAATCGGATGCGGAAACGGAGCCAAGCTTCCCGAGATTTTCAGAATAAAGAAACATACTGTCTTCCGGTTGCTTTACTTTTAAGAAAAGTTATCACCTAGCTAGCAGTCTCCTTTGTTTATTTTTATTTTTTGTATTGGCGATTATAAAATGGACAGAACATAAAACACAAACCTTTTGGAACCATATTGTAGTTTTCTCCTGCTTGTTGTTGTGTTTACTGACGAAGTCACGCGTGATTTTGCTAATGTCGCGTGACTTTGTGCTCTGTCGGTGACAGCTTCTCCCCTGCTGCTTCGTGTCTCGTGGGAAGGGCCAAGCAGCTATCCTAGTGAACTAGACCAAATTCTTGCTTTGCAAAGTTTAGTCTAGGCACGCTCCATTGGAACCTCAGCAGCTCCTACCAGGACTCTGGCTAGCCGATCACAGCTCTCTAGAGGTGTTTCAAACACATAAAGAGCTGTGATTGGTCCATAATGGTGGGCCAATCATAGTGCTCTGTCTGCTTAGTGAACAAATCACAGAGCGTTATCCGCTTTGTGGGCGAATCAGGGCACTCTATATGCCTGGTGGGTGGGATGATGCAACAGAGTGAAACAAGAGTATGTCACATTCATTGTCCAGTGGAATGCGGAGATCATTTGAAAGACAACGGTAGAACCCGCCCCACAACCGAGAGCCATCAATGGAGCGTTGCCAGACTAAATAAATGTACCACAGCGGTTCCTATCAGCAGCTATGACGTGCTGCTGCAGCAACGTGCTGCTGACGGCTCCGGTGGAAAGGAGGGGTGAGCTTCTCTGCAACGCTTGCGAGTGATTACAGACACAACGGCTCTTTTAAGAGCCACTCCACACAGACAGACATCTAACCTGCAGACCCTGGTTACGTCTCAGGTCGGTGAAAGCTGAATTCAACAGGAGCTACGACTCTTTGGGTTCTCGTGGTTTCGATATCTGGTGACCTCACCACTCGGGCCGCCTTTCCTTCGGACCGCCGGGAGTGACACATACAAGGGAATCGTAGACACTGGCATCGGATGGCGTTATAAATAAAGTTTCGCCTATCAAACCATACAGCCAAATCGATTTTACAACCCAGACTCCACAGTCTCTCTCAGTTACTTAAGAAAGGTTTTGCTAAAACATCTAACTTCCATTTCATCCATTATATTCCATCATTTCATTCTTGTCTTGTATAATCATTAGTTTAGGAAAATAGGATTAAATTCATTTTTATAAACTATATACTTGACTCTGAATTAATATGAAGTGTGTTTATGGTCCCTGAATAAGTAAAAGAAACTAAAATCCTCTGATTAAACATTCAAAGATCAATCAGATTGATATTTCATATTTATATGGAATTATCACATTTTGTTGGTCATTTGCTACATATGTAGCCACTCCTTAACGCTACATTATGCTCTGAAAAAAAACTAATGGAAATTTCTCTCTGCTGTCATAGAAATGATTTGAATAATGCTTAGCCAATTTCTCCTGAACAAGATGACTTTTGTGTCTTTCAGATGAACACATTTTTATTTTTTCCACACCCTGATGGCATTGAGAAAGTTCAATAGATTTTTTTGTTGTGTAATTAGCATTTAGTTTTATGGGCACACATATCTAAATATTGAAAGGCAGCATGTCTAATGAGAACTGTCCTAGGCCCAAAGGGGGACCTTGGGGAACTCCACATAAAAGTGAAACTGAAAAACTTGTCAAATGTAGTTTAAACCAGTTCCTCTATTTCCTCTAGCACTATTCAAGCTGAATTTAAAGGCAGGATTCAGGTTGATAAGCTCATTTCAAGAAGAAAAAATACTTTTAACCAATTTGAATTAAATCTTGGATGTCACTGATTTAGTGCTCAATGCGGTTGTTCATGTGCAGTTTTCAACTAATTTGTAAGAAAACTCATTTAAACTTTTATGTGAATTGACAATAGCGTCTTAGTGTTAATTAAGCTTGGGCTAAAATCTGCTTTACTGTATTTTCCATGTGCTGTGCTGTTGTGCACCATAGTTGTTGTGATATTTATTCTTGTTCAGCTGGACTTCTCCCTTCTGGCTTCATTTCTTAGTTTAGGAAATGGAAGGTAATCATCTCTGAAGTGCTTTCTCCTACCTCTGCTCACATCATCTTCTAGCAGAAGTATCATCAAGCCCTGTAACTTCATTACTCTGGAAAGGATTGAACCGCTGGCCGGATCTCATGGGACAATGAAGTTAGCTGCCCTAGTTGGCATGTGACCAGTAGGAGGAAGCAGGGCTTGTTATCCGAGTCATTTTTTCCAAGAAGAGGACAAAAATTGTGTGTGGATGTAACGGTGCTTGTCAGGGTTCTGCTGTGGTGAAGCTGCAGTTTTCTATTTCTGGTGTGTATGCTGAAGCAAAGCCTGCAGCTTTCTCCTTGCTTCCTTACCCCCATCCTTCAGGCTGTGGCTTTTGTTATGCCCCTGCCCCTCTGTTTTTACAACAGACGAGCTGCAGGGCGTAGATAAGCTCCTCGACAGCCTGAACAACAGGGAGGCCCGAAGAGGAGTCAATGTCTCGTGTAGTAATGGTTCACGTTTCCCGCTCTTGGGTTAATGGGGTAAAATGTGGCTGATGGGGAGCAAAACAAACTAGAAGCCTAAATATTTAAATCTTGCATCATAGGTGATTGAGGCTGGGTGGAAAGAGCAAATATAGGACAATAAAGCTGAGCTCTATTGTGAAGTGTTTTTTTTATTTAATAAAGAGATTTTATCACTAACAGTAGCTTCTATTTTTGTTTCTCTTGCAGGTGTAAACAGATAATACCGAAACTCGACCCTCCTCCACCTTCCACGAATCGCAAGAGGGCCAGCAGGACATTTTCTCCAGGGTCAGAGGTCACGGCTGCACCCATACCCGCTAACGAGGCAGCCCCGAGCCGCAGCAGCAGCCTCTTCTTCCCGGACTTCACCCCCAGCTCTCTGTCCTACAATGACTTTCACTCCCTCAGCAACGGTGAGAGCAGCTCCTCTTCCTCTAGCGAGGACTCGGGTGTCCGCTCAGAGACCAAATCCCTTCTGTCTCCCCGCCGCGATGACGACGACCTGTTCGGGGATCGCGGGACATTTTTAACAGCCTCTAGCAGCTGTGCAAGTCCCCTGGATGAAAGAGGCGGAGCGGTTCTCTCGTCCTCAGAGACGACTTCTGTCGAACCCAACGCCACAGACTCGCGTACAGACAACTGTGATAGCTTGCTGCCCTTCTCCTCACCAATGAACAATACCTGCCTTCACATCAGTCTGTCTGAGGATGAACTTCTAGAGGGAAGCCTGGAGGACACCCAACTACGTTAGGTCTTTTGGACACTTTCTTCATGTTCCTCAACCGAATGGGCAATACCCCACGGAGCCCCGGTTTGACACATCACAACTTTTGAACTAGCCGAATCATTTCCGGGTCATAACGTTATGGCGCTTTCATATCTGGGCCAGCACGGACTCTCAACCGTGAGGATAGATGCAGCTTCAGTCAGAGGCGACGTTGACTTCTTAGTGTCCAGAGTCATAATGAATCACGCATGCAGGAAGCTCCCACTGCTTGATTCCATCCGCCAATCGGAGGCTCCCTCTAACAGTAGGTGTGTAATTGAGCCGGCCAATCAGGTGGTAGTGGGTTTGTTGGACCTGTTCAGCCCAAAGTAGACCTCCTTGGTATGTGGGCCAAAAAACCGACTGGTTGAGCTTGAAAAAATACAAGCTACCTAGATATGAACACTACCCAGTCTTGTCCACGCTGGCCCAGATCTGAAAGCACCATTAATGTTCTCTATAGCATTAGTATGCTATCGCTGCAAGTAGGGCTGCAACTAACGATTATTTTCATAATCGATTAATCTGTCGATTATTTTTTCGATTAATCGATTAATCGGTTTGTTATTGTTTAGCTATTTAACCTATACATGCATTTCAGTTAAGAAAAAAAAAACATAAGAGAATTGTGCAGTTGACTGCAATCTATTTTATTGCACATGAACACAGTCAGCAGTATAAAATGAGCTAAACAGTGCAAAATATCAGTCCAGAATAATTTTTTAGCATTAGCTGGAAGCCTGCTCCTTCCACCATGGATAGTGGCCTCATGTCTTTTACCAGCATGTTTAGAATAGAGTTTGTAAGTGGTATGAATTGCTGGGGGGTGAGTGTCTTGTTCCCCATGTAGTTGTCCATCGTTGCTTGTTTTTTTTCTGCATAAGAAACACAAATAGACTGAAATAAGTACACATATAAAATAAAGCAGCACACACACTACAACACTAAATCAATATTATATTTTTTAAATTAATTAACAATATACTGTGATCATTTATTTTGAGGGTTACGTTCTACAAAATAGCCCGCAACAGGAGATATTCAGAAAAAAAGTCTAATTTTTTTTACTATTAAAAAGCTCTAAGTAAGAAGCTCATGAGGTTTTTACTTTGAGTCGGGAGTGTTTAAATTAGCTAGAGAAATGTGAAAAATGATTATTTTGTGTAATACTGTTTAAGAAACATGATAAAAATGTGTTGTGAGGCGTTTTACAGCGTTAGACAGTAAAACAGCCTTTTAATAGTAAAAAAATGACTTTTTCTGAATTTCTCCTGTATTTAAAAATTGAAAGCGTACAACTATGCAGCGTTATATTCACCTGGACACAGCTCGTCTGTATATTTTTCACCACAGAGTTGTCCTTTTTTGAATGAGGAACATAGTTATGGGTTTGTGCCGTTTTTCTCTTAACGAGAACATTCTTATAAACAGACGTGCTAAATTTGGCAAGCGCATGATACACAACACGGAGGAGATTCACGATGGCATCTAGTCAATCAGAAGTAGAACACCGTAGACTGACGCGGCAAAAAAAACATGTTTAACATCCACTATAACGATCTCAGCTAAAACACTAAGTCCAGCTTGTTTATTTTCTGTTACTTACCGGGCTGGCTCTTCCAAATGACGGCTCACTTCACCGCGGTGCTCTTCCTCCGCTGCATCAGCCCCCACATGCTTTCGTCTCAAATGTTCACTTAGGGACGTCGTGCTTCCGTGCTATGCTAGATGGTTTTTGCATATTTTGCCTTTTAAAGGCATCTAGAGTGAAGTGCTCCCATACTCGTGAGGTTTTTGTCCGGGGTTTCTCTAAAGTTTTGTCGCTTCTATTTTTCTTCCGTATTTCTTGTTCCGCCATCTCTCACAGCAAGATGAGCATCAGTAACGTGATACGTCATGAAAACCGAGGGCACTCATTGGCTCATTTCTTCTTCTACGGCTCCACTGGTAGATCAGTGGCTCATTACTGCCACACACTGGCGGCAAATTTAACAGCTTGTAGCCGATGTCAGATTGTGGTAAAAATAGACTTTATGCGGTAAAATATGATTATTAAACAACTAATCGATGACTAAAAAAGTTGTTAACTATTTTAATAATCGATTATAATCGATTAAATCGATTAGTTGTTTCAGCTCTAGCTGCAAGACCTGCAGAGGATAACGATCAACAACGTACGCCGGATAATCTAGGCCATATGAAAGACGCCACAATCAAATATAGACAATGATTTTAAATTGTATGTGTTTACTGACATTCATTACTATTAAGGTAAGTTAACAAGCTTTTGCCTGCAGTTGCTAAATGATACTTGCTAGTTCTCTACGAGCACAGTGAGGAAGCAATGCTAACAAAGTTAGCAGAGTTATCGTTTAAGAAATGAAAAACTTGTTTTGTTAACCTATCTCTCTGGTAACATTGTTAGCATTGCTTCAACACCATGCTAACTTTGGCTAGTAAGGAGCTAGCATCATTTAGCAAGCCAAAGTAGAAGCTTGTTAACTAGGGTGACCATACGTCCTCTTTTCCGCGGACACGTCCACTTTTCACTGTCCGGGGCGTCCAGGCGGGTTTCTTGTATTGATGAAAATGTCTGGTTTTTCATCCAGGAGCAGGGATCAAATTATGGGGGGCTGGATATCCTACACATCCAGGGAGAGCCAGAAAAAAGGTTTCTACCTATATTGTATCATTTATATGGACTCGGCGTACCGAGGGTTCTTTTGAGCGGAGAGCACCGAGAGCGGCAGAGCGCTGATGGTGCGCTCCGGGCAGCTGCGTCCAGCACACGGTCCATTCTAAAAGTGGCACAGCCAAAAAACGATCAATAACTCATGATCGTTCATGTCGGCACATGTTCTCTACTTTCTGTCTTATTTGTGCCTGAAGCGCTCTGCTACTGCGGAGCTCATCACCTGTGCTGCGGTGATTTCACCTCACTGATGCAGCATCGAAATGCGCACTCCGCTTTGCGGTCAGGAGATCCTTTTGATCTGGTTGGTTCGAAAGTAACTCGTGAGGTGAAAAAGTAAGAATCCAGGCAGCAGTTTTTCTGGATACTTTAGAGGAGATGCAGGAAGATGAGAGACAGACAGGACCGGAAAATAGTTAAATAAAAACAAGAAAACAACAAAGTGTTGAAAAGTAAAATGTAGGTAGTACACATTTTTACCTGTATAAAACAATGAGTTATACACATGTAATATTTATACATCTGATACAATTCAGATCACCTTCAAAACTCAGTCACACACCCAGGGCCGTTTCAAGGCATTTCGGGGGCCAAGGCAAAACAGAACACCCCCCACTCCCATAACTGGGCTCCCCAGAAGCCTCTGTGTAATTCATACCCTCTCCAGGAATGTTAGTTATACAGTGTTTATAAAAGCCCCTCAGGCATTACTGACATGTTCTAATATTATCAGATGAAAAACTAACTTATCAGACATGCTGTCTCATCTGCTTCTTTTCTAAACTTGCTAAAAGTAACAAAACCATTTGAAAGCCACTATTTGTGGATTCTCTGAAAGTTTCCATGGAGTGTGTGACAACTTATTTTTTCATTGATCCTATCGTCTAATCTCACAGCTGAAACAAGCATCCTTAATAATCTGTGCACAGGAAGCTTACCGATGCTGTAGTAAAACAAAAGGTATAATAATTTATTATTTATTAAACCTTGTTGCAACACTAAAGCAGCAGAAAAAATGAGATTTTGCAATACATATGTAAATTATTTACATATGAATTGTTTTAGAGCCTTTTTGTTGGAAGATTCTGATATTAATTAGCTCTTACCAAAAAATGGGTCTCAGCGTGGTTTGTGTGGCGTTGCCATAGTGAGACGTCATAGGCACAGATCCCCTGTCCTCTTTTATGGAAATGGAAATATGGTCACTCTATGTTAACTTGCCTTCATAATGTGTGCAGGTGGAAAATAGTTGTCTTTCTGTGAATGTTTAAATATGTCCTGGATTATCCTGATGATCGTTATCCTTGGCAGGTCCTGACACGATCACTTAACAAACACAACAGTGCTGCAACCCCGATGTGATTCGGCTGGCTAAAAAGTCAGGAAGGGGTCTAAACCCTATTCAAACCTGTACTCTATCAAACCCTTCTATTTTTGCACAGGATGTTCGATTCAGGACCTCAGATGTTCCATTCACCTGTAATCCAGTCACTTAAAACACGCTGCTGCATAAATTATTAGCTAATCAATAGATTTAGTACTTTTTAATGAAACTTCCTGATCAAAATTTTAGAAACTAGAGTGTTAAGCAGACAACTTGTAGCGATAATTCTACTTTTCAAGTCACATCATGTAGTAGAAATCAGAGCTAACACCTGCCTTTATTTTGCTAGACTTTTTGTTTGATGTTTCACTGTGATGCGAACAGTTGTGCAAAACCACGTTTCACTGAGAGAAATGGGGCTGGGTAGTGGGAAGGGGTCGAACAGGTGGGGGTGATGTTGGGAAAAGTTTCAGCACCCGGCAGGGTGGGGACTGGAAAGAATGAAACGAGGAAGTTAGCGAAGGGGCAAAGGAAAGGTAAAAACAAGCCGATCCAGTTGGGTGTTAGGTTCCTAAAGTTTGTGTTTAAAGTCTTTTTATAACGTTAGAAACAAGTTGGTGTCAACTTCATATTTGTTCAAATGTTTTTAAATTATTGACCTAAATGTGACACCGGAAACATTAGACTGAAACTCAAAGTAGAACTTGATGTTTGGACACTTCTGCATTTAGCTGGGTTCTCCATTCATTACGCGCGTGTGTATTTAGCAATAGAACACCACTGGTGTGAGAGCTTCTCTGCTCAGCAATATCAGAGAGGGAGAAACAGCTCACTGCTACCACTTCAACTACCAGAGTCCCAAAATACAAACGCCATTTGAAGTCACAGACAACAAAATAAAACCACAACTGGTGTTTCCTCTAGCAATGTGCATTCCATCTGGTGGACGTGGAGGATGATAGTCGGCGGGAGTGGTGAGTGTTCTATGATAGTTTACGTTTAAAAGCTAGCTTGTTTTGTAGATTTGTCATTGCAGCTTCAATACTTTAACCATCTGTAGTCGGGTCACGGGGGCAGCAGCGTAAAGCCTAATTTATACTTCTCCATCAGCTTCACAAAGGAGAGACACGCACGGATGGAGACGTTTAGCTCTCGGACTTTCTCATCTCCTGGGGAGTGCTTCAAAGCAACTCCCCGCCAGGACAACAGAGGGCGTAGCGCTGTACTGTGGTATTCCTGTTATGTATCCCGTCCAAGGTAGTGCATTTACTATTGAGTTGATATTGTGGGGTTTTTTTTTTGTATATAACCCTCCCACTGTCCTAATGGGCGTGACCCTGCGAGGAAAGTTGACCATTGGTTTATCCCACGTGGCAGGGGTGAGGAGTGAGCACCACCTCACCCCTGCCACGTGGACCTCAAGGGATAAACCAGCAGTCCTGCTCAATGGTCAACTTAAAACAAATAGGAGACTTTTTAACACAAATTTGTCCTTCATCCTCCTCCACCTCTTCATGCACTCGCCAACTCTTAACCCATATTTCCCATCTCTTCCATCCACGAATAAAACGCTCACTGCGCATCTTTTCACTCTTCCAGTCACAGGGGAATAAAACATTCATATTTTTCGAGTTTTTCCGTGAGGTATTCTTTTAAGCTGCTCCGTGTCTGCCACTAGATATCCTCGGCTCGGTTTATATTTTTGAGGGTGCAATGGCGGTGCTGTGGATGACAGTGGTGTCCTGACCAATCCCAAGCTTGCGTTCTCCGTCTCGTGAAATAGATGTTTAGAAAACAGAGCTCGACTCCGTCCGTCCTTGCAAGGGTTCTCCAGCAGACTCGCAAGGATGGCCAGCTGAGAGACATAGGCTCTCCAGCGTGTCCTGGGTATTCCTTTAGGTCTTCTCCTGGTTGGAGGTGCCTGGAAAACCTCACCAGGGAGGCGTCCGGGAGGCATCCTACCCAAATGCCCGAGCCACCTCAACTGGCTCCTGTGGAGGAACAATGGGTCTACTCTGAGCCCCTCCTGGATGACCGAGCTTCTCACCCTCTCTCTAAGGGAGAGCCCAGACACCCTATGGAGAAAACTCATTTCGGCCGCTTGTGTCCGTGATCTCGTTCTTTCGGTCACTACCCAAAGCTCGTGACCATAGGTGAGAGTAGGAACATAGAACGACCGGTAAATCAAGAGCTTTGCCTTCTGGCTTAGCTCTCTCTTCACCACGACAGATCAGTACAACGCCCGCATCAGTGCAGACGCAGCACCAATCCGCTTATCGATCTCACGCTCCAGCTTTCCCTCACTTGTGAACAAGACCCCAAGATAATTAAACTCCTCCACTTGAGGCAGGACCTCCTCCCTGGCCTGGAGAAGGCATTCTACCCTTTTTCGACTCAAGACCGTGATCTCAGATTTAGAGGAGCTGATTCTCATCCCGGCTGCTTCACACTCTGCTGCGAACCGCTCCAGCGAGAGCCGGAGATCACGGAGAAAAACTCCCAGAAAAGTAAAGTGTCTTGTCGCTCAGTAGCAAGATGGTAAAGAGAAAAATTTGGTCGAAAATGAAAAAATAATTATGATAAAATTGTAATTTCACTTTAAATAAATAACGATATGATATTGCCTTATTGTTCGTCCCTATTTTTATCCTTTTCATACGCTGGCCTTGAAACGTCCACCTTGGTATGCAGTCTGTGGTCGAAACTCTTGAAAACAATAGGATTTATTTTATAAAATGGAAACATTTTATTTTAGAGAAACAGTAAAGCAATAAGAATATCCTCCAATATCCGTAAAGGAAACTATCAGGCTAACTTCCATCCATCCATTTTCGTAACCTGCTTTTTCCACGCAGGGGCGCGGGAGGCTGGTGCCCATCTCCAGCAGGTGGGGATTGCCCAGGGCAACACAAAGACACACAGGACAAACAACCGTGCACACACACTCAAACCTAAGTACAATTTAGAGAAAACCAATAAACCGATCATAATTTTGGACGGTGGGAGGAAGCCGGAGTACCTGGAGAGAACCCACGCATGCACAGGTAGAACATGCAAACTCCATGCAGAGAGACCCCAGGCCAGGCTGTGAACCCAGGACCTCCTTGCTGCAAGGCAACAACACTAATCACTGCACCACTGTGCAGCCCAGACTAACTTTTGCTTTTGTAATTTTCAGCTCAGGGAAAAAAGAGGTTCAGCTGGGTGATAATGAGAGAATTTCAGGAAACTTGGGAGAAAAACAGTAAAGGATTTGGATTTTTAATCTGTTTATTGTGTTTTTCCAAAGAAAGGGTTTATAAATCAATACAGATTTTGGGGGATCGCTGCCTTGTTAACTTAGTTATCATAATTTTATTTAAAATTAGTTATAATAATAGTTTTATTTAAAAAAGAAGAAACAAATGTGTTGTTTGAGAAAAAGAATCAGCTCAACTTTTACTATAGAGATAGTGACGTCACTAGAGGTGCTCTGGTGTCAGTGTGTAGAGGATATAACGGATCTGAGAGGTGAAGCTGTGTGTGTGTGTGTGTGTGTTAGGCTGGTGTAAAACGACCTCAGGTTTAACATTTTACACCTAGAGGTGAAGCTTTTCCCAACATTACCTGTAGTACAGAGTTTAACAGCACTTAACATGAGAATAACAATAAATAAAAAATGGTGTAGCAGAAAAAACTGTTTTACTCTTTCTTTCCCTTACTTTTCTGAGATCTTAAGAGTCGATTTCATTTCATGCAAATGAATCATGTTGCTTAATAACGAGGCTATTAATCATTTAGCAGTTTTAAGAGGATCCTTTTTGTTCATTTGTTCCTGTTAAAAGAGAAAATCTCTTCTTGTTGCAAAGGTGGCACATCCACAACCTTTTTCTGCTTCCTCTTCTGCTAATTACATCTCATTAAAGTCCCCATGGCGGTCCCCTTTTCAAACCCTCCCATACTGTGAGATTCACTGAGGCTTTCTGTCACACTTTTTCCATAGTTTGTGTTGTAAAGGTGAGCTGTTCCCTCTCTGCTGTCTGGAAGCGTGCCTCTGCTGTCTGACCGGTGCCCTCAGGGTTTCTGTGGAACTCCGTTATTAGAAGTGAGGCAAACAGGAAAACCCTCAGCCCTTATACGTATTACAGATGTCATTTCCTCTTGCACCAGCCAGATCCCGGGAGTGGAAACATGACTAAACAGAAAATGTTTTATATTTGGCACAGAAGGGCGAATTCTCTCTTTGTGATGGTATTCCCCAACTCAATAATCAATAATGCTGGATGTCAGCCGGTCTCGTCTGTCCTCTCGTCTTCTTTGCAGAAGGTGGCTTCCATCCTGTTCATTGAGCCTGCTCAATACTGCGCTGCATTTGATCTGCGATCAATGTAGTGCAGCTCTTAAGAGCCACGAGGCAGCTTGACACTAAAACTTCAGCTCTGTGGTTTTTACAAAGACGCCTCAAACACACGGCCGCCGTCCTTTACGCAGCCATTAATGCCGCTGAGAAGGCATTAGTCTGAGTGCAGGCAGGAGTGAGCCTGTCGGTGATCAAAGCTAATGCAAGGCTGGTGATCACAGAAACATGCTCCAAGTCATTAAACGAGCTCTTAACTGCTACCAGAGAAAGATAAAACAACAGATCTGACCTTTACACTTCTTTTTTCTGCTAGTGTTTAACATCAAATGTTTTTCTGTAGTGCTGACATGCTCGGACTGTAAAATGACAGCTTCTGTACTTTTATTTAAGGAAAAGGAGCTTATTGGTATGAATCATTCCGAGATCCTCATTAATCATCGTTAGCAGGAACACCAACACGACCACCACAGCTGTGCTGAAAAATGAAATAAAATAAGAGACATGCTTTGCATTTTTTTGGCCATGGCATGAATAAAATTCAGTTAAAAGCTAAAACATTTCCAATAGAAAAATAGATAAAGCTGGTTTAAAGACCTAATTCACTGATAAACAGTTTTCTACTTGTTATTTTTTTAAACAGGATCGGTCACTCTGAGTTTCCCATGCAGGCTGAACGTGAAAATAGTCTTCTACCCCTATTTCCTGCATTAGCCGCCGATAGAAAATAAACAGGGAAACGCTAGGATTAGAAAAGCCAGTCACATTGTCTAATTAGCATTCGTTGACTTGCTCATCTTGACTCGTGACGGGGAAGGGTGTTGTTGATTTAGCCTCCAGGAGAAAGCAGAGCACATCCCTGCTAGTAGAAGCTAACTGTTAGCATTAGCAACTCCGCAACCTGGCAGAACTCCTCCAGGCTTGAGTTATTTGTGGAGATAAAACATCAACATTGCAAAGCTAATTGAGCCAGTGGTAAAGTCCCATTGCTGTTAGCCAATCAGAGGAAAGACCCTCGGATTTCAGGAAATAAGACTTTAAATCCTCACCTCTACTCTGGCTCACTTCATTTATTCTAGAAACCCCCGCAAATGTATTGCAGAAAAAATAACGAGCAAACTTGAATTTAATTGTAAATTCCTTCCAGCTGAGCCTACTTATCCAACACATTCTCACTCCCAGCGCGTCAAAAACAAACGCTTGGTCAGCCACCCTCCACGTCAGAGCCCAGACGCCAAAAGTGCCCTTTTTCGTAACTTATGTGCGAAAAGGGGTTTTTCCCTTTTGTAACTGCAGATCCCAACGCAGCGTAAAACTGACGTGATGAGATATCCGCTGATGCGGCACCGAACCAGCTCGTTTAACCGCACCTAAACCTTAGTGTTTCACTATTTATAACCTTCCCCTCTCCCTCATCCTAACCTTAACCCTCTTGCTACCTAGAACGTTACTCTCACTGTGATCAAGCGTTTGTTTCCCGTGCATTCTGACTCTGACAGTCAGAGTCTGACTGTGGATTTTCGTATTTGCCGCCCAAGGGGAACGTTAGAACATACCAGCTGGTGAGGGGGAGGTTACAAATACCCTCTACTTCTAACCTCCATCGTGGTAGTTGAAACCTCCCCCTCGCGTTGACTCGGTCCAAACCCGACCAATGACGAGGCGGCTCCCGCCGTTCACTTCATAGTGCCGGCTTTTAGAGCGATCGACACATCACTAACGTGTTCGCTAGCAAGATGATTAAGGTTAGGATAGGGGTGAGGGGAAGGTTAAATAAGAGGATAAGGTTAAATAAGAGGATAAGGTTAAGGTGAGGTACAATGAGCTTGTTTGGTGCCCTGGCTGCGGACATCCCATCACGTCAGTTTTACGCTGCATTGGGATCTGCAGTCAAATAAGGGAAAAACCCCTTTTCGCACATAAGCAACAACAAAGGGCACTTTTGGCATCAGGGGACTGAGGCGGAGGGTGGCTGACCAAGCGTTTGTTTTTGACGCGCTGGGAGTGAGAACGTGTGTTGACTTATCAGTGCAGTGAGTTCAGTTCATTTTGACAATTTGTTGAACGTTTTCTATTTAAGGAAACCCAGCAGATTTCATCGGGTCACGGACTTGTTGTGTCAGTGACTTTACAACAATCCTCATACTAAGCTAGCGTGTAGCGACAGTGGAGAGGAAAACTCCCCGTTAACAGGAAGCATCCTCCAGCAGGACCTGGCTCAGTGTCAGCAGCCATCAACCACGACTCACTGGGGGTTTGAATTTCCACCAGATGTGTAATACGCAGCTAAGAGCTGCTATTATAGACAAATGATTTGCTTCCACCTGGCACGAAGCGCTGCATCTTGAACGTGTGACAGAAGCGTTGCGTCACAACCCTCCACTACATTTACAAGGAAAACATGATGGCTCAGTCCTCCCAGCTGTTGTCAATCAATCAAAGCTTTATTTATAAAGCGCTTTCCGCAACCCTGTCAGGAAGCCCAAGGCGCTGAACATGGTTCAGTAGAAAGTTAAATATAGTGAATAAATCAGAAAATAAAAGCAATTCAAATTACAGATTACAAATTACAAAAAAAGGTGAAACATTCTAATACAGGACAAATGGGTAAAACACGGGATAGAGTGAACCAATGAAAACTGTGAGATAAAATCAACATAATAGAGGGCCAAATTCAAACACGTTCAGGAAACGCCAAGCGGAGGAGGTGGGTTTTTAGGCGACTCTTAAAGACTGGCAGAGAAGGGGACAGCCTAACTGAGGGTGGCAACTGGTTCCAGAGTGACGGTGCTAGGACTGAGAAAGCCCGGTCCCCACGGGTACGACACCTAGAACGAGGGACAGCGAGCAGGCCTTGGTCAGAGGAGCGCAGAGCGCGTGATGGGGAATGTCTGTTCAGGAGTGTGGCCAGAAAGGGGGGAGCACCACCCTGGAAGAAATTAAAAACAAAGACGAGGAGTTTAAAGTGTGAACGATAGCAAATCGGAAGCCAGTGCAGGGAGGCCAGAACCGGACTGATGTGGTCCCGTTTCCTGGTCCCAGTCAGGAACCTGGCTGCACTGTTCTGCACAACCTGTAGGCGACGCAGTGTTGACTGACACAAACCTGCATAGAGAGAGTTGCAGTAATCAAGCCTAGAAAGTACAAATGCATGCAGTACCCGCTCCAGGTGGGCTCTTGACAGCATGGGCTTGATTTTTGCAAGGCGTCTCAGGTGAAAGAAACTGGAACGGATCACAGAATTGATGTGGGCATCAAATTTAAGTCCAGCATCAATTTTCACCCCCAGACTGGTGACAACTGGTTTTGAGTAGGGAGAAAGAGGGCCAAGATCAACATAACGATCCATGTGTCTCCAATTTAAAATTGTGTCGCCATACAAAACTTGTGCCTTTCAGGAATTAGCTAAGATGTAGGTATTTTGTTTTGGCAGTAACGTCCCTGTCCAGCGCCAAAAGGCGTACGCATAAAAGACTTTATTCTGTCAGAGTACACCATAATTTAATCCATTCAGGGGACAGGAAGAGCGACATTCAATGGCCAGAAGAAATGCCATTTTTTACAGTTCTCTGTCGTAGTTGTTTGGCCATGTCTGCCAATGTCGTTTCCCACTGAGTTAGCTTGAGGTAGCCTCAAGTCCTGCTCAGCGACTCTTCTGGGTCATTTCTTTTGGTCCCTAAAGTGGCCTGGAAAGTGATCCTTCCTGGCCGGCCGGGTGAAATGGAGACTGGTCCTGTAAAAATGTCTCGGATGTTCCGATAGTGGACACGGACCTGTTGAAGGGCAAACTAACGGGCCTTGGAATAAAAAGCAGCAGCTACAGAGGCTGAAGTGACTCTCATATTGAGTCTGAAATCTGATATTTGTTGACATTCTGTTCTCTGAGGCATTAAGGTTTGATTTGTCTTCAACAGATCTTCACGCGTTGTTTTTGTGCTGCTTAAAGAGCACGTGGAGAAGATCTGGGTTAAAGCTTTATTTAACGCCCTGAACGCAACCTTCGAGGACAAGGTCTGGAGAAGTGGGGGAGTAGAGGGAGGTGGAGTGTACAGTCAGTAAAGACTGCTCTCCCTTGCTATGCCTCTAACATGCCTCCATCTAAGGCTAGGTTATCCAGAGTTATCTCTGTAGTTATGCTGCTATAGGCTTAGACTGCTGGAGGATACACTGACCACTTTCCACACTCGACTACTTTCTTCTACAATCTGCTCTTTAACTGTATTATTTCCTGCTATTTCAGCTGTTAACTTTATTTTTTCTCTAAGTGTTTTTCTCCCCAGAAGAAGCTACAATGATGTTCTGCTGAGCTGTGGTGGCCTCATGGAGGGGGCCATCGACTTGAACACTGTTGCTAACCACTTAATCATTCTCCCTCTCCTGATAATAACATTTGACTTTCTTTGACATTGAATGTGCTACTACTAGTTTACCTGTTTAATCATAGATTCACCAGGATAAATACAATAAAGTTTATCTCTCACCAAATAAAATATTTACTAAGAAATCACGATATAACTATAGAAAGTGTGTGTGTGTGTGTGTGTGTGTGTGTGTGCGTGCGTGCGTGCGTGTGTGTGCTCTGTCTTCTCGATCCCCAGTGAGTCATGGTGGATGGCTGCTTATACTGAGCCAGGATCCTCTGGAAGTTTCTTCCTGTTAAAAGGGAGTTTTCCTCTCCACTGTCGCTAAATGCTTGCTTATGAGGATTGCTATAAAGTTGATGCTGTTAGCTGGGTTCCTTATATAGGAAACTTTTTACTGATTGGCTTAATGAACTGACCTGTATTGGAATGTTTATGTGAAGTGCCTTGAGAAGACTCTTGTCGTGATTTGGCGCTATATAAATAAACTTGAATTGAAATTGAATTGAATTGAGGAGACACAACAACCTCAAGTCCAAACCATATCCTTTCACAGAAATAATTTCCTCTGAGGTCAAGTAGAGAAAAAGTGGTACTTTATCAAACCTTTACTGTTATAACTGGCTCAGAAAGGTCAGGGCTGGAGGCCAAGCGTCTTTTCTTATTTACTTTTAGATATTTGATACAATGTCATTTTCCTAAGCCACATATAACAGTGACTCGGACAGAAAAATAGTGATTTCTTCTATTTTTTAGCTACGGAACTCAAACAGATGTGGGAAACTATAATAAAATGAACTCAGCAAGAGGGTCAAAGCAGAAGTGTGTCACGTCTCTGCTGATCAGACAGCTCAGTTAATCTAACAATCACTAATGCAGGTTTAGTTTGAGGGAAATTGGTTTGTAGCTTTTTTCGTTCCTAAATTATGAAGCTGCTTTTGGATTTAAGCAACTAGGAGAAGGCTTGATGGTTATCTTTTTAAACCTTTAAGTGCCTTATTTGTACTCAAATCATAAAAGATGGAACAATCTGATAAAATGTTACATTTATGCAAATATCCTTCATTATCAAAACACCAACTGGTTTATTTTTAGTCAGACATAATGAACATCATTCAAGATAAAAAAAAAATAAAAGATGATATATTTTCTAAATTGGGGTAAAATATTAATTAGTAAGTATGTAAGTAAGTAAAGTTTATTTATATAGCGCCTTTCAAAGATATAAATCACAAAGCGCTGTATATTAATACAGAAATTATACTGTATATATATATATATTATATTATACTGTAATTATACAGAATACTGAACAAAGCACAGTGAAGACTTTATTTTATTTAAAGACAAATATCCATATGGCCCCTATGGGATATGGTAATTGGTGCTTTGCACAGAAAAGTCTAGAAATATTTTCTCTGGCAGCTCTGGGTTGTGGTGTTTTTTCCTGACTGCTTGGGGCTACGGCCTCGCATCTGAAATATCTGAATATCAGAAAAGCTAGAAGGACTCTGGCGTGTTGAGGAGGACTTCAGGTGTGATCAAGTTTGGGCTATATGGGTTTTTTGTTTAGTATTAACAAGTCAGGTGGCTCTGAAGCTGTGAATTGGAGCCCCTGAAAATCTTCAAGGTTTGTAAATTATAGTGTGCAGTTTCTGAAGCATCCTCAGAAAAAGACCATTTCCTTGGGTATATAGAGGTCAGCAAGGTCACAGCAAGTTAGCATCTGCTCAGAGCCTCATGTTTACCCTTTGACGACAAGACTTACACACGATAGACAAAACACAACCTGTCTGCAACCCTGCTAGCAGCTACCACTTTGCCTCTTACAAAAGTGGATTTTCCACTATTTCCAAAGAGAATGAAGAAAAAAAAAGAGAAACAGCAGTGAAGATGAAGAAGAAACAATCTTTTATATAGCGCCTCTCAAGATAAAAGTCATGAGGTGCTTCACAAGAACAAAAATGAAAAAGTAAAAATGATTTTTAAAAATCATAAAATTGGGAAAAGTAAAAAATGTGAGGAGAGGGGGAAAGAAAATGAATAAGAAAGAGGTAATCAGTGGATCCTGGGAAAGGCAGAATGAGGAGGTCATGCTAAAGCCAGCCTTAACAGGTGAGTTTTCAGCTGCTTTTTAAAGGAGACCACTGAGTCCACTGATCTCAGCCTCAGGGGGAGCGAGGTCCAGAGTCTGGGGCCACAGCTGTGATCATGCACTGTTTTCTAAATCTGTGCATCACCTGCAGGTTTAGCATTGCTGTTTTTTGACTGAGTTATTTAGTCATTTGCAGCAGAAACTGGATCAGCTGTTACCTGTGCAGCCTGGGGCACTTCTGACAGAAATACTGATGTTATGTGGAATGAACGGTGGTGTAATGGTGTAGACAACAACATAAACTGGTGTTTTTGTTTTTGCGAAGGTTGTAAGATGGCAGAAATCCACTTTGTAACACCATGCAAACTAGCTGTTAGCTTATCAATCAGGTGTGAATTTAAGTGGATCTTGTCAAATTGGCTTCCCTCTGAGCTAGAGACACACACATTAATTTAGTATTGTATATAATTATAAAGCTAAGGAGAAATCCAACCTGAGTGGATTTAGCATTTGTTTTCTTTTTTTTAAATTGTTTTTGCAGCTCATATTAGCTTCAGCTGTCTATCACTGATACTGAATACTTACTGAGTGTTTATTGGGATTTAGGACATATGAGAGCAGGCATGTGGCAGAGGGACCGCAAAAAGACTTTTAACTTGATTGTGTCCCTCATCGTGAAAAGTGTGGACACCCCTGTATTGGAGGATAAACCTCGAGAGGATATTTTTCTTTTCCCCACGGGTTTGACGGTGCGTTTATATCATTTTCAGCAAGCTGGCACACAGCTGAATAAATGTCAGTGATTCACTGGGTTAAATAAGCATCACTCAGTCTGAAAACCCATTCATGTTACAGTTCTGGTCATAAAAGAACAGTGTGGGAGACATCTAGAGTATTAAATTAAAGGGGATTTTAGTAAATCTGTAAAGTGCATTTTTAACACCACGTCACATTCAGTCTTCCGTGAAGTAAATCAGTGATTGTGATTAGATTCCACCCAGAGTCTGATCACATTACTTGTACAACAACCAGGCTTTCAGCACAGCCTCTATGACTCATTCAGTCCGGTTTCTCCCTGTTATTCACTGCTGCTAACAGGGTGAGTGTGCAAAACCAAAGACACTCCATCAGAGAGAATGCATTCAATAGTGAGATGTTTTGCTTTCTTTAAAATTCATCAGGAAAAACTGAAGAAAGTGTGAAATGTCATGAGTATTGGGAGTTTTGTGAATATATTTTATATAAATGCCTGCTTCTGCTCTTTATCGGCTTTGTGCTGCAGAAACCCAAATCCAGCCTTCCTCCTATAATCCTCGTTAAAAACGAATTGTCTGTCTGAATTATGTAACCAGAGTGAGGTGAAAAACACATCTTTTCTACCTTCACTTCCTTACACCATATTGATGCCTCACAACAAGAAAGTTGTAGGTTTGAATCGCTGCAGACTTTTATCGTGGATTCAGCACGTTCTCCTCCAAAAACATGGATGTTGGGTTAATTGGAGACTCTAAATTGCCCTTAGGTGTGTGTGTGTGTGTGTGTGTGTGTGTGTGTGTGTGTGTGTGTGGTTGTGTCCCTGTGATGGACGGGCCACCTGTCTAGATTGTTTTCCTACCTCTCGCTGGATGACTGCTGGAATAACACACCCGCTCTCTCCGACCGTGCCGAGGATGAGGCGGTTCAGGAAATGATGAGTCAGCATGGTGTGGTGTCACTGAGGCAAGGCTTGTCTCATCCCACTGCTGCCTTACTCTGTTTCCTTGGAGTGGAGGTTCTGTCATTAAATAGTTCATTGTTTGCCCTCTTGGAAGGCTTCAGACCCAGTGTGGAACTGATCATTTGGCACAGCTGAGCTACAAAATAATGAAATTTTTATTGTAACACTTTTGTTTTTAAATGAAAAACATTTTTTAATGATCATATCTGATTATAATCGGTCGCTTTGAGTTTTATATGCAGGATGAACATCCTACACCTATCTCCTGCATTATCTTACGATAGAAAACAGACAGTGAAACTCTAGGATTTGAGACGCCTGACAGATCTACGTCACACTCACCCATCTTCACTCATAACGGGGAAGGCTGCTGACCGAAAACATCATTTCAAAGTAAACTGAGTCAGTAGTAGAGTCACATTACTGTTACCCAGGCCGAGGAGAGATGTCCAGATATCAGGAAAAGACTCCAAATCCTTCCGTCTGCCTCTTTCACCTCCAGCTGACTTCTTCTGAGCCCAACATGACCGTATTGTTTATATATTTCTCGTCTTTGATTGAAATTGATGTTCAACAACCTTTCAAAAGCTGCCATGTCCACAGAGTTCCCTTCTATTTTAGCTTAACTCTCTATGGTTTCTTTTTTGTTAACTTGTTTAAAGGAGACTTGACATTTTAAAACAGTTGTAATAGTTCCATGGTCAATACAAAACATGTTTGTGAAGTTCTTTGCACTAAATCCCTCTCACACAAGCCAATTTCAGCAGTTTAATTCTTGACTGCTTCAGTACCTTCCAGAATGAGCCGTTTCATGACGCTGTCACTTTAAGAAAACAAGCTGGAGCTGGCCACACCCACCGATTTCCCACTCAGGCTACTATAATCTGAGAAGCTCCCATATGCGGGAGGGGCTGCTCCTCTAATGTCTACAGGAAAGGGGGGTTCTATGTTAATTTCCCTTATTGTGACATCACAAACGGGGACTTTTTGAAACAAATTGTTTTAGATACATGATTCCTAAAGTAAACACTTACAGAAATCAGAGGATTTTGTTCACATTTGGAGTGTTTATAGAGGTAGCAGAGACCTGCATGGCAGCACAAAAGGATGCAAACTGAGTTTTACATAATATGTGTATTTAAAGCATGGTTCAATTTTTTTTTCATTGACAGCCCTTATTTATTATTCAAACATTACCCGTAGAGTGAAGCTCAGACTCTGTTAGTAAAAACGAACCCCAGAGTGACACGGTGTCTTTGTGCAGCAGTGAAGAATCATTCCACTCCGTTTATCTGTGTGACCTTGCCTATAATTTGCCATCTGGACAAAGTGCTTCGCTCAGCCCTCACGTGCCCAGACAGCCAGAGAACGTGAGTCACCGCACTTTGATTTTTATTAAATACTTCATTTGCATTGAATAAAAACATCTACAGCATCTGGTACAGATTTCTACTGAAGGATCTTTTCTGTTGTCTTGTGCATGCTGATTGCTATTTGAGACACACAGAGGGTGGTTGGTTTTCTTTGACATGAAGCCAGTATAATCTTAATTCATCATTCTCTGTGGTTCACAGAGTTTAGAAGCAAAGTATCATGAATGTGGGGCTGCGCAGTGGCACAGTGGTTAGAGCTGTTGTCTTGCAGCAAGAAGGTCCTGGGTTCGCTTCCCGGCCTGGGATCTTTCTGCATGGAGTTTGCTTGTTCTCCCTGTGCATGCGTGGGTTCTCTCCGGCTTTCTCCCACGGTCCAAAAACATGACTGTTAGGTTGATTGGTCTGTCTACATTGTCCTTGTGTGTGTGTCTGTCCTGTGTATCTCTGTGTTGCCCTGTGATGGACTGGCTCTCTGTCCAGGGTGTACCCCGCCTGATTGCCCATTGACCGCTGGAGACAGGCACCAGCCCCCCCCCCCCGCGACCCTACGTGGACAAAGCGGGTTCAGACAATGTATGGATGGATGTATGAATGTTTGTGTCACGGTTTGCCTCCACCTACTGATGGATTATGTCAGTTTTTTGTGTTGCAGGTGGGCGCGGCAGACTGCACAGCTGTCTGGAGTTTCGCTAATTGAGGTGCAGAGGATTTAAGAAGTGGTGTGACTCATCTCCAGCGCCGGTTGATACTCTCACTTGGGTAGCATCTAGCCTCTGAATCTGCCTGTTCTCTTGTGACCCCGAATTAATGGCTTTGTATTCCATTCTATCCTGTTCACGCACCACCTACCTTGCCTGGAGTTGTTCCCACGTCTCGCCGCTCAAAGGTCCTCTAGACTCCTCTCTCCACGTCTGCCCGCCTGCCTCACGCTCTGAACCTCTCACCCGGCCCAACTTCTCCCAGTTCGCCTCCGCTCTAGTCCTGGCTCCTGACCGTAAGAACTCTCTCAGTTACAGACTCTCATATCCTGGTTCTCTGGTTCTGGTCTCCCTCACCTTCTGTTTATATCTTCGTAGATTCCGGTACCCTCCTGTTCCTGATCATTGAAGCAGCGCCTTTAGTTCTAGTTTTTGTCTCTTTTGTTTCCACTGTAAATAAATCACTTTACATTTTTACTCACCGATTCCTCTCCTGTGATTCTTCATGTCCTGGGTGAAATTCCTTACCCACAACATGAAAGTTTGTTGGTATGATGCTGATAAACTGGAAACTACAAGCATTTCGCAGTGAGAGAAGAACGGTTAGAAGATACCGTATTAAGTCAGTGTACCTCCCTGAGCATTTGACCTACGGCCCTGCCTATACATGTCATCATCACCTCTCATGTCCTCTGTGATAATAGGACCAACATATTTGACTTTCTTGCTGACACTAATGCCAGAGTTCTTCATTTGCTTGTCCTCCTTGGCCCAGCAAATCATAATCACACTTTTAGCTGCATTATACACAATGTTGTGTTCTACTCCACATTCAGAGCAGATATCTAGCAGCTGCTGTACACCAGTGGTAGTCAGACTTAGGCCCTGTCCACATGTAGCCGGGGATCTGCCAAAACGTAGATATTTTTCTACGTTTTGGCCTGTCATCCACACGAAAACGGAGTTTTTTCACACGAAAACAGATCTTTTTAAAAACTCTGGCCAAAGTGAAGATCTGCGTTTTCTCCGTTTTGGGTGTCTGCGTGTGGACAGACAAAACCGGAGTTTTAAGGTCCGCAACGTCACTTTCCGCGACAAAAAATGCTGACATCACGGTTGCGACCTGTGTTTACACTAGCCGACAGCACGGATGCCCTCAGAGCTGCGCTCGCTTTATCAATTGTCCAAGCACTTTTTGCTTGCTTGTTTTTGCAAGCGGAATTACTGCTCCTTGCGCCACAAATGAAGGACGAGGTTAAGAACGGGGGGAAGTACTGCCGCCTACAGGTCTGGCATGTCCTTAACAACGTATTTATCCGGGTACGTGTGGACAGTTTTTTTTTAAACGAGGTGGTGTGGAAATAAGTTTTTGGAGGGGTGGATATTCGTTTAAAAAAAACCCGGCTATGTGTGGACTAGGCCTTAGTATCACTAAGTCATCTGCATACATCAGATGATTTATGACATCACCACCAGCTGCACAACCGGTCCTGCAGGCTTTTAACCTCACATGAGCTTTTAACCTCTATGAAGTTGTCACCTTCTTTGTGAACATGACGTTAGCACAAGTGAGTAATACTTTTTAAAAGGGTTAATATTGCTGTAAAGCTTTAGTTAGCAGGTGAGAACTAGTGCTGAATATCGTGAAGCAGATAAAAATATGTTTCTCACTAGCTTAGCTGACACAGAACAGCTGAACGGCAGTAAAACGAGCTTCTCTTGGAAGGAGAACAGTCGGGAACAGCAGGGTGCAGAGATAAAAATGCTCCACTGAAGTCTGGAAAGAAATCCTTTGAAATCAGATTTGTTTTTTATTCAGAGAAGTTCAGTGGACCTATTTTTAACTCAGTGGCCTAGTGGTATGATTTTCCACCCTGGAACTGGGAGGTTGTGGGTTCAAATCCATAGTCGCGTCGTACCAAAGACTTTAATGGTTCCATATCATGCTATTTTAAATCTTTGAGAGCAAAGGAAAGTAAAAAAAAAAAAAGGGTTAGGGTTAGGGTTAGGGTTAGTAAAACAGTAATAGTAAAATATTACGAAAGGTTAAAAAAAAGTCAGGCTCGGGTCGGGCCAGAGAATCCTGAAAACCTTTACGGACCGGGTCGGACTGGGGCTCCACCCCCTCGGGCCGGGCCGAACACGGGCTCAGATTTTAGGCCCGTGCAAGGCTCTAGTGCACAAGTGTGCAAATAATTGCCGAATTGAGACAGGGAGCATTGCGTCATCGATCGCAACGCATGCCAGGATGCTGGTCGTTGTGAAACTTTTTTCAAAAACCTTTATTAACAACTTTCAAACAAACAACAAAGCAATTTTTTAAAATAAATTTAACTTAATTGCTGCTTTGTTTAAAGTATTCAGAGCATCAGCTAATCATCCTAAAATGAACTAATTTTATTTGAAAATACACATTTTCAGAAAAGGAACTTGAGCCTTTTCTCCCGCAGCAATGATTTGTGGGTAATTCCCTTGCCCGAGGTCCGCATCACTGCAGATTCGGGTGAAGTGCAGATGAAGGGTATAATGGGGGCGTGGTCAACTTCCGCACTTGAGAATTGGGACACCCTATGCACTCGCACCCCTGGCCGGGAACGCACAATTGAAGGGCGCAAGGGTGCAAGTGCGAGTATTGAGATTGGGACTAAGTGTGTGACTTCAGGAGAGATTTCATGTTTTTGTCTTCTTCACATCATTATAAAAACGTGTTTTCAACCTTTAAAGCTGTCTCTGTGTTCATTTTCCAATAAGCATGTCACCTCTGAGTCGGTCAGTGTGAGCTCTTTCAGTTTCCTTCAAATCTGTGAAGCTTTCACGCTCAGTTAGTTTCATCATCACATCACAAAGATGGACGGGATTTTATTGAGACACAAGGGAAGACTTTAGAGAAAGTTACAGAAGTGAAACAAAACCAAGTTTATCTGTGATTTTATCCAGTTCCAGCAAACCTCCTTTGGGTTTGTTGTTGCAGCTCTTCTGTAAATCACTCTGACCTCACAACACAGTGAAAAACAGGAAACTCGTTTAAAAAATAACAAAAAAATAAATAAACAATAATTGATACAGAGGATTTGGAAGTTTGATGAGAGTGTGTAAAGGTTTGTGACGCCTCAATTCCCCTGCATTTGAAAAATGAATTTTGCCATCATGCAGATTAATCAGATTATTTGGTCTTTGGTGACTGATTGATTGGAGTGATGCTGAAGCAGGATGTACTCTACTTTTCTGAGAGAACAGGAGAAAAAATACCTCCAACCTCATCTACACACACATACACACCCTGCTGTTAGCACAAACCCGTGCCAGCGTTAATAGATCTATCTGTTTCTGTCTGATTCATGTGTTTTAATTTATCTTATGTTACAGGAAGGCCTGACTGTGTTATTGTTGAAAACCGATGGTGTCTCTTTCAGTCATCTTCACTGTGTGAACAGCAAACATTCATTCATTCATGGGGTTCTCTTCAAGCAGAAACCATTTAGTTCAGTACCAGGTCTGTTCCTCACATCTAGCCCGGCATTTCCACTGGACACGTAACGTAATAGATGTGTTTTACCCACAAGCTCAGCACCACATATTTTTTGTTCTGTTTACTTTAAGATAAATGGCGATAACGTGCTGGAGCAAGAGTGACCCGTCGTAGAGGTGCAGAATGTTTTTTATAGTAGCTGATGAGGACTGGCAGCAGCTCACACCTGAGACCACAGACAGGACGAGGACAGAGACGGGGGCTATGAGCTGTGACAGAAGAGGATGTTATGTTGTTGAAGTGTAACAGGATTAGAGGAGGATCCAACAGCCAGCTGCTCTGAGTTTGTGCTGAGGTGTCAGCATCATGCTCTCCAGCTCTGACAGAGAACATATTAGCTGTTTTCATATCATCCACTGATGGACATTAGGCTGGACTCCAGAGGAAGATTGTATTCTGGGCATCAGCTAGAAACAGACAGAGGGCACATCTGGACCGGAGCAGATGGGACTGGACCTGTCCACTAGCTGAGATTCATTTGTTTCATGTCTCCGGCATCACCAGAACGCAAACTAACTTCAACCATGCAAATCTGATTTCTGTTCAGTGGTGCCCCCAAGGGGTGGCCGATGGGGGCCTGGCTACCCCTGAAAAAACACTGCGCCCCCCCCCCCCCCCCCCAAAGACACTTTCCACCTTTAACAAGTCTTATTCATGTTCACACAAACTACAAATTCACCCACTTGAATCAAAGTCAGTGAAACACTTAAACTTTTTGGGAAAATAAATCAAAGTTTAAATATAAATGTTGTTGAGTCTACAAATAACGTCTAAATCTCAGTAGTTTGTCATTCACATAAGTGCTGAAAGGAGTCAAATATTGGATAGAGTGGCCGTCTTGCAGGCAGAAAAAACTGATTTTACTGAATCGTCTTTGAGTTAAATTATTATTATTTAGACTTTCTGCAACAAGCAAAGCTCAGAATCTGTTAATAACGAAGACCAATCGGTTTGACAGCAGGAGGAAACGTCTAATGAAAGGATAATCGATGACACTCACCTTTTGAAGAACAACGTGCCACAAGATCGTGTTCTTTCATTCGTCCTCTCCATGTCCAAAAGTTTTATCTTGGTTTTCTGTGATAGTAGTAGTATTTTCTAACAAATGCAATATTTAAATGGTTTACTTTTAATTTATTCAACTTTAGGGAGTGAGTCTGAGTTCAAGGACTAGATTGTGCCTGGTATGAATAGTTTGCTTGTAATAAATGATAATGCTGGCTTGGCAGACTTGAATGTCTACCTCTGAATGTTGCCTGTTAATGTGAAGTTTGAGCTCTGAAACTTTTTTTCAGGAGGAAGGAACAATGGCATTGGCATGAGAAATACATTTCAGATTTCCAACCGACCGGCACAATCTTAATGCCACCCACAGATCAGCGGTGTCGACGACGAACATATTGGCCCGTTAGCAGTCCTCAAAGACCACAAAATGTGTTTATTTTTATTTAAAAGTTGTAAAAATAATTCAATTATGTTTTCTTTTTCAAATTATGCCCAACATTTGTAGTATTATTATTATAAAACTCATTAAAAAAAGAAAATGACTGACTATTGACTATTTTTTCTTTTTCTTTTTTCTCCTTTCAGTGGCACTAATCCTCCTCCGTACATATTAATAAAACTTTGAACATAAACATATAAATAACAGCTTGCTGGAGAGACACAATTCATCATTTTAGAAATGCAAACAGGGGCTGCACAAAATCACTCAGAGGGCCTCAGATGATACCCAGGCCACACTTTGGACAGCCAAAGTTGTGAATAATAATAGATTATAGGTACCTCAGCTAGAAGGAACAAAAATTAGTCCTAACCTCACAAATGAGCTACATGCTAGTCACAGTGGGACCAGTTCCAAAGCGGACTTTGGAGTTTATGCTAATTTTATTTGGTAAACATGTGGTTAAGCCTAGTTTATGCCTCTGTGTCAGCTCCACAAGGGAGAGACGCACATGCATTGACAGACGTTTTGCTCTTTGACTTCTTCTCCATGGAAATGTTGCAAAGTGATTCCTCATCAGGACAATGAGGGCGTAGCGCTATTCTGTGCTATCCTGTCATGTATACGGTGCGTTTTATATTGTGCTTTTTGTATTTAAGATACTTTTTAACGCAGACAAATTTGTCCGTCATTCTTCTCCACCTCTTCCTGCACTTGCCACCTCTAAACCCAAGTTTCCCGTCATTTCCATCCACCAATTAAACACTTGCTGTGTATCGTTTTACTCATCCAGTCACAGATGAGTAAGCTTTCCTATTTTTTAAAGTTACTCCGCAAACTATTCTTCAAGCTGCTCCATATCTGTTGCAAGATATCTTTGGGTTTCTTTATGTTTTTGAGGGCACAATGGCTGTGTTGTTGACGAAAGCAGTGTCCTGACCAATCACAAGCTTGCTTTCATCGTTTTGTTGGACGGATGTTTAGAAAAGTCGTTGGGAACCTGCTGGAGAGCTCTCACAAGGACGGATAATGGTGTTGCATCTCTCCATACGGTGCAGATGCAGAAGCATAAACTAGGTTTAAGTCTGGCTAAGAGGTTCTGAAAATCTGACCAGTATCTTAGAACACTAAAGAGGAAATGATAGATGGCTCCACCTGATTTCTGCATACATTTACTCATGTTAAAGTATATATATATATATATATATATATATATATATATATATATATATATATATATATATATATATATATATATATATGTATATATGTATATGTATCCTTGCATGAGCTTTATGTTTATGTTCTGAACCTCCATCACAACTATGTATCCTGGTTTGTTGGGAGGTTACAAAAGGGTAATTAGGCATTTAAAAATATACAAAAGTGTGGAAAATGTTCTCAGTTTTCTGCTAAACACATCTGTTCCGCTACATAAATCCATTCGACTACATCCTGGCTGGTTGGGAATTCCTGTAATGAAGCTCCTGCCTCTGCTCACCTCATGTTCCCTCGGCAACAGACGTCCCACCGTCCTACCTGTGTATCAAGTAACAGGTACAACCACGCGTGTGCACCCATCTGTTCCATCTGATACACAAACATTAAATGCCAAAATAAATCAATGCATTTTCCAACTGTAGCGTTCAAATGGTCAGAGTGACATTTAGAAGGAGCAAAGTGGTTATTACACGGATACACTCGTAAGGATAATCTAATTTCAGGGAGCCATTGCGACATCAGGAGCAACTGATGCTCTGATCCTTCCACAACAGCAGGAGGACATCAACAGGCACCGGGGGTGGAGAAGAGGGAAAAAACTGATTACTATCAGCTACTTTATTGCCTTAATGTGGATTCAACAATGCTTTGTTCCTGAAGATGTAAAAGGTCTTTGACCAGCTGAACAGGAGGTCTAAAGCAAGGATCTGTAACCTTTACAATCCAACGAGCCAGTTTAGCCCTCAGTCCACTGGAATAAAACATGTTTAGGGCCACAACTGTACCAGGAGCTTTAAAAAAAGCTATTCATGAATTGTGAGAAATATAAACAGGAAAGGACTAGGAATTAATTTTATTAGATTTTAAAATTAAGTTTTTTTTAAAAGAAGACCTCTGACTGTAGATCTCAGGCTCAGGGGGAGAGAGTCTCAGAGTCCACAGCAGCAAATGATCTGTCACCTTTGGTCTTTAGCCTGGTGCGCTGCACAACCAGTAGGGTTTGGACACTGGACCACGGGGACCTCCTGGGGGTGTAGGGACTGAGGAGATCAGGGAGAAATGTCGGGACGGCAGGCAGAGGGTTTCATGGAGTGAACTCATTTGGTTAGATCAGGTAAAGAAACTGCAGGTTGTGAGAACGCGTGCTTTAGGCTAAATCTATCCTATGATTCTTTGATGATTATCAGCTGTATGAGGCACCTAACACCAGTTATTATAGTCATGCAGAAACTGGTGAAAGCTGTTTATTTGAAAGGTTTTATGTGTTTGTTAGAAAATAAGAATTGCCTTTAGTTGATTCCCCGGTCTGACTTGATTTTTTTGCTTACATAATTCCCAATAAAGAGATGAAAAGTTTTGTTGTCTGTAGAGAAGCCCTTCTTGTTTATGTGGTATCAGCCACAGGTCTGAGGTCAGACAAAACCCTAAAATTTGTCTTTTTGATCAAGTTACATATTAAAGGGAGACTAGGCAATGTTGGCTTGCTTTAGCTCACCCTAGTGTCTGTTTGTTGAACTGAAGGCAAAACATATCTCCTCGCTGTGCGTTCGTCTTTTTGACACCTCAATCTAACAGCTGTTATGTCTCCCCAGCCTTTATTAGTGTCTACAGGAGGGATTCATCACTAAATTAAACAAATCAGCTGTGGTAATGATCTAAAACATGCAGGAAACAGGCTGGAAGCAAACTGCAGCGCCAGGTTGAAGTTGCAAGTGGAATATTCTGGCCACAGGGGGCGTTAGGGGCTGGGTGGCCTTTCATTAACCCTGTAAATGACCATTTTTGCACATACTGGGTCAAGAAAATTATTTTAAAGATGAAAAAGTTGCAAAGTATCCTTTTAATTGATGAATTCATCTATGCTTTATTTTAAAAAAATATAACATATTTAAATCTCCACTCTTCTTCTTCTTCTATTACGGTGTAGGAGTAGCATACGTATTTATTTTGGGTGCTTTTTAAACTCAGTATACCAAACTACATTTGACCAATATGATGTGAATTTCTATATAAATATGGAAATTCAGTCTCAATAGTCTTTGAATGTTTAACCAGAAGATTTAGAATTCTTTGTTTATTCAGGGATTGTACGACACTTCGTATTAATTCAAGAAGAGAGTCAAGTTTATAAAAAAAGCAAGAAATTTATTTTCTAAACTATTAAAAACATGACAACTAGGACACTTTATGTGATGAATGAATCTAAGTGGATGGAATGTGAGGTGTGATGATGTGTGAATGTGATGTTATCAGAACATCTCGTATCTGAAGAAACTGAGTTCTGAGTGGGAGTGAATTGGTCTGCAATAAACTATAGTGATGGTTTCTAAAACCCCATCAGATGCAATCTGTCGAGTCTACGTACCATTTGAAGACCCCCGTGGTAGATCCGGAATGTGTTGAGGTCCGGGGATCCCAGAGGTACCGAAGTCTGTTGAAGAAACCGCAGTGCCGACTAGACCGGTCTCGAGATGTCTCCAGGTCACGACAGTCGTTGTGTCTCAGGAATAACTCTTAAGGAGTTGAAGATGGTTCCGCTTTATTCTGGAGGAACCATTTGCGGTCAGCTGTAGCGTGCAACAGGTCTTGACAGCTTGTCAATAGATGCTCTGGGTTAAAGAGGGTTTGCTCTGGATGGCCTGTCAGAAGCTTTCTCTAGAACTGACTCATGGTGAAGTAAGCTCTGTCTTAGTAATCATCATATTTTGATTTACTAACAAATCAGAATTTGACATGTAAAAAGGGTTTTACCAACAAACCTCAGAAAACACGCCTTGCATCAGATACAGGAGTTCTGATTTGTGGAACAGAAAGCAATGTGTCATGATATTAGTTAAACCTTGTCATCGTCATGTGTCTGAGTGTGTGAGCTGTCAGTAGATAGTGATTCACTTGTTAAATCTAACTTCACTGATCATAACATAATAATATTCATTTCAACCACATTAACCCTTTGATGCATGAATTATGAAATCTTCAACCATGATTTTTTTTAACAATTTTTTTGATTCATCTTTAGGTGTGAATGAAACAAATTTCAACAAATATTTTTTGTAAAATTTTATAATTTACAAATAATTTATTACATGTCCACCTCAGTGGACAGCGTGCAATCTGAACATGAAATATGTTGGCTTGGCTTACCGAAGTCCAAATGGAGGGGCTCAAATGCAATAAAGTCTTCAACAGCTGTGCTTAATAGCAAAAATAAATAAATAACAATTTTGAATACCTGTCCACTGTAGTGACTATTATGCACCAAAGGGTTAATTTAAGCTCAGATTAATCAAAACATTGTTATTATTCTTCAACCATTATTGTTCATTCAACCATATGATTATTTACTCATCTTGTTCATTATATGATTTTATTATGAAAGTTCATCTGTCTTGTGCTGTGAAGCGAAGCAGTCTTAGATAAGAGGGAGCTTTGCGAGGGACCTTGGACAACGACAGTATCTTTCTTGCAGATTAAAGCCCCAGTTAAGACTTATGTCTCCATGTGACCCGATACTGAAGAGGTCGACCTGTAGATGGAAAAACAGACCATTTCTGGAGGCTACAGTGGTAAAGAAAGATAGAGACCTCGCTGGTGTGCCTACCTACAGGGGCGTCGGACTGGGGGGGGAAAGGGTACCGTTTACCCAGGGCCCACTGCAGGGAGGGGCCCTGAGACAGCTTTGAATAAAAATGTTTTATTGTTGTTGTTTTTTCCCCCCAACTTACTTAATGTCTTAATAAACTTCCCTTTACCTGGATAAAGAGGTTAAGAAACAGAATTTCGCCTTAAAAATAATAACTGAATAATCTCTGAGGCATCTATCACCCCTTAAAAATGTGCAAAGTGGTTTAGTCCACACCAGCGGCCAGGGGCTGCACTGCCGCATGTGCTAGTGAGACATCGCAGATGCCGACAGCCAGAGCTGGAGGCAGGAGAGTCAGTCATGTCTTTTCCCAAGAAAGGGAAATCTGGCTTCCAGAAAAGAAAAGAAGGAGAAGGAGAAAAAGTTAATCGAACAGAAGCAAGTATTGACTAGATTCTTCAAGAAGGAAGGTGAGCAGCAGAACACAGTTTTAGCTGATATTAGCTAGCTCTCAGAAGCTGCATTCATGTTAGGTGTTCAGTGTTCATTTTGGGAGCTTATGATAGACATTGTCCTCTAAAATATCATAAGCAAAACTTAAAAAAAAGGTCCCCACCCTGGATTGTTAGGGGATTGGAAAGGGCTTGCCAGAAAAAGAAATCACTGTATCTGGATTTTATAAAAAATCCAACAAAGGAAAAAGAAAAAAGGTATAAGGAATATAAAAACAAATTAACTACAATAATAAGGAAGCAAAAAAAGGAATATTATGATCAGCTTTTCCTAAAACACAAAAATAATATTAAAGGTACATGGAATGTGTTAAATAAATTAATAAGAAATACAAAAGAAGCAGGTATAGATATTCACAATAAAAATGGAAAGAACATTGCAAATGAGTTTAATAAATATTTTGTGAATGTTGGCCCTAATCTAGCTAAAAAGCTGCCAGAAGTTGACATTAACCATGAAATAAATAAAAATATTAATACAATGTTTTTGAGCAGTGTAAGCCAAAGTGATGTGATCCAAGCGGTACATAGTTTCAAAAGTAAAAAGTCCTTAGATTTTCATGGGATAGATATGTCTCTCATGAAGGAGGTTATCCATTGCATTATTGAACCTTTTACTTATATTTGTAATAAATCATTTTCAAGTGGCACAGTCCCTGAAAAAATGAAAATAGCCAGAGTTATTCCTATTTATTAAAGTGGTGATAAATTATTAGCTTGTAACTATAGACCTATCTCTTTACTGCCACAGTTTTCAAATATACTTGAGAAACTTTTTGTAATTAGATTTGAAGCATTTACCAACAAGTTTGATCTTTTAAATGACCATCAGTATGGGTTTAGGAAGAATCGTTCAACCTCATTAGCAGTTATGGATTTGGTAGAGCAGATTGCAACAGCAGTGGGTCAAAAACTTCATGTAGTGGCTGTCTTGATTGACTGGAGTAAGGCATTTGATACAATTGATCACATATACCTGCTCAAGAAATGTGAATACTATGGTCTTCGTGGTAAAACCAATCAATGGCTTGAAAGTTATTTAAGCAGTAGATTTCAATATGTAAATGTTAATGATATAGATTCACAGCTTGAAAGAGTAATATGTGGTGTACCGCAAGGCTCGGTGCTAGGACCGAAATTATTCAACCTATACCTGAACGACATCTTTTCTGTATCGTCTCGGTTAAAATTTATTATGTTTGCAGATGATACAAATTTCATTTGTATGGGAAAAGATATGAGTAAATTATTACAAGAGGTTGAAAACGAATTGGATTCAATTAACCCTCTGATGCATGGATTATGAAATCTTCAACCAAGATTTTTTAAACAATTTTTTTCATTCATCTTTAGGTGTGAATGAAACAAATTTCAACAAATATTTTTTGTAACATTTTGTTAATTTACAAATAATTTATTACATGTCCATCTCAGTGGACAGCGTGCATTCTGAACATGGAATATGTTGGCTTGACTTACTGAAGTCCAAATGGAGGGGCTCAAATGCAATAAAGTCTTCAACAGCTGTGCTTAATAGCAAAAATAAAGAAATAACAATTTTGAGTACCTGTCCACTGTAGTGACCATTTTGTATCAAAGGGTTAAAAAATGGTTTGATTACAACAAGCTATCACTAAATGAAAATAAAACCAAATTTATGATATTTTCAGGGAAAAGGGACAATGACGGTGCTAAGCTGTATTTAAATGGAGTCCCAATTGAACAAGTACATGAAACTAAATTCCTAGGTGTGACTATTGATAGTAAACTCAGTTGGAAACCACACATTGAATATATCAAACAGCAAGTGTCTAAATCTATTGCTATACTTTATAAAACTATTGATATACTAAATAAAAAAGCCTTGTTTTTGATTTATAGCTCTTTAGTTATGCCTTATTTGTCTTACTGTGCAGAGGTTTGGGGAAATGCAGGTAAAACGTGTGTTGAGACTGTATTTAAATTACAAAAAAAGGCGATTAAAATAGTTAATAAATTGGGATACCTCGAACCAACCCATTATCTATTTAGTCAAACGAAAACGCTAAAATTAGGAGACATTATTAAAGTAAAAATCTTAGAGATTCTTCATAAAGTAGTTAATAATAATATCCCAAATTGCATAAAAGTTTATTTCAAACCAAGAGATGATCATTATAATCTCAGAGGTGTATTTGTGTTTGAATGTGTAAAAGCCAGAACTAATGTGAAATCAAGATGTGTTTCTGTTGTTGGTGTGAAATTGTGGAATGAGTTAGATGATGATTTGAAGAAATGTACTTCTTTACTAAAGTTTAAAGCAGGTGTAAAGTGTCACATATTTACAGGGTACGAAAAGTATGTATAGACATTAATGAATTTTCATTGTGGACATTTATATTGGGGAAAATAAAAGAAATGTATATTGGTTATGTATATTAGGTGGAAAATAGGGTAGGCTAAAATAAGCATTGCTTCTGCCTATTCCTTCTTTGGTTTAAATTCAAATTGTTAATATTGTTTTGTTTGAAAAGAAAAATTTTATGTTAATGCTATAAACCAAAATAAAGACCGAAAGAAAGAAGAAAGAAAGTGTTAAACGCCTTTAGTTTCACCATCAAGATCAAATATAAATTAATTAGTGTTATCAGTGATAACACTAATTAATTTATATATATATTAATCAGAATTATTATCGCGGGCGGCTGCCGCCAATTAATTTGCGGACCTCACAGTAAAAACAGGTTCACTCTGTGTGGATATTTCAGCTCCTTCCCAGTCATGGACCAGGACAAACTTGGTATCGATGGATTCGTGGTAATCTCAGGAATGTGAAGCTGCCTCTGTTTTTCATATAGCATGATGACACTGGTGTTAGAGGATTGTTATTGACTTGGTTAGATATTTTAAGCCTATTTTAAATTTCTTTATATTTGATCTTGAAAACGGACAACCTTATAATTTGGCTGATAATGCAGGGATTATAAAATTTAGAGTACATTACATTCACAGAGAGAACCTGGTTTATTTCATGTCATATGTATTTAATATATCAATATATATCAGTATTAGCAAAGCTTAACATCATGAACCACATGGCCCTTTAGACGCAGTAGCAGCAGCAGCAGGGCCCTCATTGTCTCCAGAAAGCACTGAGGAGATGAGACAAGGTGAGCTCACTCAGGGGCGGCGTTAGGCCCAGCTACTTGGGCTGAAGCCCCGGATGTTTTATGAAAAGCCCCGGATCTGAAACGTGGAAGTAACATGCAGTAACAAAGTCCAACAGAGAGGGAGCAGCTGGCAGTAGTTTGTATACAGCCTGCCTGAGCCTCCACCACTGAAGAAGAAGCCCTTCAGCAGCCAGCTTCTTCTGCAGTCTCTGCCTGAAATGCATGAGTGAAGATGGACATAAGGACTTTTTTTAGACAAAAAGTACAATGACAGAACCCCAGCTTTGATGAGACTGGTGTTGACTCAGGTTTGTGAGTCTTATTTGAAAATATTTGTTGTGTTGCTGGTTTGCCTAAAGTTAGCTTCTCAGGTAAAGTTGCTGGAAAGTGAATATTTACTTTCATCTCACACTAAACACTAACAGGAACAATATTCTGCCCTGAATATGCTTAATATGTAGCTTTAGATTAAAAAATTATGTGGTACAAGACAAATATATATGATGTTGACTAGTGCGTGTCACGTGTGTGTGCGCGCGTGTTTGTGTGTTAAGCCCCGGATCTTCTTCAGTCCTAAATCCGCCCCTGAGCTCACGATACAATTAAGTTATTCAATTTACAAGCAATCATTAGCAACAGATTTATCTGAAAGGACATGTTAGGTTATATTTTGGTGACCTAATTCATGATCCAATTTGCTTGTGTGGTGTCTGTCCCCCTTGCAGCAGAGAAAGAGATAGAATATGTGAAAGAGGATGATGTAAGTGAAGATAGGGAAGGGGATGGTTGCTCTGAAGGTAGTGAGGATGATGAGGAGAGGCCAGAAGAAGAAGACAGTGAGAGGCTGAGCAACACAGATGAGTGTCTGCCAGAGGATCCAGTACTATGGCCAGAGAAGCTCACTGGTCAACAGAGAGATACAGTTGTCAGAAGACTGGCGAATAAAAGTGATCAAACACCAGGAATCGACAAAATAACACCCAAAGATATGGAGGGCAAGCCATTTCCAAATTATCTTCAATATGCTAAGTCAGCCAATGGGCATGAGAAGATAAGAAGAGACTGGCTTATTTACAGTGAAAGTGCAAAGGCTCTGTACTGCATCCCATGTCTCCTCTTGAGCTGCTTAATTCCATCTACAGGATGCAATTACAGAGCATTTTTGGAGAAGTTTGTATTGGACTGAGGATTTTTTGCACACTACCTGTGACTGTTGCTGGGGGTGAACGGGCTTTTAGCAAACTGAAACTGGTGAAAAATTATTTGAGATCAACAATGTCCCAGGATAGACTGAACAGCCTATCTCTTCTTTCTATTGAAAGCCAATTAGCCAAAGGATTGGACTTTAAAGATCTCATAAGGGATTTTGCTAACATGAAGACCCGTCAGTGGGCATTTACTGGAAAATAAATTCCAGGATTAATGTTTGAACACATTGTTGGCAAATAAAAATAATTATATGTGAAGTCTGGGCATTTCACTTTTATTATGCTGGCATTTGTATTTGCTCAATATAGAGGTTAAACTAAGATCATATTTATTATCTTGTCTTATAGCATGGCATAAAATGTGTAAGAGAGATATTACACAATTGAGCATGGGGCCCACCTAGAAGACTTGTACCTAGGGCCCAGAATTTGGTGCTACGCCCCTGCCTACCTAAACCACAAATTGCCAAGTACAGTTTCTGGTCAGCAGAGAGCTACAGAGTGCTGTCCAACGGAAAGTCGATCAAGTTGCTGGTTCAAGAGCTGCTAAGACCAGTTTGAAAGCAGTAGCTTCAACTCTTTAGCGTTACTTTAAGGCAGACTCATCCTTGTAAGGCCCTGTCCACACGTAGCCGGGGATCTGCCAAAACGTAGATATTTTCCTACCTTTTGGCCTGTCATCCACACGAAAACGGAGTTTTTTCACACGAAAACGGATCTTTTTAAAAACTCCGGCCAAAGTGAAGATCTGCGTTTTCTCCGTTTTGGGTGTCTGCGTGTGGACAGACAAAACCGGAGTTTTAAGGTCCGCAACGTCACTTTCCGCGACAAAAAAATGCTGACATCACGTGTGCGACCTGTGTTTACACTAGCCGACAGCATGGATGCCCTCAGAGCTGCGCTCGCTTTATCAATTGTCCAAGCGCTTTTTGCTTGTTTGTTTTTTGCAAGCGGAATTACTGCTCCTTGCGGAAGACCACAGACGAAGGACGAGGTTAAGAACGGGGGAAGTACTGCCGTCTACAGGTCTGGCATGTCCTTAACAACGTATTTATCCGGGTACGTGTGGACAGAGTTTTTGTTTTAAACGAGGTGGTGTGGATGCAAGTTTTTGGAGGGGCGGATATTCGTTTTTTTTAAAAACCCGGCTACGTGTGGACTAGGCCTAAGTTTAATAAAGTTTCTTCTTTCTTTTTACTTTATTAATGATAAGTAGACAAAAGATTTCAGTAGGAAACAACATTTTTAGACATATATAGACTCAATTAGGACAATACAATGTAACATTCAGCAATGGTCAGTTTTTAAGTACTGTTTGGCCATTCAACATCTGGTCAAAAAGGAGACACGAGACTGCACGTGTCCCCTTTAAATCAGCCTGCCTCCATCCCACCAGCTGGAGCTCAGAGCCTGCAGCTCTGAACACAGATAACGAAATGTCAGCAATAATATTCTCTCCTCAAGGTCCAATCTTTCAGGATTCTTCATGCCTCCATATAAAGAACACTCGCAGCCCAGATTTCCTAAATCAGATATGAACTTCTACAACTTATAAGCTAGATAATCATTAAATAAACGTTTGTTTATTGCTACTTATAACAATTATAATATAATGAAATGTTTCATTAATCTGTGCTCAATGATTGAAGTTTGAAATGAACGTTATGTTATGATTACAGTGATTGAAATATGTTTCAGCATGTTAATATAACAAGGTCATCACCATTTGCACTCACACAAGGACAAAGTAAGGTTAAGTTAAACTCATGACACATAGATAGTCCTTTACCCCAGTCAGAGCATCCGTATCAAAGAAGGTGTGTTTCTGAGATTCTTAGTAATATTCCTCAAACTTGCCAACCTCTGGTTGGCTACACAAATCATAACATGAGAACATTAAAACTGGATCACTCTGGTGATTCCTCAGTTCTAGAGAAATCTTCAGACCGGCCATCTGAAGCAAAGCTCTCTTTAACCCATCAAAGCTTTTGACACGTCGTCAAAATCTTTTTGCACCTGCGAAGCTGACACAGCAAACAGTTCCTGCAGAACAAGATGATATTGTTTAGACTCCTTAAGAGTCCCAGACGTGCGGTTCCATCTGTCTGTTGTGACCTGGAGACAACTCTAAGACCGGTTTAGTGGGGCCGCAGTTTCTTCTATGGACCTCGGTGCCTGGAAGGCCGAGGACTTCGACATTCCGGATCTATCACGAGGGTCTTCGAGTGGGTATGTAGACACGGCAGATAGCATCTGATGTGTTTTGATAATAATCAACCTCATAGCTTAACGCAACCCAAATTCTTTTGCATCCAGAACTCAGCTCTCCTAGATATGGAAGTTCTGACTAACATCGCATTCTCACATAGGTTTCATCCATCACAGTAAATGCGTAGTAACTTGTCATGTTTTAATTGTTGGTAAAATAAATTCTTACTTTTATAAACCTGACTCTTTTCTGAGTCAAAATGAAGTGTGTACAATCCCCTAATAAATAAAGAATCCTAGAATCTTCTGATTAAACACTGTAAAGACCAAGCAGGGTTGATATTCTATATTTAGATAGAGTATCACAGCTTAATGGCCATAAGTAGAGGTAATATATATATTGAGCTCTTAAAGCACTCAATTTACCAACCCCTACAACAAAAACCAACGAACCAGATAAAACCCAAACCAATTCAGATAATAAAACATGACATCAGATGAGGAATTCATACCAAAGCCACAGACCGTGACCACTTTTCTGTCTCACATGTAGAACACAGATATAAGAGGGGAAAAGGACACTAAAGTACTCATGCCCACACATCAATGGTCCCAAACCTCCAGGCGCTAATTGCTACATCTCGTCCTCCATCTTGCTGCTGATTAGCTTCACGGTTCAGGCGACTCTCAGAAGAAACAAGAGCCACAAACTGTATGCTTAATGCACGGGGCTCATTCGGGGTTGAGGGCTAGCATCGGACCAAAGCAGCACTCAGAGCTCAAATAAAAATTCAAGCATTTCCAAGAAGACTGGTTGCTTCAATTAATCAGGAACTCAAGAGGTCAAATAATTATGTTGAAAGGAGATCTGTCAGTGAGTAATTCTGAATAATTGAACATCTTAATGACAACAGAGATGTTTCCCCCAAATGAGATAAAACACATGGATGAGGCTATTACAATTCAGAGGACGGCGCAGCTTTTAGATTAATTAGCCGAATATGAAGCCATTCATTTGCATGGCTCTTTGGGGAAGTCCTAATCACCATGTTCTGAGACAAGGATGCTGTAATTATTTTGTTTTGTTTGTAGCAGCTGATCAGCAAATCCTTAAGACTGGTGGATCAACATAAAAACTGTGTGTTAATCTTTGTGAGGAGGATTTTTTATAATAATTTCTATTTTTCAGATGCAAATAGTTTTTGCATGACACATTTTTATCGGCTGTGAGTTCAAAGCAAATTACTGCAGGACATTGTTGTTTAGACGTCGCCTGTCTGAGTGCGCAGTTTCAGCCATTATGTGTTTATCTTTGCAATCAACAAAAAGCAATTATTGGTGATTTTTGTCTGTATGAGTAAGTCTGGCACTCGAAGGCTCTTCTCTCCTTGTGATTATGATGTGAGAGATTGGCTGTGATGTTTATGATCAGGCAGGAGAGAGGCAGGAACAGGTGAACATGGCCTTGGAGGTGTGTTTGCATGTTTGAGCATGGGGGGGGGGGGGCATTATCAACAAGAAAAAAAAACGTTTATTGCGCCAACAATGCCTCTGATGTCTTTTCTCTCAGCTCTTATCTCACTTAACGCGGTGAATGAAACCTGCAGCTGTTCACACACAAAACATCCCAGATGAACTTTGGACTGGATGTGTTAAAGATGGAAAGTTTTAAATCTTAAAGAGCAAGTCAACCCCTACCAGAGTCTAACTCCACTCCTGCTTCATGTTTGAAAAATGCAACACATGCTGTTGCCTGGCAGACCGAGAGGGCGGAGCCGCTAACAAATACACACACACTCAGGCTCACGACAGCATTGTGACATCATAATGTACCAGTTTACATCATAGCATACTTCTTAGCCAATAGCGGTGGCAGATTTAAATTAAAATACAGTGCAGAGTTTTTACCTGACAACGGCACAACACTGCCAGTTTTAGGCAGAATATTTAAATTTTAACTAAGATGCACTGAAGTGCCAAATTATTGACGACACGTGTCTGCAGCACGATTAGACACTCGTTTATTTAGTTTATCAGCAAAAAAAAGTTTATTTGGGGGTGACTTGCTCTTTAAGGCCCAGTGGCTCTTTTTGATTTTACAACACGACCTAGATTGAATCATCTAATTATTTAGATGTTACATTTAATAAAGTGTCATGGTTTTTAAAGTTATGTGCACACACTGCAATGACAAAAATTTATGCTCAATAAACAATAAACAATTGGAGCCCAACTTAAACCATAAAAATGCTACAAAAATGATGAAAACTCTTGTTGTTTCACTGTTTTTAGACATTTAACAACTCTACTCTGAGTGTGAAAATACCCCAAACGTTTAAAAATAGATTAGAGAAGCAAACATTTAAGGGATGTCATTTGTCACCGATCACAACAAAAACTTCTTTCCAGGAACATTTGTTCCTTTGAGTGAATCTCACTGAGATCAGATCTTTCTCTGCTGGGCCTCTGAAGATTCGTGCCTCTCAAAGACAAGACTAATGCAGTTTTTGTCTTGACTGAACTTTAGTCCCTAATTTCTGACAAATTTAGTTTCCACTCAGATCACTTCTTCAGTTTTGATCACAGTTGTTGAACTTGAGTGCTTATTTTAGACCTTCACTCCCCAAAGCAGCAGCCATGAGCCTAAAGGGCCCCGCTTATCAGTGTTCCAGTTATTAAAGGGCCCATCACAACACAGAAACACACTGGAGGCTAAAATACAATCAAAATACATTTATGTTAAATAAAATCTGTCTTTGTTCTTCAAAAATATCAAATAACACCAACTTCAAAACTCCTTGCTTTTACAGCGCATTAGCTCAAGTAGTCCTTGTTTGTAAAATCTCTTGTTTTTTTTTAAACATCAGTAAAATCTGAGAGTTCATTTAGTGAAATGCTGATGTTGGAGGTGTTTCTTTTTCTGTTTTCTTTGCTTCATTCAAGTCTGAAAGGTTTTAGTCGATGTCACTGTAATGTAGCAAGTCCATTACACAGGCTTTTGCTATGATTGTAGGATAAATGAAACCAGGCTCAGTGATTGTTTTAATGTTTATTTGGAAGGGGTGAAGCGTTTGGACCTGTAAGAAGAGTTGGTATGAATATTGAGGATTTAAAGTGGTAAATAAATGATTGAATGTTTGTGCTTACCTGTTTCCCTTATGCTTCTGGAGGTGTTCCAGCTAAAAGAGTACCTTGGGAGCTGGAGCACCTAAAGAAGGTTCCGGAGCAATCCATTCAGGAGGAATGGGAGGGGTGACCTGTGAAATTGCTCTAGGAATGCAGATTAGTTTCATTGAATGCTTTTAGGATTAAGGATGTTTCTATTTTTGAATTGTAATTATTTAAGGAGATCTTAGAGATGATTCAATTTAAGAGTATTGAAAGATTGTATTTTTTGTATTTACCTGTGTCTGGGTTTTAGGATTAATCCAGTTAGTCACACCTGTTATAAATCCAGCTCTGTGTTTGTTGGAGTTAGTTGAGGGTTGAGTGTTGGATGGAGCGGCAGGCATGGATTTGTGCTGCCTAGATTTAAATTTTGTAAAATGTAAATAAAATACACTTGGGTCTGCACTGGACAATGGCCTCCTCAGTATTACTTTTCCTCCGGAGCGCATGAGGGTCATCCTGACAAGTGCCCTCTGCGCCACAGTCACGATGAAACAAATCCTCTGCAGATGTCATCAGAAATCATCCAGTGAAATACGACAAAAAGATTTTTGGTGAGTGTTAGAAGCAACACTGGGTTTTAAATTGTGCACTTGTTGTGTTTGTGACTGAGTTTGATGCACCAGCTCAGAGTATTTTAGATTTAGCTGCTGTTTGCCATGTTGGCAGAGGACTCATTGACTCAGCTAAACCTCTTATTGCTCAGCTCAGCAAGATGCAGGTAAATCCTAAAAATGACATGCAGGTGAGGCCCCAGGTGAAGAGACTCATCCTCATGCCACCAAATTTGCACTTTTCTGTTACTTTTATTAGCAAGTTTGCTATGAAAATGTATTAATTAATGTTGCAAAGACTTCGTTACTGATCCTTTATATAGGTCCTCTCAAGATAAAAATCATTAGGCGCTTCACAAGAAAAAAAATTCAAAATACAAAAAAAATTCTTCAATGAATGATTAAAATATATGGTTGAAATTAGAAGAAACACACACCACACAAGAACCAATTTCACATGCAAACTTTCCTCGGGCGGATGGGAAATCTTGTGAGATCAAAAGGGATTTAAGAGTGAAAAAACATGGAGGAAGTAGCGTGTAGTGCACTTCCTTCTCCTTGCTCTCTGATTGGCTAGACGCTGCGATCAACAGGCAACATGCTTGTTTGTCCTCGAAAATCAGAAAAAGACAATCCAACATGTTTGATTTCCTCAGTTTATGATCTGAGAGGTCTGGACGTGCTCCCGAGCAGACCAGAGGCCTTTCATCACACCACACATGGCAGGAATATATTGCAAAGATTATCTTTAGAGCCATTGTGGTAATCAGACCACAATTCAAGTCTCAAGATTGTTGGGAGGGATGAATCTGGTCTGTGGGAACCAGGACAAAGGTTTCTAACTGTCTTGGACCTATCCCAGAAGCATAGTGTCTCAATGCTTCTCTAAATATGCTTGTGGTCTATTTTTTCACACGCTATGCTCCAAAAACACGTTAAGCTCAGTAGCTCAGACTGGGCCAGACAGGAGGTCACACATGGCAGGAGTGTAAAACATTTGACAACTTTCAAAATAAAAGATGTTGAACACATTACATGCAACACATCCATGGCCGAGGTAAACAGAACAGAAAATAAACCACAGACCTTTTTTGGATACATGCTGCCGCCGTTCTCCTTGCTTGTTATTGTGTGATCTGCCCAAATCACGTTTGATCTTGAAATGTTCTGATTTCGTGACCCCACCAAGCCAGCTGTGTTGAACGCATTAGCTGCTGCCTTGCGTCTGTAGCGTTACCATTGGGAAGGTATACGTGCCACCGAGCTCGCAGTGAAAACGCGTCTGTTATGTAACTTGCACTTACGCATCTGGTCAGAGGCGGAGCTGGCCTAAATGGCGCCCTGTGCGAGATCCCCCTGTGACGCACCCCCCCCCCCACACACACACACACACACACACACGCACAAGAACAAACATTACACCTACACACAAGGGCGTCAGTTTGTTTTCAGAATTGCTGGGGACAATAACCATACACTTGAGTGGGGTTTTAAAATTGCTGGGGACAATATAGGCTAGCACAGGGGTCGGCGGCTCTGGAGCCGCATGCGGCTCTTCCATCCATCTGATGCGGCTCTCTGTGCTCTTAAAATAATGAATTGATATTTAAATAAAAAGCTTTATATTTTACTGCATTAATTTTACATCTGTATGCTAATTCTAAATGTAAAGATTGTCTGCGTAAACCTAAACAGTTCCGACCCGGTCTTACTGTGAGACCGGGTTGACGCGTCACGCTTGTGCGTAATCATAGGCGCTTCCTGAGCTGGAGGATGTCAGATTATGGGATTCTCCTCAGACGGCTCCTGGATGCGTCGCCACATTGGAGACAGGAACAAGCGCTATTCAGCCAAAGTTTCATAATCAGGGAACATTTTCTAAGTGACAAGTCTCTGAGAGCCTGGGTTTGTATTCTGAACAGTCTAAACATGTTTTTAAAAGAAACGTATGACAAAAGTGGTACCTGCTCAGTAAAACCACCAACAGGGTGAAAAATATCAAAATATTGTCGGCAGAGACGGGCTACAACTTCTGGATCCACTTTATATAAATCGTTTTATGATTATCTTCTTATGAAAGATAACTTTGACGTACACGAGCGACCAGGCGCGTTGCAAGATTTTCGAAAGTGTGGGAGATGTTGTCTGTGCCTAAAATAATTTGATGTTATTCATCTTGTTAGTTTAATTTCCATAATAGCGGAGCAGGTGCGAATTTTAGACGCGTCACGCATGTCTCCGTTTTAAACATGTTTAAACTGTTCAGAATACAAATCCAGGCTCTGTCTCGTTAGATTGGTGTAACTAAAGTTTGTACTGAATGAAACTTTACATTAAACCATGTTGAAAAGAAAAGGATCCGATTAAATCGTTTCCCCTCATTTACAGTCAGAAGTGCAGTGCAGTGCGCGTGGCTCTGGGGTTAATCAGGTTTAATTGTTTCTCTTTGCAACAATCTTCACAAGAAGGCAAAACAGTTAAATGGCAGCTTACAGATATTTCCATTTGACTGTATTTTGATGGATAAACTCAAGGATGCTGGCTGTTTTGAAAGAATTACCCCGACGCACACTGATGCGCATGGATGAGCTAGGAAAAATGTTCTATTTATGAAATTATGAAACTTTGGCTGAACAGCGCTTTTTCCCGTCTCTAATATGGAGACGCATGACGCATCCAGTCTGAGGCAGAATAGCAGCGCAGAAAGCACCTGTAGAGACATTTGATTACGCACAAAGTTTATGTGGAGCAGAAGTGGTCGGGCCACGGCAGGTGAAACGTTCCTAGCCTACATGAAGTGAAACTGTTTAATTGTAACATTAATACGTTACTGGACACGCTGGTCTGGTTGGTTACACCAGTGTTGGAAGTGGAAAACACACACACACACACACACACACACACACACACACACACACACCAATTAAAATAATGCTGATAGCATGGACTAGAAGACAGGTGATGGTTTTATTTAAATGATGATCAGGCTGCTGTAAAATGTAATCTCCATCCACATCCAGACACAATTATCCTCTATTCTATTTGCTCTGCTCTTCTCTGGGCTGACGTAGCTAATGCTGCGCGCGGCGCGCCTAACGGCTGTGATGCACATTGTATCGCATTTGGAGAGGTGGGCCGGATGATTTGCTTTTACTGGAAGATGGTACACTTAACGCACGGGTGTAGACTACATATTAATGACAAATGAATGAAAATTAAATTGTGAGTTTTTACTTCATATTTTAGAAATAAAAATGATGGGGGAAAACATTTATGACATATTTTTAAACTAAATTTTCTAGCGCGTCCTGCCTGCTTCACTTAAGTCACTGCTTATTAAGGTCCGTCCAAAATTACCGTGGCCCACCCAAAAATGAAAACCTGGCGCCGCTCCAGTTATAAACCTCTGCAAATTGTTGTTCTTCACGTTATCAAACTCAGACTTTGTACAGCTAATGTCAAGATGTAAAATGATGAATTCAGTCGAGCTCTTCCGTCCCTCCCTCTCCTGCTCTCCTGGAAACCCGACACTGGCTGTCAGAAGCGGGAGGTGAAGAAGGAGATGAGGCAAACAGAGTGAGTGCGATGTAAAGAAACCAGACTGGTGTGGAGGTGAGCAAACAGCTGGAAAAGTGTGGGTGTTGAATCCCCCACGGGTGCGATGTCCATGCGAGCGACCGGTACCGGCTGCTGTCACCTGGTTGTGAGCAGCTCTCTGCTGTCTGAGGGTAGGCCCCGCCCACAACGCCGTGGCTGCTGGGGTGTTTTCTTTACTGTGGGAAACGGGTAATAATGGCTCTTTGATGGGAACAGGTTGCCGACCCCTGTATAAGATCTGAGCTGGTAAAACAAAAATCCTCATCAGCAGGCTTTTTTGAAAGTGGGGGGGACACAGCTGCCAATCACAAATTTTGCCGGGGACATGTCCCCGGCGTCCCTGGTTAAAATGACGCCTATGCCTACAACTTTGTTTCAAATTGCGTGGAGTGTATATATAACAACGTTTGCTAACTGAATACAACATCCAGCTCCTGGCCACCTTCTCACCACTTGTCAAAGTTCTACTGAAATAGACACACTTAACACTACATGATGGCATCATCGACTTGTACAGTACAGATGTGGTGAAAGGCGAGAGTCTCAACTTTCAGCTAAAAAAAGACCGCTCTAGCTATTATAGTTTTTATTTTATGGCAGTTTACAGTTTAAACGGGATCATACTAGCAGGGCACCTCCAGTGGCCCGCTGCCGCTCCGTTTTTCATGGGGTAAATAATAGCTAATTTCCCGATTCCAAAAAGAAAGAATGGTCCTACCAGCTCGCCACTTCAATATGAAGAAGATCAGTTCAACATGGGGAAAAAAAACCTGACCTGTAGGCCAGAGAAATGTTCATTAGCACATCAAATTCTATTCAGTTTACCGGTAAACATATCACGAATGTACAACAGGTCAATTATTAATCATCTTGGCTACGTAGCTCAATATATGCATTCCAGTAGCGTTTGCTACAAACAAATACAAAAACAACAATAAAGGAAAACAACTGTCTGACAAACAGCATAGCCGAATTCAAGGCAACACATAACAATAATCATTCGATTGCTCTTGGTTTCAAGTTAAGCCCATTAAAGTGCTTAAGTAAATAAAAGTGTTTCAAAAACAGCGTTTTTGAACCGGAGTTCTGCTCGCGGTGGGAACTCTGCCGAACAAGGTCATTTTTTATAGCGAAAACGATCGACTGGTCACTGACAAGTAAAAGGGTGTTATTGGTAGATGTTAAGAACACTTACCGCTGAGGTAAAATGAGAGTATAAATAAACTGAGGGGAGAAAAACGCTTTGTTTTCCAACGCCGTTCTACAAGCAACAAGCTTACAGCCACGGCAGGAGCAGCTTTCTTGGTTGCCGCGACGTGGAAGGAGCCAATCAGGAGAGGGACCTCACATCAGCTGACGTGGGTCATGTGACCGGGAGTAGTTGATATGGGTTACACTTTGTTGTGCTTTTATTACAGAAATATTATTATTATCATCACTATTATTATTAAGAACATGCGATTTCTATGTTTTGTTTATGTATTGGTTGATGGTAAAAAAAATATATTTTTTAGGAAAAAAAAAAAAAAAAAAAAAAAGGAAAGGAAATTAAATGCCGCCCCCTGCAGACTGCCGCCCTGTTCGGCCGCACATGTTGCACATATCAAGCTCCGCCACTGCATCTGGTGGAAAGGGGGGTCAATGGATCGATATCAAAGCATGTAGATGCCTTAGAGGATGTGCGCTATAGGGTTGTCACGATAATCGGTATAGCGGTAAACCCCGGTAAAAAAGTTGACAATAAAAATAACCGTCCAGTTTTTAAAAAACTAAATTATCTCGGTGGGTTCACCGTAGCCGCGGTTTAGGCGCGGTGACCCTTACCAGCCACCGTCGCTTCTGCTGAAGTTCCCGCGCACACGCACTTTTTAGTTTGCAGCCAAAACTTTGAAGCTGAAATAATGGCCGAAGGAGGAGACGGCAGCGCCCAGGACATCCATCAGCCCTCAAAGAAGACTAAATCGGAAGTATGGGCATATTTTGGATTTCTGAAAAACGCTGAGGGACAGTTAATAGAAGACTGCTATCCCGTTTGCAGAACGTGCAGGAAACAAGTGTCTGCAAAAGGCAGCAACACTTCGAATCTAATGGCACATCTGCGCGACCGTCACCCACGTCTCTACAGCCAGTGCAAGGTAAGTTATCATTAGCATTTTAGCTCAAATTCAAGACATGAGGGCTTTTGGTTGAGGGAGAATGCAACTATATACTGCAGCCGCAGCGCCCTCTGCCAGCATTTAAACCGTGTCACGGACACCCTGTTGCTGGATGAAGCATCTTATTTGTTGATGATGAAGAGAAATATACAATTAGTTCCTTGTCATTGATTTGTTTACTTATTCAATGCCATTTATACTTGAACATTTGGATTTGATTACATAGTGTAGTAGTTATTTTAGTAATTTGTTTAAAGTGGCTATTTATTTTAAATACATATTTTTTTAAGGTTGACTTGTACAGTGCTCAAGTCAAGTGTGGACTGGAGTTTTAGATTTTCATTTTGATAATGAAGAAAACAAGTATATGAGAAAACAAGTGGTGTTTCTTTGATTTGTTTACATATTGTTTATGTTTTGAATGTTTGGATTTGTATAATTTAAACCTGCACTGACTACTGTAACATGTTCCAGAAAAAGAAGCTATTTGTTCCTTTACTTGTGAAAAGGTGCACTTTTGCTAAGGCTTTGTGTTATTTTAGGTTTAATAAACACTGTTAAACCTTTTCAAACCTATTTCAGTTTGTGTAGAACAGGACTATCAATGCTTTCTGAACATATGCAACACCGTTTAAAAAATAGCGCGATAATACCGAAAACCGTGATAATTTTGGTCACAATAACCGTGAGGTTAAATTTTCATACCGTGACAACCCTAATGTGCGCTCCTGGATGGCTACAAACTTTTTACATCTGAATGACGCTAAGACTGAAGTAATTGTACTTAGCCCTGGCATGTCTACACGCCCATGCGAAGCTGTGAATCTGGGCCCTTTAGCATCTAATGTGAAGACCACCATCCGAAATTTGGGAGTGCAACTGGACTCAGCCCTTAAATTCGACGCGCAATTCTACCAGGTTGTGCGATTGTGTTTTTTTATTTACGCTGACTAGCCAGAATTAAGCCCCTGCTGTCCAGAGTACATTTAGAGACTGTCACACATGCTTTTGTTCTTTCAAGGCTCGACTACTTCAATGCACTGTATGCCGGCCTTAGTCAGGGTGCGGTAGCACGCTTGCAGTTCGTCCAAAACTCAGCTGCTAGGTTCGTGACAGGCACTCGGCGCAGGGAACATATCACTCCTGTGTTGGCATCCCTTTATTGGCTGCCTGTGCAATACAGGGCAACATTTAAGGTCTTGGTACTGGCTTACAAGGCCCTACAAGGAACGGCTCCAGCATATCTTGGCAACCTTTTGCATAGACATGCCCCCTCAAGGGCCCTTCACTCAGCCGGCAGGGAGCTGTTGATGGTTCCGCGCACCAAATGCTGGTCACGGTGCTGGCACCTGCACTTTAGAACCAGTTGCCTTTGGTGGTGCGCCAGTCACCCTCACTGGGGTTTTAAGACTTGCCTTAAGACCCATTTTTTTGTCAAGGCATTCCAGGATTAGCATTTTTTACCTGGTTTTGTTGCCCAAGCCTCTTAATCTTTTTCAGGATTTTACTTTTTGGTTTTACTCACCTCTTAATTTTTTATGTTGGTTTTACGATTGCTATATTTTATTTTGATGGTTTTATGTATTTATTTTGTTGTGTTCAGCACCTTGGACGTCTGCATTGGTCGCAGAAGGGGCTTTATAAATAAATAAATGAAATGAAAGCCTGGTTAAGGCCAACTATAACCCTACAAAATGTACTCATTTCTGTCATCTGTATTCAGCTCCTCTACGGCTCCCCAGACCTAGTTGTTTCTCTTGTCTCCCCTTGTTAGAGTTTTATTAGTCGCACCTGCCTCTTGTTAACCTCATCACCTGCTCTCAGTGTATCTAAACCCTGTCAGTACTGTGTTTGGTGTTGGTTCGCCTGTCATCGTCCCCTGTCCATGTTCTTCTGTTCCTGTTGTTCCTGCACTCCCAAGTCCTGAAAATAAATGGATTTAAGCGTTTTGCTGCCTCCCAGAGCTTCACTCAACTGCATGTCCACAACCAACACTCACCACGACACCCTTGTTCTTTTGGTTCTTACCCAGAGCTCATGACGCTATCATCACTTTCTGAAATGATCCATTAGATGTCAGATTAAAGCTTTTTGAGAACATTTCTGTGAAAGGGGAAGACGCATTACTAAAGGTGTTACAGAATGTGATGCACTATGTTACAGGACTAAACTCTACAGACTGTAACAGTCAGTCATTTAAAAAGATGAAGTCTTCATGAGCAGAAAGCTTGTGGGTTGTTAAAGCAGACCCTCCACCGTCTGTTTGACAAACCAGCTCATAAATCCCACTTTTCCAGAGATCTGAAAGGTCATAAATCACAAACCACTCACAGCTGAACACAGCTCCTTAACGTTCAGGTCACTCACCTCCTGAATGTGATTTTGGTGCCCCCGTCCTCCTCCCTCCTCCATCCCTCAGTGTCTCAACATAGCAGAGGACTTCCCTTTCTGGATGTGTTACCATCTGAACTCTGGATTCCCATTCCTGGTCGTGGAGGGCCACTATGCAGCATGTTTTACTTGTTTCCATGCTCCACACCTGATTTTCATCAACAGTTTTCTGCAGATCTTGAGCTGCTGAACGGGTGGCTCAGCTATTGAAGCACGTGTGATGAAGCAGAGAAACAACGAAAACATGCTGGATATTCGCCCTCCAGAACCAGGATTAGGCCCCACTTCCCTGTTCTGTCCACGTGCTCACTCTCACCCACTATGTGGATAAAATGACCCTCACAGGCTCCTGTAGAGGTCACTCTTCTGCCTTGTAGCTGAGGTTGAGTTTAGAAAAGGAGTGCAGCTGAGTCACGACTCAAAAATTTCCACATTTATACTGATCAGGGTGATAAAGGCGGAGTAAAACTAGAACAACGTGAGTAGATGACTAAAAATCCACACCTTATTCAGAATTCTCTAACATGATTGTGTAGCGACATGAATGGCCTCATATTTGTGACCCAAAGGTTACACTTCCCCAAGCTGTAACTTTTGTTCCACAGATTATCCATCAGGAGCCGTGCAGTCTGCTAAACATCATCTTCATCTGTCTGCTGTTCCGTCCCAAGATGAAGGACACTTCAAGATTTAAAAATAATAATTTTAAACTGTTTGTACTGTTTATTACAATCATATAATAGTCATCATAAATAATCATCATGGTTCAGTATAAATGTATTTAATTACTGAAATGACTTATTATTCTGTGGGTTAATAATAATTATTATTTATGATAATCAGTAATGTGTGATCAGTAACCAGAAGGTCATTGGCACGTGTACACCTCATGCAGGACTGAATCCAGGGTAAAATTTAACTTGCTCTCACATGTCTTTGCTCCATAACAAAAAGCTTTCTGACGCTGAGAGGGCGTGTTCTGAGGTTTTGTTAAAACTAAAATCTCAGCAACTCAAGTCCAGTTCTTGAACCATCCCAGAGGACGAGGGACGGCCGCCTGAATCCTCACTAAGCGTTCTGTCACGCCGATAGAATTGCTCCGAATAAATGCACCTGTAACCAGCTGACGCGAAAAACTCCTTCAGAGTTATTGATTTTGAGACGCAAATAATTTCATCAGTCGTTGTGACCTGGAGACATCTCAGGACCGATTTGAGTCACACTTAAGGTTGGTTTATGCTTGACGCGTCCGCGAGGTCCGCACGGCTCCGCGCCGCGAAATTGCGTCATTTTAACAACCACGCCCCTCCACCGCATCTCCGCATGGCCCAAAATTTCCTCAATGCGCACCAAGGAAATTTTCTAACTACGCGGACGGTCGGACGCGGAAAAACATGGCGGACCGGCAAGAACTAGTATGGCAGAGGTTGGTAAATACAGACATTTGTATGATTCAGCTCTCAGAGATCACCGTGATCAACATGTTGTTAATAATTCTTGGAGAGAAAAACCTCGCACTGTCAGAAAAGACGAGGACGCTGTTAAAAATGCTGGAATGCCATGTTGTAAACAGTCATGTTTACTTCTACTATGGTGTAGTGTTGGATGCATGCTATAGAGCAGGGATTCCCAAAGTGTGGTGAGCTGCCGCTAGGGGGTGCGCGAGGTGAAAAGTGTAATGGCTGCGGAGCTCAGAGAAGTCTGTCATATGTCACCATTAGCGTAGAAACTCATTTGTGGGTGGGCCAAAGAAAAAGTAAGTGGGCACAACAAATGTAATTGAAAACAAGTATATTTTTGCGCGCGCACGTGTCCTCCGCATGGGCCCCAGCTTCATAATAACAATGCGCCGAGCTTCAGCGCTCCGGCCTGCGCACGCCGATATGCTCCGTATTTGATCATTTTTAACAGTGTTGGAGGAATCTGAAGGTGGCGAGTCATTCTGGCAGATTGTAATTAACACCTGTCTCATGCAGGTGTTCTGACATTGTAAACCTCACACACAGAACATTGTGGATGTAATAAAATAACAAGAAATGATTCCCATTCAGGCTATTAACAGCGCGCTGAAGATCTGAAGTTCAGAGTGCGTCTGTCAGAGGTCAGACACGTTCCGGCGGAACCACGGCTCACGGGTGCACAAGTGCGCACATCTGGGCTGGGCAGAAGTCATTTTACAACATTGGTTTAAATAGCGCGAGACGCGGTGACTTGAGCGGCTGTGCCGCGCGCGCGTGTGCACACACACACGCACACAGATTCAATAAGCGCACACGCTGCTTTAACTCCGGCCCGCTGTCAGACTGAAGGCAGAAATGAACGCTGCCTCCACCACGATAAATAAATAAATATATATATATATATATATATATATATATATATATAGATATATATATAGAGCCATGCCCCGATGTGTGTGTGTGTGTGTGGGGGGGGGGGGGGTGCGTCGACATGGTCGCGACATAGAAGGGGGTGCGCGGCTAAATAAGTTTGGGAACCGCTGCTATAGAGCTCCATGCTGCCCCGTTCAGTTTGGGAGAATATTGGCTCACCGCAGAGACGAGCCGCATGAACCATAAACGCTGCGAGTTGTGAAGCGCGTTCCATCCGCGAGCCGCATCACCGCGCGGAAAGTAAATGCGTCAAGCATAAACCAAGCTCAAGGTCCTTCTACCAACCTCGTGCTCGGAGAAAACCATCTCCACCTGACATCTCGGATCCACAGAGGGTCTCCTGAAATGGGTGAGGTAGACACTGTCTGACAGATGGCGTCTGTATGCTGTTATCGCTACGAAACATCAGTTAGCTTCAAAACAATATCTTTCACCCAGAACGCATTTCTCTCTCTGAAAGAAATCTTCTGAGATATCATCCACGCATCCGAACCTCACATTTCATTTTAGCTTTTCATTCAGACACAGGTTTGCTTTTAATAACAAGCTTTAATATAGAGCTGTTACAAATTGTCATTTTCAAATTGTCATCTTTAAAATTGTTAGTAATAAATTCTTAACTTTTTAAACCTGACTCTTCTTTGAAACGAAACACAGAATGGTGTATTTGGTTATTTAATAAGCAAAGAATCCATTAAGTCTTCTGTTTAATAAATAAAATTAGCTATTAAATTTAATTATCTTAAATTAAACATTAATCTTTGGATTAAAATATAGACCAAGACAGTTAGTGTATGAACTTCTATCGATTGTATTAATATCCCAGATATTTATGTATAATATAAGTTCATATGCTGATGTGTCCAATCTTTTCTCAGGATCTAACTAAACGGATAGCAAACAGTGTTAGATCCTAGTATGTAGATGTGCCCACGCTACAATTGTCTGTAAAATGATGTTTTCTAGAAATAATAATGTATTTGTCTGGTTTTGAGGAGTGCGTATTGAACAATCTGCTTTTTAAAATATAATTTCTCTGTGATGGTTTGTTTCCTCGTTTTTAGATGTGTTTGTATGGGGGCTATACAAACAAATTCAATTGGAAACATTTAGACATTTAAGTGGGTAATTGGGCCCAGGGGATATAAAAAATAAACCATTTAAACCATCTCAATGCTGAGCCCCATTTCAGAACTGAAACACAGATACCCCTTTGGAGAGTTGGCTGATTTATAGCATGTTTGTAGAGCTTTAATTCCCACCTAGACACCTGTGCAAGATTTATTACATTAGTTTCTTTCCCAGCTTTTGACGGAAATTTGAAAATGTAGCACAGAGTTAATAATTGGACCCTTCTACAGGGCTGCAGCTGTCTCTCTCCTTTTTTTAAAGCTGAGGTGGATTATCCATAAGCAGTGTGTCCTGTCATGATAGTGAGTTTGTGCCATGGTCTGCGTCTGCGTCTTTCCCCGTGTGTCTCCTGATGTTCTCCATCCCTCTCTAGATTCCCCTTTTGTGTCTCATAGCGCCCTCATGTGTCCTTTGTCTGCGTCTCATTTATGTGTCTTCCGTTTGTAGCCCTTCAGGTCATCCCCAGCCCCTCCAGTTGTAGCTCCAGCCTTTTTGTCCCCAGCTCCCTCCTGGTTTTCTTCATGTTCTCTTGGACTCCCCACCATATTTCTATAGGTGTATTATTTCAATTGTGTGTGTGTGTGTGTGTATGTGTGTGTGTGTGTGTGTGTGTGTCCTTCCCCAGTCAGGTCTGGTGTCCTCCCCTGCTCCTTCCTGCTCCTCCTCCCTGATTAGTTATTGCCTTCACCTGGTTCTCTCCCCACACACCTGCAGCTCATCTGCCTCCCATTGTGCCCTAGTCTATAAAGCCCTGTCTGTTTCTCATTGTCTTGTCGGTCCATTGTTTGTTATTCTGTCAGCCTCGTCTTGGATTACTTGTGTTCTTGGTCTTCTCATGTCTCAAGTATTTTTGGATCTCCAGATCATTATCTGGACTTTGGATTTTGGCTTCCAGCTTTTGGACTTATTTTGTTCTCCTTAAAAATAAAGGATTTTTCTTATTCTTCATATCTGCCTTGTGTCATCCTGGGTACTGCATTTTGGGTCCTACCAACACCGCACCGTGACAGTCCGTCTGTTCGGTTTAAAACCTTTTCCACTGAATTCACTCAGCAGCCGTGTTTGTGTTTGGTGATTAGGGCTCAGTGTGGAGATACTTATTGGAACAGCGTGAGATCTCACCAGGTTCTTCACAGGAGACCCAGCAAACAGCATCAGCTGACAGCAGCTAACTTTCCAGTGGGTTTTATTTTATTAGTAATATAAAATGAAAAATAGGGTTTCTTACCTGCCAAAGACATTTATGATAAACAACTGAATATATTTTTATTCCCCAAAACAGAACCTGGATACTGTGCAGTAACTCACTAGTCAGCTTTGCTGTGGACGTACCGTAGGTGCATTTTTGATTTTCTGATATCCTTTAGTGTGCACCAGTCTCTCCTTAATCAGCACTGCTTTCATCTGCAGCTGAAAAGCCCTGATGAGACCTCTGTCCTCCACCTGCAGCACCAAACATCCGAACACAGCCAGCTTGTGGGCAGAACTTGGGAATTAATCAGCAGAGAGTTAGACTTCATGAGTGGGCGGTCATCAAAAAGAGAGAGAGAGAGGTAAGAAGAGTCAAATCTGAGCTTCAGGGAGACTGAATTTAAAATAGATGCAATAGAATCAGCTGCTTCAAAAGGGTTTGAGGTTAGAAATTATCTAAATGTTACAAAATCAAATATCCTTTTTTATATTTATGGTAAAAAAAAACAGAGATGAGGAAAAAAAACTTTCTGAAAGGGGTCATCCTGTTTGCATTCTGTTCTTTTGCATCATTTAGTGCTGCATAAACTTTCCAAACTTGAAAAAAAATGTCTATCCATTTTGTCTCAGTGTTGAATTTCATCGCATGCTTAATACAAACCAATTTAAAAAGTCCTCGTTTGTGATGTCACACAAACAGGAACTTGCAGGGAATATTCAAGAGAAAGATGTATTTGAAAACACTTGATGTCAGTGCTTAAGCACAGTGGCAGAGTTATGATGACTGGGGCTTTTATATTGCCACAGGTCCTTTATACTTTAAGTACAAAATAAAAAGGTTGAGCTAAAGTTTAGCCCAGGGTGCTTCTGGTAAAAAATGAATGCCCAGAAAACGTAATTAACTGGAGCAGAGTAATAAAACGAATAGGTCAACATTAGTGCGTAATGAAGAACTGATAAGGTCAAACAGAAAACAATTACTTTGACTTATTTGTTCTAAAAGTGGATCAACAATCAATTCGGAGTTCAATTTCTTTTAGGCTTTGCTTCTGCAAACTGGTTTGTTGGGGGGGGGGGGGGGGGGGAGTTTAATTTATTTATTTTACCTGTAATAAAATAAAATAAAATAAAATAAGGTCTTATTTGTAAGAGGTGGTCAAAAGACTCCTTGGTGGCAAGGCCCCGGGGGGGATGAGATCCACCCAGAGTTCCTTAAGGCTCTGGATGTCGTAGGGCTGTGTTGGTGCGGCTCTACGATAACGTATGAACATCAGGGATACTTCCCCTGGATTGGCAGACTGGGGTGGTCCCTCTTTTTTTTTGTGTTCTAAATAGGGGGATCACTCCAGGAGTATGGGATTCCAGGCCCATACAGGCTGTTAGGTCCCTGTATGATTGGTGTCAGAGCTTGGCAGGGGCGGCTGGCCCATTGAGGCGGTTGGGGCGACGCCCTCCCAAGAAAAAGGAGTTTTTTTTCATGTGCTTCATGCTTTCCCCCGACTTCCCGGAGCAACAACGCAGCTTCTAGGGGCTGGCGGGACTTCTCCCTATATGCCTACGTCACGCGTTACGCCCCAATACAGGTAGCGTTAAGGGCACGCACAGAGCGGCAAACCATTTCCATCATGGCGAGCTGCCGGAGCAACACTGTTGTCTCTTTGAAAGAGTTTCCATTTATTCGTTGTACCAACGCAGATAAAATGGCAACAAAACTGTTAGGACCACCAAGACCAAATCTCAACATCAATCAAGAAGCAGTTAAAGGCGGGAAAATCCTACAATCGAGGATTTTCGAGAAGGTGGTATAACCAGACGAGCTGGCTTGTGGGCTGTGAGACAGCAGGGTCGCTGTTCTGCTTCCCATGCCTGCTGTTCAACCCAGATTGTGCCATAGCGGTCCACCGCTCGTGAACAACCACAGGACTCACCGACACGCACCATCTGGCTGAGAAGGTGAAGAGACACGAAGCATCAAAGATCCACATGGACAGCTGCTTCAAGTTTTCTACGTTCGGACGAGTTAATATCACCGAGGAGCTAGACTTCAGCTACCGCCTGGCAGTCCGCCGCCATAACGAGGAGGTGAGCAGGAACCGACATCTCCTTAATCGCCTCATAGACTGTGTCAAAGTTTGTGGCGCGCATTTCCAAAATGCTCATTATGTGCATTGCTATGCACATAAGCTCAGTCTGATGAAGCAGCAAGCAACCTCAACCATCCCTGCCGTGAAAAAATTGTGTTTCTGCTCTGAGCGGTATTGCCAGCGTTTTTGTCCGCTCGCCGAAACGCACCAGCATTCTGGATGGGGTAGTCGCTAGAAGGCTGCAGAGCTTCAGCCACAAGATGGAACTTTAACAGCAGAACTGTCAACACTGTGCATGAGCACCTGGAAGACCTCATTCAGTGTTTTGAAACCATCAACTCATCTGGTTCTTTTGATGGCAACACAATAAGAGAGGCATGTGGGTTTCTCAGGATGCTGCAGGACGAGGATTTCCAGTTTTTTTTTTGTTTTTTTTGCAGCTGTTTAGTAAAATTATGCCTCACGTGGACATCCTGTACAAGAAACTGCAGAAGAAGAACATCGATGCAGTCTTATCAAGCATGCCCTCCAGATCTTCGAGCAGTGTTGAGGCAATAAGGTAAAATAATAATTATTATTTTTTATTTGACATGCGTACTGTTTAAAAGCAAGGTGTGGTGTGTGGACTACAAAAAAGTTAATAAGTGATCCAACCTAAATAAATACTATGAATTTGTTCTATTAATAATTTAACTTGGACAAACTCAATTAAATTTCTTGTAACCTATTAACGCAATTCATTGAAGTTGGATCACCAATTCCCTTTTACAATGTGAGGCAAGTGAATGGAAACCTTAGTACTCGACCTTTAGCCGATCGACAGGTGCACCCCTAGTTGTTTACAAACTGAGCTTTCTAACTTTGAGAGCTGGTAAAATTTTACTTAAGGGTGGAATAGCCCTTTAAACTAACCAGAATTATAACCAAAGCACAACATAATCAGCGTTTTACCTGTCACTTGATTGTCATGTCAGACAACCATGTGACATTTACAAAACCTTTCAAAGTCATTATATTATAAGCAAACTTTCCATGTCGCTGTTTCACACTCAAGTCAGAGAAATTTTATTTTTGATGCATAAAACTTCTTAGTGTTGTCATGTTCTTATGTCTAATTATTTGTTTGCTCTGACATTTGGATTTACTAACAGGCATTGTTGGTCTTCATCTCAACAGCAGCAGCAGGAGGCCACAGAAACCACCACCAGAAGGAGAACGGCCTCGGGAGAGGATGAGAAGCAGAGGCTGTGGGAGAAGATCTGCAACACCATCCTGACTCACACCAGAGAGGTTCTCCTTCACCAACCACCTGGTCAGTGCCACACTGCTACAAGCAGAAATGTTTGAGCAGCACTGCCACACATTAGTTCATGCATTTATTACATCAAGACTGGATTACTGTAATTCATTACTCTCAGGAAGTCCACAGAATGTAGTTAAAAGTCTTTAGCTTGTCCAAAATGCTGCAGCTAGAGTTCTGATGAGAATTAAAAAGAGAGATCATATCTCTCCTGTCTTAGCTTCCCTACATTGGCTACCTGTTAAATTCAGAATAGATTTTAAGATCCTTCTTCTCACATATAAAGCTCTTAATAATCAAGGTCCATCATACATCAGTGATCTGATTGTTCCATATGTTCCTAACCGAGCACTTCGCTCTCAGACTGCAGGTCTACTGGTGGTTCCCAGAATGTCTAAAATTAGGATGGGAGGCAGATCTTTTAGTTATCAGGCTCCTCTCCTGTGGAACCAGCTCCCAGCTTTAGTCCGTGAGGCAGACACCTTGTCTACTTTTAAGACTAGGCTTAAAACATTTTTATTTGATAGGGCCTATGGTTAAAATCTGATGTTAGCCTAAATCTGGACAAGTGGGGGAGTAGAGGGAGGTGGATTGTACAGTCAGTAAAGACGGCTCTCCCTTGCCCTGCCTCCAACATGCCTCCATCTAAAAAGGCTAGATTAGCCAGAGTTATCTCTGTAGTTATGCTGCTATAGGCTTAGACTGCTGGAGGATACACTGACCACTTTTCACACTCTACTACTTTCTTCTACAATCTGCTCTTTAACTGTATTATTTTCTGCAATTTCAGCTGTTAACTTTATTTTCTCTCTAGAGCTGGGCGTACACTGTGCGACTTTTTAACTCGTAGCACTCAGCTTCAGCTCAAACTGTACGACTTCCTCGCAGGGCAGATCTCACGAGTCATGCGCTCACACTGCACGACCCAGTTCTCGGATGCGACCTGACTGCTCACACTGTACGTCTGGTAGCAACACGTCAGCCCTAAACAATACGCTAAAAATAGCAGTTTTTACTCAACACTTCAGACTCTTTTGTCTTGTTTTGCCTGTTGTCCTTCGGGAGTGCTGCAGGAGGACACACAGGGATTTATGGGGGTTGGATTAGGAAAACGAAATAAAGAAAGTAAATCTGTGTTTTGTGATCAGTTTAATTTGACATGAACACGACAAACACGCTTTCTTGACAATCTTTGTGAGTAAAAAAAAACGTGTAGAAACAAAAACGAACGACGTGTGTTATTAGGGAAATAGCGGGCGAGCGGCGTTGATGCAGGATTGTGCATGCGCCGTGAGCGGTTCTGATACTTTTTGGGTCGCAGCTGCTCGCAGCGCCGCTTCAACAGTGCGATACCCTCACGAGGGACGAGCGAAATGTTAAACACTCCAGAAGTTTGTGCGAGCTCACGATTGCTGATCGGTAGCTGGACACATGGTGTTAATCGCCTCTCGTAACCCCCTGTACACTACACGACGCTCGGCGCAAAACTCGCCCCGATGTAGTGGATTCTCGCACGACTGGAAAATCGGCTCAAAAAAGTGAAAAAGTCGCACAGTGTACGCCCGGCTTAAGTGTTTTTCTCCCCAGAAGAAGCTACAATGATGTTCTGCTGAGCTGTGGTGGCCTCATGGAGGGGGCCATCGTCTCCCTCTCCTGATAATAACTTTTTGCTTTCCTTGATGTTGGATGTGCTACTACTAGTTTATCCGTTTAATTATAGATCCACTAGGATAAATACAATAAAGTTTATCTCTCGCCAAATATAATATTTACTAAGACATCACAATGTAACCATAGACACATTACTTTGTCTTGTGTGTGTGTGTGTGTGTGTGTGTGCGTGCGTGCGTGCGTGAGTGCGTGCATGCCTGCTCTGTCTTCTCGATCCCCAGTGAGTCGTGGAGTATGGCTGCTTATACTGAGCCAGGATTCTCTGGAGGATTCTTCCTGTTAAAAGGGAGTTTTCCTCTCCACTGTCGCTTTTTGCTTGCTTAGTATGAGGATTGCTGTAACGTCACTGACACTAGTCAGTGACTTGATGCAATTTGCTGGGTTCCTTATATAGGAAACATTATTTCTGATTGGCTTAATGAACTGGCCTGAATTGGAATGTTTACTATGTGAAGTGCCTTGAGACGACTCTTGTCGTGATTTGGCACTATATAAATAAGATTGAATTGAATTGAATTGAACTGAATTTCCCACGGGTGCTCTGAATGCCACGATGGAGGCCCATGCTCAACAAGAACAAACTGAAGACAGAACTATCTCTGGTCTATGAGAACCCTGAGTTCAGGAGCTGCTGTGGTGCGCTGGTGTTGTATCAGCTTCTCATGAGATACAACCTCCAGGACACATTTTCTGAGACTGTCGCTTTGATGAACATCCTCATCGCAACCCCAATGACGACAGCTGAGGCTGAGAGGTGCTTCTCAACTCTCAAAAGAATTAAGACATTTCTGAGAAATTCAATGGGCCAGGAACGCCTTAATGCGCTGGTCATGCTGCCCATAGAGAGGGAGCTAGTCTGGTCCATGCCTGACTTCAATGAGAAGGTCATCGATCACTTTGCTGCTTTGAAAGACAGACGAGCGAAGTTTCATCGCAAAAGAACAGGTTCCATATCTTTGCTTGTGGCATAAACTACTCGCTGTGAAACTTTTTTGATTTATTGCCCAGCCCTTAGAGATTGGGTGAGAAGCTCGGTCATCCGGGAGGGGCTCAGAGTAGACCCGCTGCTCCTCCATGTCGAGAGGAGCCAGTTGAGGTGGCTCGGGCATCTAGTTACGATGCCTCCTGGACGCCTCCATGGTGAGGTTTTCAAGGCACATCCAACAGGGATGAGACCTAAAGAAAGACCCAGGACACGCTGGAGGGACTATGTCTCTCGACTGGCCAGAGAACACCTTGGGAGTCCCCTGGAAGAACTGGCCCAAGTAGCTGGGGAGAGGGAAATGTGAGCCTCTTGGCTTGGGCTGCTGCACCCGTAACCCGACTCTGGATAATCGGCTGAAAATGGATGGATGGAAAATAAGATTTACCATGAAGACCAATTCACATTTTGATTAAATTTCATAAATATTACAAAAAAACTGTAATTATTTATTTTTGTTTTTATTTTTTCTGTTGTTGTTTCTTTTGCTGACTGCAGTTTACAAAACAAACGATTTGAATAGAATACACACACACACACACACACACACACACACACACACACACACCTCCAAACCTCACTACATTGCATAAATCCACATTAATCATGTTTTTATTAGTGAGGAGAAGAATGATGTGCTAGCAATATCATTTCTTTCTTGCCAACCTCTCACAGATCACCCACATCATAATGTTTAAACTCAGCCTGCAGCTTTCTGTAAAGACGAATAATCCAGTGTGAGAAGTGGTGTTAGTGCAGCTATTTAAAGAGCTGAACTATAGGTTGATGTGTTGCAGCTGCAGTTAGTCAGAAGGTTTGAGTAACAGAACTGTTGCTTTTTCCAGTCACTCAAATGTGGTGGTGTTTTCCTTTCAATATAGCTGTGAGTCATGCGAGGAGAATTCCTCGTCCAAACCTTCTAAACTGAGTGCGTGTTTGAGGGAGTAATCGGCTCACTTAGCTTTGCTTCAGACAGAAATTGGGAGAAATTACTAATAGATGATAAACTGAATCAACTCTGCTGAGAAAAGAAACCAGCGTTGTGCCATTGGATTTGTTTTCGTCATTAGCAATTAGAGTTTGGGAGTTGGTGTAGGTTCTGTTTTTGGCTCTTGGGTTCTTGGTTTTATGGGTCAAGATAAAAGCTGAGATCTGGCGACCAAGCTGGTTTGAGGTTGTCTTCCCGTTGGATGTTCACGAATTGTTCCTCTAAAAGTAGAGATGCATTAATTCTAGTTTTGAAGTCAAAATCTCGCACAGCCCAAAAAAGCTTGGTCACAATAGCTAAACAAAAAAAATAATTACTAAATGGGACATATTATTACTTTTTATCTTGTTATAATTGTTCTATGATCTGATCTATAAAAGCAGTTTTGCATAAAATCCCTTTAATCTTGACTTCTGCAGCACGTTCCAGAATGAGCCGTTTCAGGGCGCTGTTGCTTTGAGGAATCAAGCCAGAGCTGAGAGGCGGTTCTATTCAACTTTACTCATTTGTGACATCACAATCAGGGACTTTTTGAAACCACTTTTTTTATGCACATAATTCTTATGATGGATGGGATTTTTCTTGTTTGGGGGGCTAGAGTTATAGAGTCAGTGGAGACCCTCATGGCAGCACAAAAGGATGCAAATGGCAAAGATGGGAATTGTGACATCAACAAGTCATCTCCATGCCGTGTTGTTGTTCTTCTCAGCAATTAAACCAGGTTCCTTCACTGTTCTGATTGAAATCACCTGGTTTGATTGCTTAGCTGAAGAAAAACAGGGCATGGGGATGACTTGTTGATGCAATAATTCCCCATCGCTGGCAAAAGGTGAGTTTTGCATAATTTGTCCCCTTCAAAGTGAGAGTGTGTATTTTCCCTGGTTGATAGGAGGCAGTACATACCTAAACCATTGCAATCAAGCAATATTTTTTATTTCCAGTAACATCTTCTCAGTGGCCTAGTGGTAGTGTCTGCCATGGATCTGGGAGATCAGGGTTCAAATCCCAGTCAGGTCATACCAAAGACTTTTAAAATGGGACTCAATTATGCCTCCCTGTTTGACACTCAGCTCCAAGGGGTTGGATTGGGAGGTAAAACCACCAAATAGTTCCTGAACACAACTCACTGCTCCCCACGGGAATGGGTCAAATGCGGAGAGGAATTTCACCAGTGTGTGATGATAATTAATGGGACTTTAATTTACCAACGGAGGGCCATGAGGGTCAAAAATCCCTGGGAGCGCAACCTCCAGCAAAATGACAAGCACATCAAACTTCCTTTCATCACTGGCAACGAGCAAAGAGGTTAATGTGTAAAACAGCAACATTTACAAAAGGTGAAAGTTTTGTAACCATTTGTTACTAATTAGTAAATGCATTTTGTCCTCACGGGCTCCCGTAGAAGGAAACATGACGTCTAATATGGTGTTGCCCAGAGACAACCCAGTGCCATGTCTTTAAGACCAGATTTTTATAGTTACTGTATGTTTTTCAACAACTTGACATCATTTAATTCATTTTGAACATTTCATTGGATATTTCCAGAGATAAGAACTACACATCGTCTCTTTAACAGAATTGTTTTTTCACATTATACCAGTTAAATTAGAAATTGTGATTCTGATGTAAAAAGCATCTAAATCAAATATCTAGCATTGTATCTTTATGGATTCTTCAAAAATATTTTGAGGTTCGGATTTTAAGCAGATCTCGTTAAATATAGTCTCGTTGTGATCATGAACCAATTTGTTTGTGCACATCTTACCATTTGAACATAGCATTTGTCAGCATTCAGTGTGTCCTCTAAAGCTGTTTAACACAGAATGCAGAAGCAACATCTATTCCATTTTTTAAAGATTTTTGAAGGCATTTAGGATGCAAAGTCTTCTTCACGTGTACAATTATAAATTGTACCTCCTTAGTTTCTTCCTCTGTCTAAAATCGAACATTTGACCTGTTTTCTTTTAAGAACAATCTTAAAATCAGAAACATTACATTCTTTTATGGACTCTTTAGAATTTGCCGACAAAAACCAACCTTCTCCTTGATGAGCGCTATCTTTTCTGCCTCATTTTTACAAAGAAACATAACGTGAGATCTCTGTCCCCTATGAATCACTCTGACGTCCCACTCAAATGATGCACACAGCCCACACAGTTTTATTTTTAGAGCTTATTTATTGAGCTAGTCAATTAATCCATATCCCAACACTCTGAATGGACTTGTGGCTGACGGTGGTGGAGTGAACGCTGCATTACTATTTCAAAATCGTTTTTTCCTTCTTCTCCTTTGGACGGATGGCGCACGTTTAGAGCCGTAATTGCATCCAGAAAGCTGCATGTGGAAGATCTCAAATCATCATAAAAATAAATAAATAAATAAAAAACACTCTTTCTTCAGCTAAGATAGAGAGGCAGTTATTGTTTTCACCTTCTGACTCTGCTTTCAATCATGGCAAAGTGTGTTCTTCTCTAGCAGCAAGTGCAACAATTTGCACAGAGTACTTTGGCTGAAAGGTGGCGTTTATTTTTAAAAGTTATTTGTCTCCTTGCAGAATTCCTGCCTGAAAGAAGCCATGGAGCGTTTCTTATGCCAGTACAACAGTAATCTATTCAGCAGCTCACTCTGCATGTTTGGTTATCATGTTTAAAGGTATTATAACCTAAAGTACGTCTGTCTTAAAATGCAAAATTACTTCCAGCATGTTAAACACATTTCATTTGTATCAGAGTGACGTATTATCCTGACATAAAGTTGTTTTAGTGCAGCACATGCATCATCCTCAACCTTAGTGGGCTTCACACTTCCACTGCTGGGTTTCGGTGCTGAGCTTGCAGCTTCATCTTCGGCTGAAGGACATTTATTATAACCCAGGCTCAGGCTGACGTATATGTTGCTAGGGGGATTTTTTTGCAGCGTGCACCTGAATTTGCTGAATTCCTTACAGAGGAAATGACCAAGTAAGACATATTGGTCAAGGAACAGTGGCGGATCTAGGATTTTTCTGAGGGTGGGGCCATCAAGGGGCCACAATATTTATAGAGGGGCCACGTACAGTCCAACATACTTGCATACTATTCCCAGTTTTGTATGGTAGATACAGTTTACCCCAACACCATGTTGAAAAACATCAATGCAATTGTACATCAATTTTTACTGTACATTGACAAAATACAACCACACACAGCATTTGAGAAATTTTAGCATTCAATTTATTTTGCAAAGCCACAAATATCAGGTTAAAATATGTTTGTGTGTGGAAAAAACACCAGAAGAATATCACAGGACCCTCTGCTCTTGACTGGGAAATGTCTGGTGGGAAGTCAATTAAATAAGTCTGAGTCATTGCTTATATCTCTCAACCTTTAACATTCATGGCATTCAGAATCTGCAAGTGACTGACTGCAAAATTCAATTAAATTTAAAGAGCCTTTACAAAATGAGAAGCACACCACCAGGTCCTACTGGAACAGAACACTGTTCTGATGTCTGCGCAGGACTCTGTGCATCACACTGGAAGATGTCTGAAAACAGCAAATGAGAAATTATCTAACATAAGCCAAATACATACACAAGCATTTATTACTTTCAAAGATCAATGTTTACCATTTGATCCTGCAGGATTAGCATTGATTGGTGACTCTGGTGGCCCAGCAGGATGGAAGGTTGAGTCATTAACTTCACTCTGGTTGTCTGAATTGGAGAGAGTCTTGTCCCAGTTTGCAGCTAAAATACAAATATATGTCAAACTCCAGCTAAATCCAGCCAAAACTTTGTTTTCTATGAGACCACATTTTTATTTATTTGAAATTGAAGACTTGAAAGATTGGACTATAAAGATGAGATGTGGTAGATGTAGACAAAGAAACCAATACAATTTAAATCCATTATGTTAATGTTATAGTAAACCACATCACCATGAAGCGGAAGAATTCAGTAAACATATGTGCCATTAGTACAAGATAACATCATTTAACAAATTTGAGATAATGGTGATTTTTTTTATTTTTACCTAGAATAATGGCAGGAAAAGTTGGACTAACAAAGGAATATCCAAAACACAAAATCTCTTTGGAAAACTTAACCTTGACCTTACTTAATCAACCAATTAGAAAATTCAGTGTTTCAGACAAGGACTTTTCCCACACATTTTACAATACATCAAAATGTCACAATTTAGGGAAACCTTGAAGGAATTGTGGGAAAGGAAACTTAACTGCAGCATTACTGATGATGAACGGAAAGATGCTTTGAAAAACGTAAAATCATTTACTAAAGGGAAGCAACTTTGCCACTAATGATTAGTCACAATTAACAACTTCTATCAATTTAAACAATAATCCTTTATTTTTGGTGCTTGGAATAACTGACCCAATTATTACTGATAAATATAAAAAGCTCAATGCAAATTTTCTGTGCAAGAAAATGACTCCACATTAACTGGATCAGCTCCAAGATAAAATGGGAAAAGGTTATCCTCAATTATAAGCAGAAATATTGGGCAGCATTCGGTCGTTTATAAGTGGTCAGTCCGTCCTGCTGGATAATGTGGTGCGATCATGATCTTTTTACAAAAAAGATTATGCGATGGCGGTGAAAAGGGAGCTTGGGGGCGGTCTCTGCGCTGCCACGGACTTCAGTTTATCTTGGACATAACTTGCTTTTTATTGCGATCAAAGCCACACTCATTAAGCTTTTTTAACAAGCCGCTCCAGAAGGTGTCTGTCCCCGTGCAGTCTCTGGTGATCTGAGCTTCAACTCTTACGGAGAGGCTCCCCGGCCATCATCTCAGCTGATTCTGTTTAGAAAAGCCAAACTTACGGCCCATGTTTACTTTCATTTTCAATATAGTTGCCGGCCGGAGCTCGGCAGTAACTGCCCACGTGATCATGATACCCCCTTCTGTTGCGCCAAGTTGTAATATGCATTCACAAGTCCGGCGTTGCGGTGATATTAGTATCAACCGTGGCAGCACGAATGCCACAAAATTCCCGCAACACCATGCCGCCACAGCGCGTTTATATTACACGTACGCTGATTTCCCAGCATGGTATGTCCTACAAGAGGCTGTCTCTCGTGTTTATCTGACATGACTGTTGCACAATAAAGATTATATTCTTTCTGACCTGATAAAAGGGGAATGGAGGTCCCTTGCCCTGTTCCAGCCTCTGGTCTACTGCCTCCTGCTGCTCTCTCTCTGATTTCTCCATGCTCGTTTTCACCAGCTGACACACTCACTCTCTTGGGAAAAAACTGCAGAATTCCCGCCTGTATCTGACCCTTTCTTTTCATGTTCTCTATCAGACAGTGCCAACTATTAACACACGAAATGCAGATTACAAAAGAAGTACATGGATTAGCAAGGGCTAACGTTTTTTCACAAGCCCTTTTTAACATTACCTTTAACTAATGTCGGCATTGCTTTCCATTGGACTTATTGTCAGACTTGACTTACATGGCAACTGTGAGTAAACAGTGATTCGTGACTTACCAACAAACTCCTCATAACGTGGACTCTCATCAGAACCGATGTCGGTTGAAAAGTTCTCCCTTCTTGGAATCTTTCAAATCTTCTTCTGTTGGATTTCACACACTATTTTGCTCCTTAGCGCCACACGGTCACTAGTGTTTGGACTCGGAATTGCATCCACCTATAATCTCATCACCGCACAAAGGACAGATGAGTGACAGGACAGGGGCACTACAGGGGCCAATCATATTTCAGCAGGGGCCAGTTCCCCTGTGGCCCCGCCCCTAGAACCGCCAATGACAAGGAATAATTAAAAAGTGGTTTTATGATAAAGAAGTTTCTGAAAAAGACAATCATTTTTTTATCAGGCTTTGTATTACCTTGAACAGCTTTTATTATGAAATCATCCACATTTAATTAAATATAATTTGGTCTTAGTGCTTCTCTCAAACACGCTGATGAGGCTCTGATGTTTCTTCTGTCGGCTTAAGCTTCGACCCCATTCTGCCTCAGAGAAGGTGCAACGCTCTGATCAGATAGAGTGAGCCAGTGTTTACATGTTGGGCAATCTGTCTTGTCACAGTCTTTTTGGCCGGAGTCTTGAAACCTGAATAAAAATTTGTGGTTCGGGGGGTTGACTGTGAATGTTGGTGGTTAAAATGGCAAACTGCGAAAAAGAGGAATTGGCTCACCACTTCACACTCCCATCATGGCGCCTCTCAATTTTTTTGTTTACCTTTAAACGTGCAGTTTGTGAGAACACAGAAAAGTGACACCCTGTGGTCAAATGTGGTTACTGCAGTCTATTTTTAGGCATAAATATCACCTTCTCACTTCTGTTCCATGAGTTTCAAGGCATTTGCCAGTTATGGATCAACACAATAAAATTCTGGATAATAAGCAAAAATGAGTCATACACAGAAAGTTGATGAGTAGATAAATACATTGTCATATCTGGCATTAGCACTTTTGGGTGTATTACATTAGGGAGCACTTACTACACTTATTATGGTAGTTTTTCTCCAGCAATAGGGAGCCAAAGTCACAACCATCAACATCTGGACCATGGGTTCCCGGAAGAACGAAAAAGTAAATTTCAAGTTAACGGGGCTAAAAACGCTGTTGTCTAATTCTGTTATGCGCCATGAATTTCACATATGATGTCTGTGAATTTTAAAGACACATTTTGATACCAAGAAAGAGCTTTTTTTTAAATAGGGGAAAATGTTATTTAGGTTTTGTGTGAAAATAAGTCCAGGACTAAAAATCTGCTTCTCCAAAGTGATGTAATCAAACCAGAGATGGAGAAAAACAGGGAAAATGGCTGTAAGTTCAGCAAACTTCACATCCTTCCTTCAAGAAGAAAGAACCACCACAAATCTGACCATAGCAGCTACGCTAGGGTACAGGAGATGCTTTGGTGACGTCTTCAAGGCGTTTCAAGACTACGGCCAAAAAGATGCAACATGCTGACGTCTGATTTGTAGTGATGCTAACTACGAACAGTTACAAGCTGATGAAAAGAAAGGCTCCAGAGTTGTTGGTTGCAGTAACCCAATTTAACCACAGGATGTCATTTTTTCTTAATTTCTACATAATGCACCTTTAAACCACTCTGAGGCTTTTTGTCTGCCCATGTTTCGTAACCTCATATTAGACCATAAACAGTAACTACACCCTTCTTTTGTTTTTGTCTTTTTAAGGAGAAAAACTGACAACACCCCAGCCGGCTGACAATAAAACCAGTTTCCGTGCAACCCTTCCAGTAGACTGTTTATTGTCCTCTTCGGCCACTTTCTCCTCCAGCTGACTTCTACCCCCCAGAGTTAAAAAAAAACATCCATTCCTTTAGAGACCACCGCAGATGTATTATAAAATCGACTTTAACTTAATCATATCTGCTTCTGGTGCCACTTCTAGATGGCCATTCCCCCGCTCTACGCCCGTGCCGTGCCTGACACCAAACTCAGACAACCCATAAACCTTTAACTTCACGAGTATAAAACAGAACACGCGTTCTTCTCTCACTTTGCCGTTTTCTCAGCTCACGCACGCGTGCGGACTTCATTTAACCCCAAACACATAAATGCGCGCCCTCGCGCTGTATCTCCCATCTCTCTCTCTCCTCCTCCTCCATGGTCGGGCTCATGAAGTCACTGCCCAGCAGCCTCTGCGTGTCTGAAGGAGCGCCGCTGCGCTCCACACAGTTGAGGAGACTCCTGGCGCAGTCTGCTCGGGGTGACAGCTGCAGCAGGAGACCAGATGGAAGTAGAACACCAACCTGAAGACATGCCCAAACCCTCTATAGCTGTTTTGTGTTGAGCTTGCTGCAGAAAAGTCGGGAGTTTACTTTTCCCTTTCAGCTGAGGATCTCTCTCTATCTCCTCTTTCGCCTCTCGCAGCGCATTTTTCGATTTTTGACTTTATTCTTCCCCCTCTCTCTTTTTGTCGCCGTACGTCCTAAACGCTGCTGTTCCTCGGAGGCGACTTGCTCGTCCAGCACCCATGAATTCAGATAAAAATGTGTACCTCGGCAGGGACAAAGGCATCATGCGGAAGAGAGCTCTCCTCCTTCGGAAGGGCTGCAGCTTTGAAATTACCAGGTAGGATCTATTTTTGAAGGGGGTCTGTTCGTGTGTGGTGTGTCTGGGACACAGGGCGGTCAGAGGGACTAGACTCACGCATCACCAACAATCAGCGTTGTTTATTGGATTTGTCCAGGTCTGCTGTGCGTGTGCGCGCAGAGGTGCGGGATGTCCCGCGTTCATACCATGCCCTTTCTCAGGTTATTAATACTATTTGATCAGGGTTTGGAAAGCCCCCCATTTGCCCTTTGGCTTTATTGTTGTGTTTTATCTCTGCGCCGTGCGTTCATTCTTCCACGGACGCGTTACGCACGGATACATGTCTTCTGCACCTGACTCTGCAATATTATCTGAGCCGGTTAATGGCAGGCAAGAGCTGTGGGTGCATGTGTGTGCGCGCGCAGCCATATTTAGAAGCAGAAGCCTGCCAACAAGGTCTTCCGTTCGCCTTCATGCCAGAAAAGCCTTCATTCATTATTTTCCTTTTACCCAGTGATCAAAAGCTGGGTCATTCTGTGCTGCTGTGGGTTAATCCTCCTGCTGGGACTTCATCAAGGCAGGGGTCTTTGTGACCATCAGACCCTCCAGCTGATTTGGGTTTCTGTTGCCTCCTGTTGTCAACTCCAGCTCCTGATCGCTGCAGGGTTAAAGTCAATCTCACATTTTGGTGTCAAATGTGTTCGTCTTAGACTCTCACTGATGCCAAGCTTTTCTTTTCCTTCTTTACATTACTGCTTCCCTTCCTTAACATTTCTTTTAGAAACTGTGTGGTCCTTTTTGTGAAAATGCATCCTCTCAGGTGAATATTGAGAATGTTATGTGCTTGTTGCAATTTTCAGTGCATTCAATAAATTTCTGTTAGTTCCATAAAACAGTACACGTGTTTTATCTGATGTACAACTTTAGGAGCCAAAATGTTTAATAGCCCAAGACTGAATAAAACAGGAAAAGAACGTCATAGCTTAATGTTCTGGGACGCTGATATTGCTCTCATCATCTTGATTTCTTTGCTTTTACATTATTGTCTCATCCCATCCCTCCCCACCTGTACTCTAATATCCTGCCTGTACTCTAATATCCTGCGATTTCAGATAATCTGTGCGTGAGGTGGGGCTGTGCTTTCATAATTATTTTCATTTAGGCTCCAATGATTGACAAAACACCATTCTACTTTTAAGACATCTTTTGCTTTGTCATTCGTTGTAAATGAAGCTTTCATCCTCTCCTCCAACTCATTTTGTGATGACTTAAAAAGTCAGTGCAAGTAAAGGTGCCAGAACAAGAGCAAAACACAATGGCAGCTAGGGAGGTACATAGATAACCGGTTAATTGCTGTTAATGTTGTAACTGAGTAAAATTGTTTTGCCCAGTTAGCCTCTTCAAGTCCTTCTGCTGCACTGGGTGTAATAGATTTTGTGCCAGTAGATGGCACAAGAGCGCCGCTATCAAAGTATGTTTACAAGGCAACCACAGAAGAAGAAATTAGCTCCTCATGACCATACAAATGCTCAAACACAGGCCCAATCTCAATACTCACACTGCGCCCTGCGGACTTCAGCAAAGTGCTCTTGGAGAAAGTGTGCTATAAGGCTTCGAGTGCGTAGTGCACAAGTGTACGAATAATTGCAGAATTGAGACAGGGAGCATTGTGTCATCGATCGCAACGCATGCGGGGATGCTGGTCGCTGTGATACTTTTTTTAAAAAACCTTTATTAACAACATTTAAACAAACAGCCAAACAGTTATTTGATATAAATGTGCATTTATTGCTGCTTTGTCTAAAAGTTTTAGAGCATCAACTAATCATCCTAAAATTAACTAATTTCATTAGAAAATACATATTTTCAGAATAGGAACTTTTCTCCTGCAGCAATGACTTGTGGGTAATACCCTTTCCCGAGGTTTGTATCGCTGCGAACTTGGGTGAAGCGCAGAGTAATGGGCTCGATACACGGGAGGCGACATCGCCTCTCCTCGATTCATTTTCAATGAGACATGCGCGACAAAGCGATGATCACGGGTCTCCCTCCTACCAAGCGAAAAGCAAAAAACGTGCGTGTGAAATTTTGCGCTCGTGCACGTGTCGTGCACAGGCGACCCAGCGACGCGATCCCTGAAAGTTGAAATATTTTGAACTGTTCATCGCTGTCACTCGGACAAGAACCAATCAACGAAGGTTTCATTCACTGACCAATTAGCGGGCAGGATGCTCCGTACATCTCCGAGCAAACATGGAGGAGAAGTTGATTATTATTATGTTTTATATTGTAAAATCAGAAGTAAGATTTCACATAACTCTAGCAGCACCTTGTGAAACATCATATCTACCACTTTATTAACTCTGAACCGCTTAAATAACCTTAATTCCCTCCAACCTGACACAGCCAAACAAAACAATGGAAGTTTCAATTTCGCCATGGAACAGAACGCGTAGACAGCTTTGCCGCTGCCACGGGTTGCCGCGGGTTGCCTCCGAATTTTGCTGATCGCGGTCGTTTGTCACCTCCCGTGTGTCGAGCCCCTAAGGGTGCAATGGGGGCGTGGTCATCTTCCACACTTGAGAATCGGGACACCCTATGCACTCGCACCCCTGGCCGGGAACGCGCAATTGAAGGGTGCAAGGGTGCAAGTGCGAGTATACAGATTGGGCCACAGAGCGGTTAGCAAAGAGCATTGCGTTGGAGCAGTTCATTCTTCGTTTTTTCATTGCTGGTTTCCAGCTATTACCTGTTAAGGGGTGTCAATAGCCAGTTAAATAAATTTTGGAAAATGTGCATAGTGGCAGCACATGCGATATGAAAACATCTCTCCTTCATTCTCATTTATAGCTTTAGTTAAATATTTCCAAACGGTTCTATTTTTGAGTGTGCAGCTCATGAAAAAGTAAATTTTGTTGGTTTTGAACACTTGCTTGCTCCAGGCTTCCATAGAAGCTCTTCTCTGCTTTCATAGCATCACAGTATTCCACATTTTGTTCATCTGACTACTCAACAGAGAAGGAAATTCAATTGATTAGTTCATGTCTGCATGGGCTTTAAAGGCATCCTTGAAATTAATGCCACAATTACCTTGTTGTTGAATATAGGCAGCCTGGCGTGTCTAATGTAGCATACCAAAAAGTCTGCGCCGTCTCCGACCTGCTTTTAGAGGGCGATTAGTGATGTGACCGGTTCAGTCTGAGAAAAGCTGGTTTAACATGTCAAAACACACACACACCCTTAAATTAACATGTCCCAACTAAGGTGGAAACTCGTTTGCCAAAAAGGAAGCCAACGCAGAAGTGATAAAACTGCAGTTCCTCCCTCATCCACTAGGGGCAGCCTCCAGAAAGGAGAGAGTTACCATTAGCTCCCATTTTAAAAATGCCTAGACTAGTGAACTAAACCAAACTCTTGCTTTGCGACATTTGGTTTAGGAATGCTTCATTGAAAGAATGAAAGAAAGAAGGAAAACAATCTTTCATATACCGCCTCTCAAGATAAAAATCATGAGGCTCTTCATTGGAACCTCCGCTGCCCCTAGCAGCATTCTGGTGGGCCAATGTGTGAATTTTTGTCACTCATTTGTTTAGATGTAGTTAAAGCTTGAAATTACAAATACGTAGGTAGTGTCCTTTGATTGACAGGTAGCAGGTGAGCTGTCAACACTAGCAGCTTGCTCCCCCCCTTTTGTTCCAGGGAAGACCTCAGCCTCGACCTCATGTTAAATGTTTTACAGTCTAGAGGGCAGAGGGTAGCAGAGTCACTCAACTCCAGTTTTCTGGCTGAAAGCACCAGCCAACCTCTGTTAGCTTCAGTTAGCTTGAAGCTACATGGGCTCAGGGATCGATGGTTGTCAAAGATCTGCCCCCACTTTCCCCACCCCACTCTGAGCTCCATTTATGTACTTTCCTGGAGTGATGATGCGGCCAAGATGGTTGTGGTGGAAACCTGGTAGCCTGGCCTGCCCGACTCCTTCCTCTGTTTAATTCTGCACAGAGAAAGGGTCTGGGAACTCTCCTATTCAAATAACCCCACCCCCTGAGAATTCTAACCGAGCCAATCAGCGCTGCGTAGCGTACGTCACACACCACAATGTTGAGTTTGTCATAAACATGGCGACTCAAGCGGAGTTCGCCCTTTCCTCTGTTCTAAATGACTTGAATGTCTTTAAAACCACAACAAGTAAAAGCGCTAAAAGCCTTTCTTCTAAAAAAAAATTAAAAAAAGATGCTTGCGCTGTCGCCAGACACCTTTTTAAAAAAAATTACAACAAAAAAAAACCTACAGCGTTGCGTGGTACAGTCGGCATTTCCGTCTTTTTTCTGATTGGTTATTTCTGAGCTGGCTAGTCCCGCCCCTCATGTGCCTCTCTGCCTTTGAGTAACCAGACGTACTCTGCGCATCGCTGATTGGCTCGGTTAGAATTCCCAGGGGGTGGGGTTATTGAATAGAGCCCCCTTCAGACAGGCCATGAAAAACGGAAGTGTTCCAGACTCTGTCCGTAAGACCTTTGTGTCTGAATACAAACATCCGGATAACGTGTTCCGGAATTTAACCGGATGAAGCCCCTAGTAACAGGTCCGGACTTGTTACGGACAAGGTGGCTGCTTCAGACTGGTGAGGCAGAGTTCCGGACAAGGGGGAGGGGGAGGGGACCGGGGGACGCTGTGCGCTCCTAGATAGCCCGCTGCTGTAGCATGCGGCGAACCACGGCAGCTCGCCTCCTACGGTACCGCCTAGACGTGCGACGGAGCGCTTCACACCGCTTCAGTGATTCTTTTAACCATTGAGCTTCATCATCCAGGTCTCTTATGCGTCTTCGTGTGCGCAGAATTATGCTTAAGCTCCTCGTGATTTTTATCTTGAGAGGCGCTATAGAAATGATCTTTTCTTCTTCTTCTTCTTCCTCTTAACATGAGTCCAATCCCCACCCCACCCCCCGCCGCCGTCAGACATCTGGAACTTTTCCCTGCTGTGTGAACGCAGCTGAAAGGACAAGTTCCGGTACAACAGTGGTGTGTCTGAAAACACAGTTCCGGTTAAAAAACGGATTGAATTGTCCACAAATGTTCCAGAATGTCAGTCTGAAAAGGGCTTAGGAGAGTTCCCAGACCCTTTCTCTGTGCAGAATTAAACAGAGGAGGAGTCTGGTAGGCCAGGCTAGAAATCTGGGGGGATAGTGTGGAGGTTGGTGAAGGAAATGCTAACCGCAGAACAACGCTAGACCGAGCTACCTCTAACGTCCTTATTGGATGAACAAAAAAGAATCTTGGAGCATCAAATACATTCCAGGATATACTGGGAATATCCAGGCTTTAAATGAAGACAGATAGATCCACAGCTTAGTTTATCCTCAAAAAATCATTTTCTTTTTTCTCACTGCTTAAGAGCACAGCCCTGCCACCTGCCGATTTAAATCTGTGCCAGCAGAATCCTTAAAATGTGAACGCTGGATGTTTCCATTCAGGATGAATACAAGATGTTCACTCCAATGACCAGCTTAGTGCCAAGCATTACCTTTCAGATTACACATCCCATCTAATCATCCAGATCTACAGTGAAAGAGCTTGTTCCATTTCTGTTTGGAGTCACACTGAAAAGCTTCCTGGCAATCTGTCCCTCAGGCTCAGGGGGTTTAACAGACAGATCAATCAGAGCGGGCCGTGAGGTGCCACTGAATGGGGAAACAGATTCTCTGCCATATATCGAAGGGATGGGAAAGACCCTTCAGTTCGGAAGTGCTTTATCAATTGCATGGAGGAGTGCATGTTTAAATCATACACACGCTTAAGAACTTTCACATGTTTGCGTGTGGATTTATGTCACGGAGCAGCAGCTTCATCTAGACACTAGTCTGCCTTTTTGTTTCTCCTTCTGGACACAAATGGTGTGAGTGGACCTTAAATAAAGTGCTGAAGCTGGTTTTTGTCTCGTTACAGATCTGATTAGGTGTTTGGCTCATGCCACTGTAGAAAAGAGTGATCTTGATGTCCTAAATCTATATAATTCCTTGTTTGGAGGAAGAAATTATCCAAAATGCCAAGAAAAATGAATGATTTGCAAAACTGCAACAGAAAAAGTCACTAATAAATGTTTTATGCTTTAATCTTCAAAATAAAAATACAAACATTTTCACCTTCAGAAGCTGCACGCTAAAGGTAAAACAACATCCAAATCCATTCTAATCTCTGGGGATTACGCTGGTTTCCTAAGAACAGATCACATCACGTTATTACGTACGGCTGTGTTATTTGCAACATTTCATCGTGACTAAGCCTTATCTAACAAAGCGAGCAGCCTGCCAGCTGGAGGATTCTCTCACTGACAGCAGGTAGCTGCAAAGCTGCAGGTGGGAGCACAAAACTTGGACGAACCCCTGGAAGCAATTATTGGGTCATTTTCCTCTGCAGTGTCAGATTTACGGGCTGAGACGTGCAAGTGGCTGGATGTTTGTTCATTAGATGGTGCATCAGATGGACTCAACGTTTGTCAGGAAATTAAAAGCAAGCAAAACTTCTTCAGATGTACAAATATTCCTTTTGTGTATAGGTTCTCATGCATGAAGACATCTTCAGATATGTGATGTGTCACTTCAGTAAGACTGTATTAGTGCTACAGTCAGTCTTTCTACAGATTAGAACTGATGCCACACTGTGGCATGAAAACACATGATGGAGGGTGTATTTCCAGGTAAAAAGCGACAGTTGGTTGACAGCGTCAGATGGACCCAGAAGGTCAGCGAGTTCAGCTTTTATTCTGAAAGGAACCGTTGCAGCAGGTGGAACGGCAGTAGGTTTATCCAGCTTGTCGTTGGTTCTTTCGGCTGAAGAGGAGAGTCACGGATTGGCCAATCCATCAACTTCTCTAGAACGCTTTGAACTGGCGCTAAAGATGACGTGGGCATAGTTTTATACTTCGAATGTTTTGGTTTATGGTCGAATGAAAAGGTGACAGATTTACCAAGCACCACCAAAACCACGCCTCGGTCAGATCTGGCAGATTCTGATTGGATCAGTAAATGCAATGTGTCGTCTCTTTACGCTGCGTGAGATCAGTCCTAGTGGAAACATTTTAAGTCATTGTTACGTCCTCTATTGGTGGATATGGAGAAGGACGGGGAGTAACACAGAGGCATGTGCTTCAGTTGTGGAAATTGTAAACACAGATTTATTAAAAGGATTTTAAAATGACAAAAAGCTCCAAATCTAAAAGTACTTAAACACATTGTTAAAATGGCCAAGGGTTCACGTTTAAAACAGACATCAAATGCTCCCAAACATTCACAAAACAAAGTCCACTGACTTAAACACAAGTTTGGGAGCCAAGAGGTAACCAGCACTCTGGTCCCTCGTCTGTTGAAAACCTCTAAAAGCTCTTAAGCTTCACTAAGCTTAAAGAACTAAAACCCATTTAAAAGCCATTAAAACACAAACAAATGGAGCACATGAGAGAACTGGCACAGATCCAGTCTCTCCCTTCCTCCTGGCAGCTCTCCCTTTTATGCTGCTCAGGAGGTGATCAGCCCAAGTGAGTGCAGCTGTGCAGGTAGGAGGTGGAGGAAGCACTCATTGTCCTCTGCAGTGTCAGATTTCTGAGGCAAACGGCAACAGCCGTAACACTTCCTCCCTTAAAAGAAAGAAAAAAAATTAAAACACGTTCAACCACAATTTTTTTTTCTTTCACCTTTGTCCTCCATGGCTTTTATCACAAACACTCCCAGGTTTTTTTTTTTCCAACAAGAATTCCCTCTAGCTAATTGAAGGAGTCTAGCTGATCTCCATCCTAGTCTTCATGGGGCGTAGAGATGGGCCGATTAAGCACATGTGCCGAGGCACATTCAAAACCAACAAAGGGAGGGGGTTAGCCACAGCCCTTCCTGGGGTGCTCCCGAGATGATGAACTGAATCACCAACACTAACCTCCATAACCCCAACTCTAGAAAAACAAAAACCAGAACGCATCCTAAAGAGGGTGCGCTCCAATAGCCTATAGGGAATTCACTCTGTTCACTTTAAAATATAACAAGCACAACAGAATATAACAAAAAGGACATACTTACAATACCTGAGAGGACACAGCTGACCACACATCTTAAAATCCTATGAATAAAACCTGTTTGCAAAAAGCACATGCCATTAAAAGTCCTTCATGGAATGGTTGATATCCCGGACGAGCCCCCATTGTGTTACGTCCTCTATTGGTGGATATGGAGAAGGACGGGGAGTAACACAGAGGCATGTGCTTCAGTTGTGGAAATTGTAAACACAGATTTATTAAAAGGATTTTAAAATGACAAAAAGCTCCAAATCTAAAAGTACTTAAACACATTGTTAAAATGGCCAAGGGTTCACGTTTAAAACAGACATCAAATGCTCCCAAACATTCACAAAACAAAGTCCACTGACTTAAACACAAGTTTGGGAGCCAAGAGGTAACCAGCACTCTGGTCCCTCGTCTGTTGAAAACCTCTAAAAGCTCTTAAGCTTCACTAAGCTTAAAGAACTAAAACCCATTTAAAAGCCATTAAAACACAAACAAATGGAGCACATGAGAGAACTGGCACAGATCCAGTCTCTCCCTTCCTCCTGGCAGCTCTCCCTTTTATGCTGCTCAGGAGGTGATCAGCCCAAGTGAGTGCAGCTGTGCAGGTAGGAGGTGGAGGAAGCACTCATTGTCCTCTGCAGTGTCAGATTTCTGAGGCAAACGGCAACAGCCGTAACAGTCATATTACTTATTATATTCTATAGGATTATAATAAAGTAATTAATATTTTGATTTCACAGATTGGTCACATGTTACTAACACTTTGTTTGATTAGCTTTATTAAAAATAGAGTTCTTTGATTTATTAAGAGGAGAGAGTCATTTTCTTCAATCTTCTCTTGGGCTGGAAAGGAAGCAGCTTAGAGCAAATGCATGAGACCTTGAGGCAATATCTCATGCAGATTAGTTCTGTGTCAGAGGAGATGGAAAATGACTTTTAGGTGGAAAACAGTCATTTCATTCCATTACAAGCTCATGTGATGAATGAACAAGATGTTTAAATCAAATGTTTGAATAACTTGTGCTTAAATCAATGAATTTAAAATGAATATTGTTCTTACAATGATCCATTTATTTCACAAATCAGTATGGGTTGATTTAACAAGTTAATCAATGTTTACACTCATACACATTACAATAAGATACTCATTAAGGTAATATTCACCTCACATTAGAGTTTGAACATTCTCATTCACAAAGTGTTAAAACTCTTTGTATCTGAAGAAGGCGTGGTTTTCTGAGGGATGTTGGCAAAGACTCAAAAACGTGTCAAACTCTGATTTGCCAAACTTGCCCTAAACTCATAACATTGTGGTTTATTAAAACAAGAATTACTTCCCAAGTAATTCAGTTTCTAGCTGACTCTCGAACCAGCCAATTCGGGAACAAGCATTTTTGAGACCATCTCTTTTGACATTCAGTCAAAAGCCTCTGTGCATGCTGCAAGCTGATACAGCCCAAACAGCTCTTTTAAGAGCTACGTCACACCTTAGACATCTAACCTGCAGACCCCGGGTTGCATCTTACTGGCCGGGGAAGCTGGACTCAGAGAAAGCCACTAATCTCTGAGTATTGTGACCTCACCACTCAGACCGCACCCCCCCCCCCCCCCCACCCCCCCCACCCCCCCCCTTCCCCGGACCGCCAAGAGCAACTCATACCAAGGCTATCGTACGCCTGAATACTGGAGTATGATGACTGTTATAAACAACTCTCTAGTTTATAACCAAACAACAAATTCTTTTACAACCCAGGCTTCACAAATTCTCTCAGATACCAAGAACGGTTTTGCTAAAACATCTAGCTTCCATTACTACGTTTCACACATCACATTAAGTCACTCCATATCCATTACACCACATCTCATTATTCATATCTTATCATGTATAATCATTAGTTTAGGAAAAAGAATTAAATTCATTTTATAATTATATACTTGACTCTGTCTGAATTAATACAGAGTGTGTTTATGGTCCCCGAAGAAGCAAAGAACCCTAGAATCTTCTGATTAAACCTTCAAAGATCAATCAGGTTGATATTTCATATTTATATGGAATCATCACATCTTATTGGTCATAATTAATATGTAGTGTCAATCATATCATAAATCATCACGCTGCAAACTAAATCCAGCTCCATGTACTCCTTTTTCTCTCCTTTCTCCTCTGGACAAACTGTGTGATGGTGGGTCTTTGTAGTTTTATCAACAGCTAATTACACTGAAGCAAACATCTTTGCTGTGGACTAAATTAAATGTGTATCATAATTTTTTTTGCCATTCATTTTTAAACCGTTTATTTTTCCTACTCAGAAGTTGGAATTTCCGAGGACAAAGCAAACGCACCGTTAGCTATGTAATCAAAAAACTAAACTATCAAGCTAATGTGATCTTAAACAGTTTATTTTGCTACTGGAGCAGATTAAGATGCCTCATACTCAGATCGTTGTCGCTGGTTTCATCATCACTCAATAGTCCATTTAGTCGCATTTAGTGAAGTGAAACCTAATTTTAGAGCATGTTCGCTTTCTTCTAGTCGGAATTTCAAAATGCCGAAGAGAAAGCGAACGCACCATTATCTGAATGAAAGCTAACATGTCAAGCTAACGTTATCTTAAACATTTTATTTACCTACCGGAGCAGATTAAAATGGTGATGCCTTGCTTAGATCATTGTTGTTGGTTTCATCACCACCCAGTTACCCATCCCATTTAGTGAAGCGGACCCAAACTTCAGAACGCTTCTTCTCTGTCGTGCTGCTGTTTACAGCTCGCCCACAGTGACTGACAACCTTATCGAAACAAGGCACCGTTTCATATGACGCGAATCGGTGCTCAGTCAGTACTATGGAATTGGTTTGGTGCCTTAAAAAGTATCAAATTCAGTACCCATCCCTACAAAGTACTAGTTCAAAAATTGCGCTCCCAGGGATGTTTGACCCTAATAATGGCCATCTGTTGTTAAGGTCTTACTTGAACACCAAACTACTGCTTGCTTGCAATGATTTAGGTATGTACTGCCCCCTATCGCCAGGGAAAATACACACCGTTGCTTTAAGCTGCCCAGAACTTTCACCGTAACGTAGAAGTTTAAAAAAAAACTGAAAAAGTTCACTTGAAACAAGATTTTATTATGAGATTGAATAAAACATATGTATATATTTTAACTTTATATAAATTGTTTTCTGCATTTGACCCATCCTTGCCAAGCAATGGTCACACCTGGGGGACAACTTCTTATGGGTTCAGTATCCCGCCCAAGGATACCTCGGCTTGAGGCTTAAGGGGCCTGGGGATGGATCCTCAGAGGAAAACTGCACCCCCCCCCCCATTGAGCCACGGCTGCCTTTTGCCATTAGCTTTAGCTTTTTATGTTGAAAGAGTCACACAGTGTCACGGATCAGAGGAACATTTTTAATAAATGCCATCTTATTACACTATTGCAAAAGCAAACATCCACAAAGCAAGTTCCTTGCCCTCGAGCCTTGATTTTGACATAAAACCTGGACCTCCTCCAGGAACAACAAATCATAACCTTATTAAAGACTAGTTCCATTTCTTTTGCCATAACAAGTGCAGCAAGTCTCGTCATGGAAGCTGTCTGTCACTGGCCTCTTGGCTTTGTGAGTGGAGTTAGATGATGTGGTGTCACTTGGTAGAAAATTCTGGCTCAGCTCCACTTTGAGTACAAACTAGCAGATCAAGCTCTGAGTGACGGTGCCAAAAACCCAGACAGGAAACCAAGAGGAACATGTTCTCTGTCAGAGTCAGTATCCAGAATCAGAGCAGCAGCATTGGCTAATCCAGACATGTTGGAAACTAACCTCACCGTGTTGAGTCTTTTGGACTATCATCGGTCTTTCTCTGAACATTTGTGGCTCATTTAAGGAAAGGCATGTGCTGGCAGCGAGCAGAACCGCCAGTGAAGAAATGCAAACTCATCATTAAGCTAGCAATGTGTGATCAGATATTATGGTTTATAACATGTTGGGATGGAAAATGTTGGCAGGAAAATAGATGTTTGTTGGTGAGCTTGGAAAATATGTGCTATTCATTAATCAGCTTGCTCCGCCTGCTAATACTCATGCTTGTTTTCATTTAAACACATGCCTCTATTGACTCATTAAACTAAAAGCTTCTCAGAATGAAGCAGCAGTAACTTCACATGCACATTCCGAATCAGCCACTCCCCCTCTCATCACATCACTTAAAGGTCATTTACAGTGGTGTGAAAAACTATTTGCCCCCTTCCTGGTTTCTTATTCTTTTTGCATGTTTGTTACACAAAATATTTCTGATCATCAAATACATTTAACCTTTAGTCAAAGATAACACAAGTAAACAAAATGCAGTTTTGAAATGATGGTTTTTATTATTTAGGGAAAGAACAAAATCCAAACCTACATTGCCCTGTGTGAAAAAGTAATTGCCGCCTGAACCTAATAACTGGTTGAGCCTCCCTTAGCAGCAATAACTGCAATCAAGCGTTTGTGATAACTTGCTTCGAGTCTTTTGCAGCACTCTGGAGGAATTGTGGCCCACTCATCTTTGCAGAATTGTTGTAATTCAGCTTTATTTGAGGGTTTTCTAGCATGGACCACCTTTTTAAGGTCATGCCATAGCATCTCAATAGGATTCAGGTCAGGACTTTGACAAGGCCACTCCAAAGTCTTCATTTTGTTGTTCTTCAGCCATTCAGAGGTGGATTTGCTGGTGTGTTTTGGGTCATTGTCCTGCTGCAGCACCCAAGATCGCTTCAGCTTTAGTTGACGAACAGATGGCCGGACATTCTCCTTCAGGATGTTTTGGTAGACAGTAGAATTCATGGTTCCATTTATCACAGCAAGCCTTCCAGTTCCTGAAGCAGCAAAACAACCCCAGACCATCACACTACCACCACCATATTTTACTGTTGGTATGATGTTCTTTGTCTGAAATGCTGGGTTACTTCTACGCCAGATGTAACGGGACATTTGCCTTCCAAAAAGTTCAACTTTTGTCTCATCAGTCCACAAGGTATTTCCCCAAAAGTCTTGGCAATCGTTGAGATGTTTCTTAGCAAAATTGAGACGAGCCCTAATGTTCTTATTGCTTAACAGTGGTTTGTGTCTTGGAAATCTGCCATGCAGGTCATTTTTGCCCAGTCTCTTATGGTGGAGTCATGAACACTGACCTTAATTGAGGCAAGTGAGGCCTGCAGTTCTTTAGAAGTTGTCCCGGGGTCTTTTGTGACCTCTCGGATGAGATGTTTCTGCGCTCTTGGGGTGATTTTGGTCGGCCGCCCACTCCTGGGAAGGTTCACCACTGTTCCATGTTGTTGCCATTTGTGGATAATGGCTCTCACTTAGGGATGGGTACCGAATTCGGTACTTTTTAAGGTACCGACTGAATTCCATAGTACCGACTGAGCACAGATTCACGGCATTTCAAACGGTGCCTCGTTTCGGTACCCGTCCATAACGAGAACTTGCCAATACAGCTGCACATGTGCGAGAGAGTTATGTCATTGCTCGCTGCGAGCGAGTTGTAAACAGAGCAGCATGGTAGAAAGAATGCACGCTAAAGCTTGGGTCCACTTCACTAAATGTGATGGGTAACTGGGTGATGATGAAACCAGCGACAACGATCTAAGTGAGACAACCTCATCTTAATCTGCTCCGGTTGTCACGAGCTGAACTCAGAAGACCCGTAATGACGCCAAACACAGTTGATGTATATATAAAAAAGTCTTTTATTTTTGGTGGAGTTACCAGATGGGCGAGGCAGGAGACAGTCGGAGGGCAGGCGTAGTCAAAACCAGATCGGCACAAGCAGGTACAGGGAGCAGGCTGGAGACGTGGTAGAAGACAGGCGAGGGTCGTGATGGCAGGCAGAGTTCAAGGCAGTGGTCAGGAGAAAAAAACAAGGTCTGGAGGCAGAGATCAGGCAGGGTGGATGGCTGGAGAATTTACTGGCAAATGTTTTCAATAATCTGGCAGAGACTGGATAGCAGGATGGTTCTTTTATAGCAGGGGAAGCAGGTGTGTGAGATGAGCTGAGGAGTCAGGAGCAGGTGAAGTGGATGAAGCTGATGACAGGAACAGGTGAGAAGAATGGAGTTGATTGTGGTTGCCAGGGAAACAGGGCTTGTCAGGAGCTTGGTGAAGGGACCAGGTGAGCTGAATGAAGGTGAAATGAGGAGGCAGAGGAGGGTGAAGGATGGGAGTCATGACACCGGTAGGTAAATAAAATGTTTAAGATAGTGTTAGCTTGATATGTTAGCTTCCGTTCCGTTAATGGTGCATTCGCTTTCTCCTCGGAACTCCAATTTTCCAACTAGAAGAACTTGTTTACAACTGGCTTGCTGCGAGCCAGTTGTAAACAGAGCAACATGGTAGAAAGAATGCACGCTAAAGTTTGGCTTCACTTTACTAAATGCAACGGGTGATTGGGTGAAGATGAAACCAGTGACAACGATCTAAGTGTGAGGCATCATCGTTTTAATCTGCTCCAGCAGCTAAAAAAACTGTTAAGATAATGTTAGCTTGATAAATTAGCTTCCATTGCTACCATTATCAGCTGATGGTGCGTTCGCTTTCTCCTCGGAAATTCTAACTTCCCAGTAGGAAAAATCAAATGAAAAAAGACGGCAAAAGGAATGAAGATACACAGTAAATTTAGTTCACAGTAAAGATGTTTGCTTCAGTTTAATTATCAGCTTACAAAACTACAAGGACGATGTTAAAATACAAACAGTTGAATGTTATTTATCGTGATATTTATCAAATATGGTTATAAATTGAGAAAAATATATATTTAATTATAAAAGAGAATTAAAATAATAAACACTCAAAAGTATCGAAAACTGGTGCCGTTAAGTACCGGTATCGATTCCTTGGTACCGGGAATTAGTACCGAATCGATTCAAATGTCAAAGGTACCCATCCCTATTCTCACTGTGGTTCGCTGGAGTCCCAAAGCTTTAGAAATGGCTTTATAACCTTTACCAGACTGATAGATATCAATTACTTTTGTTCTCATTTGTTCTTGAATTTCTTTGGATCTTGGCATGATGTCTAGCTTTTGAGGTGCTTTTGGTCTACTTCTCTGTGTCAGGCAGCTCATATTTAAGTGATTTCTTGACTGAAACAGGTGTGGCAGTAATCAGGCTTGGGGGTGGCTACAGAAATTGAACTCAGGTGTGAAACACCAAAGTTGGGTTATTTTTTAACAAGGGGGGCAATTACTTTTTCACACAGGGCAATGTAGGTTTGGGTTTTGTTCTCTCCCTAAATAATAAAAACCATCATTTCAAAACTGCATTTTGTGTTTACTTGTGTTATCTTTGACTAAAGGTTAAATGTGTTTGATGATCAGAAACATTTTGTGTGACAAACATGCAAAAGAATAAAAAATCAGGAAGGGGCAAATGGTTTTTCACACCACTGTACGTTCTTCATTAACCTCCTCTGCTGCTAAACTGGCAGGTTTTGTGTCCACATCTGTCAGGGGTTTTGTTCTAGCTTGCCACTCGTCAGATCGACACCAGACTGAATGCAGATGCATCAGGAGTGTTCCTTTTCTTTGTAAATGAACACAGAGGCATATGAATAGATTCACAGGGATTGAAATATTAGGGCTTGTACTCTTGTGGTTTCCTGGGCAAGCTTTTAAAGGCGCTTCAAAGCTGTATTTAAGGAAAAACATATGTCTTAATGTCAGATCTGTTTTTAGTTCTGTAAACACATCAGTGTGCTCTTTCAGTGTGGGGGAACAAGTTTATGTGTTCTCTGACACACTGAGTTGAAGGTGTAGCAGGCCAGACTGCTGGGCTGTGTTTGAGTGTGTCAAAAAGCAGCCAGGAGGGAGCGTCAGTGACATGACGGACACTTTAAAGGCTTAAAACACCCTCTGCTCTGCATAATGTAGAAATTATTTAACATTTAGAAAACATACATCTAAATCAGACAGGTAACAATACCAAGTTTGTGTAGTTTCATATCTTAAAGCAACACTAAATAAGCTTCTCCCGCCCACTGGTTGAAAGCAGAATTACAACTTGCACCTGCCGATGACGTCATCATACTATAGTAATTCCACTTGGCCAAAATATATTGCATCTCTTTTTCAAATCTGTTCTTTTATGTATGTTTTGGAAAGAGTTTCGTAGTTTTGTTATTAAATTGGTGTTTCTTACTGCCAAAATGATTTTGAACGACGTAACATTACTTCCCAAAGTTGTATTTCCAGCCAGTGATCTGGTGTGATATCATCGATAGGTGCAGGACCCCAAACCGGCCAGAAGGAAGCATGGTGTCCCCCAAAGAGACTAGACCTGCACCTTTTGTACTTTAGACCTGATTTTTATGGTTATCTGGTAAGAAGCCACCAATATTTTTCAACAACTGGACATCATTTTATTCATTTTAAACAATGTTTTGACGGATATTTCCAGAGACAAAAGGTAAAAACTACTGATTGTCTCTTTGTCAGATTGAGGAAAATGAACCCATCTGCTTCCTGTCTTTAAAGCCCCCAGTGTGTAATATTTTTACCTGTGTGGACTATGACAGTAACCTGAAAGAACCAGCAGAGGGCACCCTGGAAGCATGGAGTCTGCTAATTCAACTAAGAAATAGAAAATAATTCCTACATTGTTGCTGTACTTGTTAGTTTGCATAATAAACAATTAAATCAAAAGGCACATAAAATTTTTCAGTTCCTCATCATGTCCAACACAAGGAAGCCGCATATGTTCAGATCCCTGCCCGCTATTAGCTGAATGCCAGCCTCTGATTAATGTCTCTGACTCCCAAATTCACCTAAAGTGGCTCATCCGTCTTTTCCTGCTACCAGAACTCCTGATCCGGCCCCAATGTGTCCGTTCCAAAGTCCTTCCTCTTAAGTCTCCTCTCTTCCCGCAGCCTGCTGTCTCTCCCAACACGTTCCAGCGCTCGTCCGCTAGCCAGTGGCTAAATCGGCGTTGTTTACTTGATCTCCACAACACTTTACTAATGTCGATGTAGTTCTCCACGCGTTACAGAGATGACATGCTTCTTCTCAAACGTTAACTTTATACTTGAGTCTCCTTTGGCTGGAAATCCGTGGGAGTTAATTAGTGATGTGACGTTCACAAACTAATCGAATCTTTTGAGCGGGTTTTCAAAGTGAATGATGAGAGCCGAGTCCCTGCAGAGAGCCGTTCATCTTAACAAACCTCTCCGGAAGTCGGTCAAACTCACCCGCTCAAACCCCACCTACTGCTGTGACGGACGTAGGAGGAACCATAGATATGTGTATAAACACGTGTTTATATACATATCTATGGGAGGAACGCTAACCAACCCTGTGCGCCCTCACGGACATCGCAGGAAGACGTTACTCTTGATACCCCCCCCCCCCACCCACCCACCCACCCACCGCTCCCTTGGCTTCACTTTGTTCAAAGGAGCCAGTCTTTTGAACGGCTCTTTGAGGTAAATGACCGACTAATGAATGGCTCCCATGAAAGAGCCATAAATCCCATCACTAGAGTTTACGCACAGCATGCACGGCGTGTCCCCCGGCTTTTGCCATGGCTGACTAGTAGCTTGTGATGCGCATCTCCACCACGTCAGCCTTGAGCCACGATTAGCTGGTGGCTAAGTCAGCATTGTTTACTTGATCTCCACAGCGTGTCCTCAGCTCACCAACCGTCCTTCACCAGTTGTGGCTAACAAACAGCCAGTGGTCGCTCCATATCCATTAGCTGGTAGCGGCAGCCAGTTTATTTACATTGAGCACACCACGATCCACGTGAAATGGGTGTTGTGGGAAATTATTAAGTTTACCTAAACCATTCTGTTTCCCTTAGGCAGTCAAGAGCAAATATTTCCAAATTCATAGAACTTAAAGTCGATTATGAGGACTAAACTACCTCAAATAAAAGATGGTTAAACTGAGGGAGATTACATCCTTTTACATAACTTTTAAAAGTAATAAATAAGCTTGCCGCAAAAGAGTGAACAATAATGTTTTTACTGCATCTTTTTTATTGTTTTTAGGAGGAAATACAGATAAAAACATCGCAAGCATGACATTATAACATTACATTACATCATTTTCCTGTACTTTTATAAAAGTTAATCACAAATGTTGTGAAGATAACCTGAAGTGCGACCTCCCAACACGGGTTCAATGCTCCCTACGGGGATGGGTCAAATGCGGAGATGTAATTTCACCAGTGTGTGATGATGACTATGGGGCTTTAACTTTGTTCCCTCCTACGAATGAAATTTCTGATTTATGAAACATACAGTAGCCACTAGCCAATCACAACCATGTTCCTCTGCAATCGCACATGTGTGTATACCCAGGTGCTCATGCCCATTCACAGTCATTTGCATTTATAAATGCCCTCATTTAACCATATTTGGTCACACCACATCCTGTAAAGCTCATGCAGGATATCCCTGTATTGTTTTGGCTGTGGTAGTGGTTTTCAGCGCTGGGGTCGGATGAGTAAGTGCGTGGCAGGTTTCTGGTTAAGCAACCAGGAGGGAGAGTGAGATGACCATCAGTGCTGTAAAATAACAGCTTTTCACTGTCTCCCTACTGTTGTGGTCCTGTTTTAATTCAAAATTAGTCTGCCCTCTGGGGGCGCCTTGTGGCCTGGGGGCTCTAAATCATTGCCTGCCTTGCCTATCAGCATGCAGCACCTCTGTTGATACATGTTTTGCATGTTTTTTTACTCAATTTTTGTCTCTCACGTGACTTTCTTCCTCTCCTACAGCACTTGTTGCATCTAGATACACAGGACAAATGATGAACAACAGGTAATTACTTCATTTAACAACTTCTAGAGACTTTTAGGAGTTTTGGGATACCCGATAGCCAAGGAGAGCACCCCCTGTCCTCCTAAAGTAAAGGTTGAAGTGATATTTAAACATGGAGAAAACTACTTAGTCAAATTGTGATAAAGTGGTGATTTTGTTTATCTCTTTTCAAATTCTAATTCAATTCAAAATACTTTATTAATCCCAGAGGGAAATTAGAGTTTCAGTACACACAATTCTTACGACTCATCTCGACAGTTATATGAGTTTGTGCGTTCACAGCACCATGCATTCCATCACTGAGCTCCGGGATAGAGCCAATATTCCTCGAAAGCTCGTAAATTTTCCGGTAAGCCAGGTAACCGCTCAGGCCAAACAGCAGGAATCCCGACACCAAAACAACAAATATCCAAACATCTTCAGAATCCTCTACAGACAGTTGAGAGAGGCATATCAGGCTCCGCTGTTTCCAGAAGTCCATGATATACCCAGCTGGCTCTGTCCCAGAGGGGCATCCTGGAGCCCCTTCTCCCATTCTCATCGTTGGAAAAATTTTGTCAATCACGTTGAGAAACCAACTGACCAGATTCACTTTTAATAATTTCCAGTTTCCAGGAAAAATGCAGAAAGCGCCAAACACAAAGACAGGACAAAGAGCCTTGGGATGAGGAGGGAGGGAGAGGAGAAAAAAAAGCGTCTGTACTCTCCAAGAGCCGGAAGATTTTTTTTTTCTCTGTCTCTTCATGTTTGCCACCTAAGTTTGTTCAGTTTTGACCTTTAGAAGAATGACTGGATGACTTAAGAGTTATGTCCATAGAAGGTGAGACTGAAGTGGTGTCCACAAGGCTGGTTCGTCTCTGCTCAGCTGTACAGTCGGCCCCTGGGTGGGTTCTGGTAAACACTGGACTGTAATCACTCCCATATGTGGCTGCATAGCTCAGCACGCAGAGCACAGTGCTGCGCACCAGGCTAGTTTAGAAGGAAAAATAGGCTCAAATCACTAGGAGAAAAACAGAAAAAAACGAGAGAGAAGAAGAAAAAAGTCTCGCTTGATTACAACCCTATGTAAACTTTTACTCTTGGAAACATCTGCTTCCATTTAGGTCTCTGAGACATGCCTAGATGTTACAGTGTACCGTACTCTGCTGGGTCAATTCCAGCCATTATGGCTGGCTGGAGTCAACCGAGTGCAGTGAGCTGTAGTTAAAGCTGCACACTGGTTAGGATGCAGCCACCCAAAGATGAGCCACAAGCCACATGCACTCAAGACTCATGATGTGGGCAGGCCTGTACAAACTTCCTTTTTCTACTGCAATGTCTATTTGGAGCGATGCACAGACAAGTCCAAAAAATTTGAACAGACGGCTCAGAGGAAGTATATTTTACTTTATATTAACCCTCGTCTCCCACTGTAACCAGTACAGGGTGATCCAGGGGAAACAAGAGGAGGAAACGGAGCCTGCGAAGGGTTACTGTTGTGCATTTTTTTACCCCGTGGTTTCACAGGAGGCTGGCCAAAAATATTTTGTTGGTTAGAGGGTAACAACAGAACAAGATGTGGGGGAAATGAAATGCGGTTTAAAAGCTCTTTCATGAACATAAAAGGCCGTTTTATGTGAAGTTATTTTACAAACCTTCTGTCCTTAAAAGAAAGTCATCTTAAATGAAAACTCCCAAAAGCATGGGTGTACACCTAAAGAGCAATTAATAACCCCCTTTTTCATAAATATTTACTCTCCCCACTTCACATCATATTTTTTCAGGGATTAAAGGAGGAACTGAAATATATTATTTTACAGCTTAGAGAGGGAACACCCTCTCAGCAAGAACTGTGTCACAAATGCAGTGAATATGAGTGTTTATCACTTTGAAGGGCAGGTTCACCTTTTAGGGTTCAAGCCCAAAGGGCAGGGACTCTGACCTCTGATCGTGGTCATTATGATAAAAGATCAATAACCCACTCTTGTATAGCGCCTGTCAGAGTCAGAGGACTCCAAAGTGCTTTACACTACAGTGAATCATTCATCCATTCACACACATTCACACACTGATGGTGATGAGCTACACTGTAGCCACAGCTGCCTTGGGGCACACTGACGGAGGTGAGGCTGCCGGTCCCTCTGACCACATTTGCAGGATGAACATACTGAACATAATCAATCCATCCATTTTCGTCCGCTTATCCAGAGTCGGGGTGTGGGGAGAGCGGCCTAAGAAGAGAAGCCCAGACTTTCTTCTCCCCATTCACTTGGGCCCAGGGCCGTGCAGAGACCTTTGAAGGGGCGGGTGCCCAAAGTAAAAAAAAGGGTTAAATATAGAGCAAAGTTTTTTTTAACAGATTCACGATCCAACAAGTTAAAAAATTCAGATAATGAGACCCTTGTTTTCAAACAACATAATGTAAACTAAGAAAAATATGTCATTAATTAAAGGAGCATTATGGAGGTTTGACAGCCAAAACATGTATAGAAATAATACATTTCTTCTTCATACATTCTCCTGCAATGCCCTGGTCCTGTAGAATGAGCCCTGGCATTTTTACTGTGATTGCCTGTTTTTCTGTAAAATCACAGAAAAAGAGAGATGCTCGGGTCGAGCAGGCTGCTTCATGCGCGTTCACGCTCAGGCATCACCCGTAGCATTTGCTATCCGTAGCTTTAGCAGCAGAGAGAGAGGCAGTGCCAACTCAGCGACTTTGTCGCTGTTCCTAGCGCCTAGTGATGAATCCAATCCAATCCAATTTTATTTATAAAGCACATTCACAAGGCATTACAACCAAACAAGGCGCTGTACACTAAAAATGTTGGTTAATTAAACAGGCGTTATATAAACATGTCGAACACAGATAAAAGATAAAAAGGAAATACAAGAAAATTCCCAAAAATAACAGCTAAAATCATTAAGACACAGGGTGAAGTAAAAATAGGAAGAAAAAAAAACATTTTACAAAGAACCTCAATAATACGGAAGTCGATAATTGTGGAGTCAGTTTATAAACAGTCCAGGTGTCAGTGAGGTTCATAATCATGTTGTATAAGCTAGGTTGAAGTAGTGAGTTTTCAGGCGTGATTTAAAAATGCTAGCTGTTGGTGCTAGCCTCACTAGCAGTGGTAATGCGTTCCACAGCTTCGGTGCACAGACAGAGAAAGCCCTCTCTCCACGGCTTTTTAAACGTGCATTGGGAACAGCTAGGAGGAGCTTATCTTCAGACCTGAGAGCACGCGGCGGGTTGTAGTAATGGACAAGTTCACACAGATATGGAGGAGCTTGATGGTTCAAGGATTTGTAAGTGAGAAGCATAATTTTGAAGTTTATCCTGAACTGCACGGGCAACCAGTGGAGAGATTTCAGAATTGGAGAAATGTGTTGTCTTCTGTCAGCTCCAGTCAGCAACCTAGCTATTGAATTCTGGACCAGCAGAAGTCTAGAGAGAGCTGCTTTACTGATGCCATATAAGCAGGAGTTGGAGTAATCCAGCCTTGAGGTGATAAAAGTGTGGACCACCGATTTCAGAAGACGTACACTCAGGATGTGCTTTAGTTTTGAGATGCGTCTTAGTTGGTAAAAACATGATTTAACTGTGTTATTGACCTGGGCATCCATCTTCAGAGCCTGGTCCATTTTTACTCCAAGGTTGGAGATTACAGAGGATACATTAGGTGAGAGATAGTTGAGGTCAGGTTGTTGAGTTGCCGTGATACTGTTAGGACTGAAAACGATTAAGTCAGTTTTGGAGTCATTGAGATGGAGGAAGTTGTCAGCTAGCCATTGCTTGACCTCAAGGATACAATCAGACAGAACTTGCGTTGACTGAGTTGGCTTAAATGAAAAGTAGATTTGACAGTCGTCAGCGTAAAGATGGTATGAGACAGCGTGCTTTCTGAAAATGGCTCCTAAGGGCAGTATATAGAGGTTGAACAGTAACGGGCCGAGAATTGAACCTTGTGGGACACCCCAACGTAGAGGCTGTGACTCTGATGAACAGACGTCCAACATGACCCTAGCAGACCTGTTACAAAAGTATGACCTAAACCAATCCAGGGCAGTGCCTGAAATGCCAGCCCAAGTGTGAAGTCTTGTGATCAAAATGTCATGATCGATCGTGTCGAATGCTGCAGATAGATCCAAAAGTACCAGAACCACATGGAAACCTGAATCTAAAGCCAGAAAAATGTCATTAAACACCCGAACGTGAGCAGTTTCAGTGCTGTGCTGTTGTCTAAAACCAGACTGACAGGTGTCCATTACCTGATATTCATTTAGATGGTTCACCAACTGTGCATAGACTATTTTCTCAAGGACCTTAGATAAAAACGGTAATTTGGAAATTGGTCGTAGATTAGAGTAATCGGTGGGATCGAGGCCGGGTTTTTTCAAGATTGGTTGTAGAACAGCGTGTTTAAAGGCACGAGGAACTTCAGCCAATGTCAAGCTACAATTTATAATGCGTAGCACGTTATTGCTAATTAAAGGAAACACCTCTTTCAGGAGTCGAGGTGGGATAACATCATCTGGGGAGCCAGAGGGTTTCATGGCTGCAACCGTTTTTTCTAGACAGGCCAAAGAGATGGGCTGAAAGCTTTGAAGTTGCCCGTGAGAGGGGATAAATGAATCTGGAACATGGTTGGTTTGGTGAATCTGAGCTCTGATTACAGTAATCTTATTTAAGAAAAACGATGAACCTAGCTACATTTCTGAGGACCCTTAGCTACTTTCTGTAGAACTTTCTTCTAGATATTTCCTGCAATTTAGCTACAAAATAGCCATTTTCGCTTCGAATCGTTCTTTGGTTTGACGTTGTTTCAGGTGTCATCAAGGATATAAAAGTTACAGATACTGTAAATGTTACTAGAGTGTAGCTCACCTTGTAAAACGTCTGACTCTCTTGCAGAAGACCTGGGTTTGATTCTGAGTGTGAACATAGTTCATTTAGAGTTTCTTTTTTACATTAATGGTATATTTTTTTACAGTAAGATGGCCACATTTTTTATTTGAGACTCGCCGAACGGCATTGAATTCACAGATAAAAAAGATGTGGGTTCAACTTTCATTTTGGAACAATTTTTCAAGCAAGGGAAGGGAATGATCTGAGCATGCAGGAGGACTGACCCATCTTAAACCTTTGTCGGCTGTGCTGAAGAGAAAGGTACAGAACCAAATTATTCAATTAATTAGCTGCGTGTTCTCCTGTCCTCTGTCCTCTGGGCCACACACACACACACACACACACAGGACTGTCTCAACTGTTATTTTCATTAAGGAGTGTGCACGTACGGCATGCGCGCCTCGTGCACGAGCCTACTTTTGAAGCTGCCGTTACGCTTTTGGCCTGGGGGGGCAATGGCGAGCATAAAAATTCAAAAGTCCATAAAGTCCCTTTAAGGTAACATTAGTTCATAAACAGTTGTTTTAGTTTTTAAAGCTGACTTATGTTACAACCATATATTTGCCCCTGACCTGAATCCAAGTTGTTTGATTTTTGATTTTCTTCCAATACTGAGTCCTGTTTTGATACCAGGTGGTGATGCAATGCATTAAAAAAGAAGTAAAAATGGAGAAAGTCCCATAGTCATCATCACATACTGGTTGATCTCATTGGAGGGCAGTGGTGAGATGCAGCAGTCGCTGTGCTTGGGAACTATTAGGTGGTTTTACCCCCAATCCAACCCCTTAAAGCTGAGTATCAAGAGGGAGGCATTGGGACCCATTTTAAAAGTCTTTGGTATGACCCGACCGAGAATCGAACCTGATCTCACAGTCCCAGGGAGGACACTACCACAAGGCCACTGAGCTGGTCCCAAATTGTCCTTCTATCTGTATTTGTATTTGAAATTAACTAGAGACAGCTCATGTAAGAGGTGGTAAAATACAAATAAAATAAAATAAAATAAGTAAAATAAATGCATCCACAGAAAGTTATCCAGCGTGATCTACAGCTATGTTAGCTGAGATCTTTTCCTGTCTGTAGGAAGTTCCTGATCCAATTCCATTATCTCACTCCGAACTAAACACTAAACATGAGAGCTCTGCTACCAACCTAACAACATCCTTTACACAATATCAGACTGAATACCACCCTCTCTCCTTATGACTCTCTCTCTCTCTCTCTCTCTCTCTCTCTCTCTCTCTCTCTCTCTCTCTCTATCATTTCCAGAATACTGCACATACAGAATATTTACCTCATTATTTATTTCTAGTGTTATAATAATAACATAAGAGTCAACAATTTAAAAAAACACACAATAAAGTAATAAAACATATGCAGTTATGCTCACATTCACTTTTACCATCTCTTTGTGGGTGGCAGAACATTTATCACATGTTTAACCCTCTTATGACCTTAAATTTAACTGGTATTTTTTTTCTGGCTGTGAAATAACACCAAAAAGTGCAAAATGTTTGCAACTCTGCTCCTTTTTTCAGAACAACCTCAGCTTTCAGTGTCTGGTTTGTATTTAGTATTTATGTTAATCAAAGTCTGTAAAAATGCAGCTTAAATGAAAAAAAAAACAGATTTGAATTCTTTACATTTGGGCCATTCCCACCTGTACCGGGTCGGCCCGGGCCGGGTAGCCCCAGTCGGCCCCAGCCTGGCCCGGTTGATTCCACACATCCTTGCCTTAAGCCCATGTGGGCTGATTCTACCCACCAATCAGAGGCTTGCTCTAATGGAAGGTGTGAATTTGCTGTCAGCAGTGGGCGTGTTGGCCCTGGTCGGCCTGAAGCAGTACCCCTCGGGAAGAGGGCCGAGAATGAGCCTTGGTTGGCCCGGGAAAATTCCAGGCCACCCAGATATGTAAACAACCTACGCTACCCGGCCCGGGCCGACCCGGTACAGGTGGGAATGGGGCTATTTATTACTAAATGGGAACCTCAAAAGGATTCGGTCAAACTATTTCAGATGAACAGTTTAAACTCTGAAATTTGTTACAGTCAGAAAGCAGCGTGAACCCTGCCTCATGTTTATCAATTTAGACTTTTTCTATTTTCTAAATTTCTGACTGCAGCCCTGTCTGTGACCACAGGTAGGTCTATGCTCTGGTTCAGAGAACGGCATGAAGTAAAATAAATATTAGGTAACATAAAATAACTCTCACACATCACCGTGGAAATTTCTACCAGCATTATAATTATTGATAAGCCAGATAAAAAGTAAAAATAAAAGGTGAAATCTAAACATTTCATGACAAAAGGTCAACTAATAAAATTCTGCATAGATATAAAATTATATTTTCAGCTAAAAAAATATTTATTGTACGTATAAATAATGCTGGAATAAAGCGGAATCTTACATTTAGTAAATAGATGATAAAAGTTTTACAGTAATCAGTCCCTCATGTCACCAGAAAGTTCTGGGACACCTGATTAAGGTGGATTTTCTTTGAGACCTTTCCATAACTTTATAAAAGCTGCTGATGCAGATGATCAGTTATCTCCTCCGTTTCGTTCTCCACTTTCCCGTCGTGGTTCGCTCAGTTTCCTGTGATGCTGAAAAGCTGGTTTCTCTAATAGAGCTCTGGGAGTTGACGTCACTTCTCCCGGCATGCAACAGTTCAAATCGAAACTGCGCCATCTTGGCATGCAGAAGCCTGCAGCGGGACTATTTGTTATTGCCATAAAACTCAATCAATCAATCAATCAAATCAAAGATACTTTACCAATCTCAGAGGGAAATTAGAGTTTCAGTACACACAATTCAGAGATCAGACATATATGGGCAAGACACATGACAAGAATTGGTGACTGTGGTCATTTGCAACCCTGAGTCGCGCTACCTTAATAGAGATAAGAGGGTTACATGGGGAATTGATTCGGGAGGAGGGGAAAAAAGCACTTCACAGCTACCCTCCCACCAGGAGCACAGCTTTGCTCTGCAAAAAAAACACCTCAGACAGATATGCAACAGACTTCAGACAACACAACGCAACATGAGACTCCAATAGGAAGACGGGGGGGGTGGGGGTGGGGGGTGGGGGGGTGGGGGGTTTGCTGGGATCCTGTTTCCCCCAGCGAGAGCAGCAATCTACGGCGCTCAGCCACTGTAGCCACAGGTGGGAGGGATATCTCGGGAGAAGCGCAGAACACATTGACTAATGCAGGTTGATGACCTCGCCAGGCTGAAGTCCACCAATCCGAAGGTGGGGGGGGTCACAGCATCTGCCTGCATCCCTTCGTGGGGGTTTGTTGCTAGCCTCTCAAGGCTGTTATGGCGTCAGATTTGGATAGCAAGACTTTGTTTGGGTCAGGCTGAGATAATTTTCCTCTCTGCCTTCAGTCTTTAAACTGATCATTCCAGTCCTTCAGTGAAGCCAATTTGGGTTTTTAAACTTGTCCATATCGTCCGGTGACCCTCTCCGAGGTGACATCCATTTTGCGCACTAATACTGGTATCGCAGCCAGAACATTGTCCAGCTTACGATTCACCTCGAGTAACGTCCCAGTCTGTGAAGTCTCCACACGGACGGTGCTTTCCGTGGGTGCGGGTCGCCCTCCAATCGCTCCCGTCTTCCCAAATTTCCAGAAAACCAGATATCCTCCCACACCAATCAGGAGAAATCCAGTGATCATCATGCCAAATATCCACACGTCTTCGACATCCTCAATGGACAGCTGGGAGATGATCTTCCATTCCCTCCAGGAATCCAGCATATACCCCACCGGGTGTGTCCCCTGTGGGCATGTGGGAGCCCCCTGCTCCGTTCTCAGCTGGGCTATTTGTTATTGTCAGAAAACTCAATCAAACAGGAAATATGGTAGATTCCTGTTGTGCAGAACAGACGCGGACAAGATTAGGGAAGAGCCTTCTACAGGATTCCGAAGATCTGGAATCTCGCAAACATTGAATCATCGCAATAAAACGCGCTGGTGACCGGGCTAAAATGAAACTGGGATCCCGAGAGTAAAGGTTTTCACTTATGCAGCGACCACTTCATATCAGGTACTTAAACCAACGTTTCCTCAACTGTGTATGGTATTTATTTTAAATGCTTTTATTACGATTCTTAGTGGGCTTCCTAAACGTATTTTGGCATGTCTTTTTCTGTCTTATTACTCATAGCAACAAGTAAACATCACGTAAAACGTTGCCTCGTGATTTCTGCGTGCTGCCGTTTACGTGTTTTATGATCCCAGCAATTAACCGGCTAAGCCGTATTTCATTTTTAAGCAATGGTTGATCAGTTGTCAGATCACACATAAAAAGCACTTTGGATTGCTATTATCTGTCTCACCGAGACAGATCTCAGACAGATCCTGAAACGCTCCTGCCTGACATATTTATTTTATTTATGGAAAAAATCAGACTAGTGATTTCTCTTGGCGTTCAGTTTATACATTCAAACAGCACAGCACTCTATTTAAACTTCTTACATGTAAATCTATGTTATTTGTCCATCCATCTGTCCATCCGTCCATCCATCCATCCATCCATCCATCCATCCATTCATTTTCATCCATCCATCCATCCATTTTCATCTGGAGAAGGGGCGCGGGGGCAGCAGCCTAAGCAGAGAGGCCCAGACTTCCCTCCCCCCAGCCACTTGAGCCAGCTCCTCCGGGTAAATCCCAAGGGGTTCCCCGGCCAGGTTCAGTAAGAAGTCAGCTCCGACAGCTTCTGGCATTTTTAAAAAGTATCCCAGGGGCACGGTAAGGGTCTGAGATGTTTAGTCTATTTATTTTCTGACTATATAAAATGATTTCTTTGGTTTTAAAGTGTGAAGTAAACTCTGACAAAGTAAAATCCAAGCCGATCTTGTTCATTTTGTTTACCTTTGTTGCCTGCCAACATGGCGTCTACTCTCTGAGAATCACGTGACGTCCGGAGCTCTATAGCGATTTCCAGAATAACATGAATTAGATCATGTAATACCGCGTTGGAAAGCTCGTTTTATGTGCTTTTAGAAACCGTTGGAATTATTTTCATTCGATAAGTTATTCAGAAGTTATCTCTCGTGTCCTCTTTTCTGTCAACACGCACACACACACACACACACACACTCTCTCTCTCTCTCTCTCTCTCTCTCTCTCTCTCTCTCTCTCCCTCTCTCTCTCTAACCACGGACTTAAATGTTAATGTAAACTAAAGCTCTGATATTAAAATCCATCCAGCTGACGTGATGCAGGCAGAATAAAAAACTCACATCTAGATGAGCGCAGACTCCTGCCGACAAGCGAAACACCGGTTTCAGTCGTCTCCATGGAGACAGGTTTAGAGTGACAGCAGGGCCAGCCAATCACATGTTGACAGAGCTAATCAGTGAGCTTGTGGGCGGGTCTAAGGGTTCAGCTTGAGGAGGCTGCCTCCACATGGTCCTAGTGCCTGACCTGTATCCAAGTATGACAGTTTTGGACGGTAAAATCTGACGGAAGACCGAAAAAAGGGCACTTTGGGCACTTCGGACAAAGGGGGCGGGTGCTCAAGGCCCCCCACCCCCACCCCCCAACGTGCCTGCTTGGGCCAACTCTTCCAGGGAAATCCCAAGAAGTTCTCTGGCCAGCGGAGAAACATAGTCCCTCCAACGTGTTCTTTATTACAGGATTTGTTGCTTTGTTGTTGTTTTCTACAAATGTATTTGACTGTAGTGACCTGTGAAATTTGCACTTCCACACACTTGCTGGAATTGCAGTGAAGAAATTACATCACTGCAACATGATTGGATAGTTGCAATGTTGGTCCTGGACTGAAAGCAATGTGGCAGTTTCAGATCCTGCAACAAATGTTAACAGTAAAAACACATAATGTGTTCATAACATAATTATTGCATTTCTTCAAACTGCAGCTTTATTTAGTCTGATTCTCTCCTAAAAGTATCAGTAAATTATTTTCAGCACATTATATTTTTATTTTTATTTAATTCCACAAATTTAGGTCAGATTTAAAATTTACAAAAAAATACAGTAATTTGTATTGGATTAGATTTTGATTAAACATCACAAAAACATGCATTATGCATTGTATTTGTTTTATTTATAAAAAGTAATAAATATTTAAGTTGATTTTTGAAGCCTGCCACGTTAGCAGCACTGGGTCTGCTGGAGAAGTTTGAGATCTGGTGAAACAGGAACGCATCCAGCTTATAAAGCTCTAGAAATTAAGACATTTGCATCATTTTCTGGCATCCATGCTGCTGATGTGACAAATTCTAAACCCAATAATCTGTGGTTTTCACTCATGTGTAATTAAAGACTAAAACCACAAGAGGGCAGACTGTTCCTGTGAAAACACTAAGGTGATGGTACGATGAAGCTTTTGGAGAAAGAACAAATGAACCCTCTCAGCTTACAGTTTAAACTTTTCTTATGTTGCATGAAATAAATATAGCATCTGAGATTAAAACTTATGATAAATTCTAGTACATGGAGTAAAACTGGGCCATCTGATACACTGGTCCAACCTCTCCACAAGGAGGAGGAGCAGATGCACCAGGAAGCAGTGGTGGTCATTTGGAGAGCCGGTGGAGTTTCATTCAGAAACAAACACGTTACTAATAACTCTACATGCTTAACAACCCGTGGTTTCTCACTAATGAAGATTTACGTTTGAACCACTAAATTTGGTATATTTACGCACACGGTTAGCCAATCAGGAGAAAGCGGACTGGTGATCAAAGGCCGATGGATTGTTAAAAACAAAAGGTTAATTCAGCAGATCACGTTTAATGAGATCACCATTATCAGCTGCTGCAACCTGACGTGGTGACATTTCACAGAGGCCACATGGTGACTTGCTGGCATTTGAGATTCAGTCCAAACAAATGGGTCGAGGTCTGGGTCCAGATCCAGGGTGTGTGTACGTGTGTATGTGTGTGTTGTTAACAGGTGGAAGAACTACAGCTGGAAGAGTTATTTCTTTAAATCAACTTTAAATAATTTGCTCATTACAGGAAAGATAAAATAAAAATATATACACTTTGACAAGCAAATAACAAATCAGTTGTACACATTTCCACTAACAAGTATCCTGCTGATTAAATGATAATCACTCACTGATCTGTGATAGATCAGCTGGATGAAGTTGCCCAGAACACCCGTGTAATCTTCCTGAACTTGTACTTTCCAGCCAACGTTTCAGTTTTAACACTAAACCATGACCAAATGAAGGCACGTGTACATCACTCCTACACACACACACACACACACACACACACACACACACACACTCACACACACACAACAAAAGCTCACTTAGGAAACACACACATCATGTCAGGTCTTTGCAATTTGCATGTTGCATCACATGTGCGAAAGTAAAAAGCCTTCTCTGTCCGAGCTTGTCGTAGCTCATCATTTGCTTTGCATAGCATTGTGTGCTCATGATTTGCTTCTTTATTTAACTTTCTGTGTCATTTCTCAAAGAAAACATGTCTGATGTGCACTGAGGTCGGTAATGCATGGGGGGAAGGATGGAGCGGCTTGTTTTGGAAGCTTGTGGGGCTGGAGTGGCAGCTGTCTGATGATAAGGCCACATACGCTGAAGGATTATCACACAATTAAGTCAAAGCTTCTCAGCCGCTTCTTGCAACCGCCAGAACGACGGGCGCTTGTACATACGCAGCTAGCACTGCCTGTAATCCACAGCTTCACATGGAAGCTGTAATGCTTATTCAATCAAATTTAAGGGGATTTTTGTGCCATGTTAAAGGTGGTGTCTGTGTAAAAGTTACTATATCATTGTAAATAGCTTCCTGAATGGCCTCTGTTTGGAGAAATGGCATTCACATCCTTCATGGCTGATGAACTAGCGAAACTCAGAGTGACTGGTCATCTTTCAAAAAGAACAAGTCATTTAAGTTTCTCAGTGAACCTCAATTCTGTCTTGAGCGACCTCTGTTCTGAATTTCCCCTAGTCCCCTTGTGGGCGACGGTGGCACAGGAGTTAAGTACTCGCCCCGTAATCGAAAGGTTGCAGGTTAGAGCCCCGCTCAGTCTGTCGCTGTCGTTGTGTCCTTGAGCAAGACATTTAGCCCACATTGCCTGCTGGTGGTGGTCGGAGGGACCGGTGGCTCCAGTGCTCGGCAGCCTCGCCTCTGTCAGTGCGCCCCAGGGCAGCTGTGGCTACATTGTAGCTCATCCCCACTAGTGTGTGAATGGGTGAATGACTGGTTGTTTTGTAAAGCACTTGAGGGTTCCATATCAAATACAGGCCATTTACCATTTCCCCTAGTAACTGAAACATTTTACTCCCAGATGCACAGGAAGTGCTAAAATTTGCTGCAACAAATGAGATTCCATGTATAAGTGTAATATGAAACTGATGATGGTGTAACGTTTTATTTTAAAAAATTACTTCTATGAGCCTTCATGGCATTTAGAAGATTGGATAAGCAACACAATTTGGTAGATTTGCTCAGACTATCCATTAGCTTCTCATTCCTCTGATGTGAACTAAATTTCTCTGAAGTGACTCCGTTCAGGAGGCAATCTACAGTGGGTAGTATGGTAATTATTTATAATGTTTCTACAGAACCCCCCCCCCCACACACACACACACACATCAAATTAGAAAATCCAAGGGAATCCTCCTCCTCTGAAGTTGCACTTGCCTGGGGAACCGAGAGCCTGGGATAGAGAAGCACCTCCAGGTTCCACGCAGATGAAGATTTAGAGCTTACTGTACAGTACCCTATCAATACTGACAAGCCTCTAAGAGAAGGGTAATGGTTCTTTACAGCACAATGAGATTCTGTCCTCACATGGCTGCAACATGCTGATCCACATCATCTGGGGTCTTATTTATCAAACATTGAGTAGAATCCTTACTAAAACCGTACTTAAGCTCAGCAAAAAAACAAATGTACTTACGCCAAGTAGGTTTGTGATCTATCAAGCATGGAGTACGCACAGCTGCACGTAATCTCCGCTTCTTAAATCGGAGACTAACGAGAATGTTTCTCAGCTGCATTTTAGTCACATCCCGCCCTCACCACACCCACTTACTGCCATAAATAGTCAATGCAAAGTGCCTTGTGGACCTCATGCATATACATAAGCCGGCTGTTGCAGCGCTCCGCCAGTGGCGACCGTAGATCAAGGCAGATCAATGAAGCGCTATTTCACAGAAGTAGAAATTGAGGTACTTGTGGGTGAGGTGGAGAAATGAAAAGAAGTGCTTTTGTAAAACAAATAAGAGGAAATCCACGGAGTGGCGCAGCGTTGCTGAAGCCGTCAATGTTGTAAATTCTTCAGAGAGATCTGTGGGGGATATAAAAAAAAAAGGTCCAATCAGGATTCAATCCCCAGACTCCCAGGTGAAAGTCACGCGCACTAACCAGTCAGCCAAATGGAGATCTCCCCTGATTATCTAGCCAGGGTGCATGATTAATTGGGTCACAGTGACAGGACACACACACTGTCACAGATGCATGACATTCTGACTCAATCTGTTCCCCGTTGATATTCTGCATTCTGTATTCTGCGCTTCAGGCTGTGTGTGTGGGGGGGGTCTTGTTCTGTGTGAAAACGAAGCAGTACATGTGATAATGCTGCAGGATTTCATCATTTCACCCTTCTCAGCAGCAGCACTGCAGGTGCTCTCCATGTCCAAAACATACGTAAGCCAGGTCCTTAGTCAACTTAAAGTTGTGCACATTTTTCTGCTAAGTTTTCTTCGATAAAGGCCAAAGTTTGCATGGAAAGTTGCGTACGCAGTTTCCCGACCCCATTTTGTGCGTAAGCAAGCTTGATAAACGAGGCCCCTGGCATCTAAATAACCAGTGTGAATTTTTAGATATGTTTGCAAAGAAAGACTTTCTTTCTCCAACTGGAAACCCCACAAATGACTTCCTATGTGCGATATTCCGAACTTTATCACAGATCCAACTGATTTGCAAGAATTCAGAGCTGAAGATAAAGTGGTTGTGATCCTTAATCACAGATACATTTTTGGTGAGATTTTATAAGAGTCTTTTTTCCCTTCTTTCCTGGAAACACTGGATTAAATTCATCACCTGAAGCAGATTCTTGACCACTGTCACGTTGTGCGGAAGGTTAGGACCCAAAATGCAGATCACCCAGATGACAAGAGGCAGGAGTTGGTAAAAAGTAAAAATCCTTTAATTGGCAGGATGAAACAAAATAAATCCACAAGGCAGGGAGCCAAAAATCCAAAGTCCTGGAAACACAGGACACCTAAAGCTCTCTTAGAGCATCAAAGTCAAGAATCAAAGTCCTGGAACACAGGACACTGAAAGCTCTCTTAGAGCACCAAAGTCTGGAGACATAAAGCTCACATAGAGCACGAAACAATGCTGACAACAATACAATGGACCGACAACAACACAGAGACAAGACAGGGCTTATATAGACTGGGAAGATAAAAGGGAGATGAATTGCAGGTGTGTGGGGAGAGGGACCTGGTGAACACAATTACTAAATCAGGGAGGAGGAAGAAAACACTGGAGGGAAAAAGCACACTAAGGCCCTGTCCACACGTAGCCGGGCATCTGCCAAAACGTAGATATTTTTCTACGTTTTGGCCTGTCATCCACACGAAAACTGAGTTTTTTCACACGAAAACGGATCTTTTTAAAAACTCCGGCCAAAGTGAAGATCTGCGATTTCTCCATTTTGGGTGTCTGCGTGTGGACAGACAAAACCGGAGTTTTAAGGTCCGCAACGTCACTTTCCGTGACAAAAGAATGCTGACATCACGTGTGCGACCTGTGTTTACACTAGCCGACAGCATGGATGCCCTCAGAGCTGCGCTCGCTTTATCAATTGTCCAAGCGCTTTTTGCTTGTTTGTTTTTGCAAGCGGAATTACTGCTCCTTGCGGAAGACCACAGACGAAGGACGAGGTTAAGAATGGGGGAAGTACTGCCGCCTACAGGTCTGGCATGTCCTTAACAACGTATTTATCCGGGTACGTGTGGACAGAGTTTTTTTTTTAAACGAGGTGGTGTGGATGCAAGTTTTTGGAGGGGCGGATATTCGTTTAAAAAAACCCGGCTACGTGTGGACTAGGCCTAAATGATGAAAGGCTGTAAAAAAGGAAAATGACCTAAGAGAAAAACAAAAGACCAGAAGGCATGAGCCATAACTAATATTCTAAGGGGAAGCTGACACTAAAGGAAAACACTACAGAAAGAAACTACAGGGGCGTGGCTAAGAGAGGGCCAAGAGAGCACAGGACCTGGGATAGGGAAGTCTGAGGAGGGAAACCTAGAGGGCAAATGGGGAACACCAGGAGACACATGAGGAAGACGCAGACATGACACATGCGGGTGCTAGAACACACAAAAGGAGCACCTAGAGACGAATGGAGGACAACAGGAGACACATGAGGGGAGACGCAGACACAGACCATGACAACCATGACTCTTTCTGCAAGGATGTGGGTTATGATGCCTTCAGTGTGACGGCCCCATGGCCACTAGGCTTGGGCGGTATCCAAATGTTAATACCGTCTAGCTTCCTCCACATCTTATCATGGTGGACGGTATTACCGGCACTAATTTAAAAATGATGACGTAAGCCTCAAGTGGAATCATCAAACAGTTGGTCTGGACCTTGACCGTTCAGAAACTGAATAACAAACACTTTTACTAAAACAATAACAACATGACACATAATATTAACAACTTAATAAAAACACAGCTTATAAAAAGATTTTTCGCACCCCAGCATGTTTACCTTTTCGGCTTCAACATAGGACATTGTGGACTGACTGCTGAAAACTTGCATCAATGAGCCCGTGGCACCAACATAGGGGTACTTTGGGGCTAGTCGCGACATCTGGAGAAGGCTGGCTGCATATTTTCCACCAGAAAAGTGTTGTTTGCACAAATTACCTCATCAGTGTTTACCGGCTTCCCTTTTAAGTTTGCTTAAAACCCGAAATTCTCAGACTGCAGAAGTTGCGTGGTTTTTAGACACCAAGTCAGCTGGTGTGCGAGCTGCCATTTTTCTCTCGGCATGCCGTCTCGGCGTAATCACGTGATGATAAACTTTATGGAATGTCTCAAAATTTTGGAGAAAACATTAAAAACTATTTAGGTAAGACTGAAAATTCAACCATGCATCCGTTTTATACATTAACCCTCCCACTGTCCAAATGGGTGTGGCCCCGCGAGGAAAGTTGACCATTGAGCAGGGTTGATGGTTTATCCCTTGGGTCCATGTGGCAGGAGTGAGGAGTGAGCACCACCTCACCTCTGCCACGTGTATCTCAAGGGATAAACCATCAATCCTGCTCAATGGTCAACTTTCCTCGTGGGGTCACCCATAAAGACAGTGGGAGGATTAAATTACCTTTATTTATATTTTTCATTTGCTTTTATTATTATTTTAGTAATCCTGGTCTCCTACATGCACTGATGTTTTCATGACGGTATTTAAACTGACATTGTTTTTTTAACACTGGCTCTATACGACAATACCGCCCAAGCCTAATGGACATACTAGTTTCTGTAAGGTGTGTGTGTGTGTGTGTGTGTGTGTGTGTGTGTGTGTGTGTGTGTGTGTGTGTGTGTGTGTGTGTGTGTGTGTGTGTGTGTGTATTCCATCTCTCTGCACTAATTAGAGTCGGGTAGAGGTGTGGGGGCGTCCAGGTGTCTCAGGTTGCTCAGTTTGTAACTTGACGCTGATTTGAGTCTCGTGTTTCTTCTGGAAACGCCTCATTTTTGCAGCAGATTACAGATTACAGCTGCGTTTCCACATCAGCTATTTTTAAAGATTATTTACACAGAAAAATAAAACAGAACATGTCACATGTGCTCGTCGCTGTAGGTGTTTCTGTGGCGTGGGGGTGAGCAAGTGGGGGGAGGGGCTCAGAGGGGGGCTTCTACTGATTAAAATTAATGAGCAGCTTAGTGCTGTGAAGCCAGAGATGAACATTCCTGCAGTCTGTATTGTTGTGTGGAGATGTGTAGACAAAGCTGCAAACACAAGCCGTGGCTCACTGGCTGTTGTGACGATATCAGATTCACCTTTAGGCTCCCATTACAGCTGCTTTAGTTGTGTGTGTGTGTGTGTGTGTGTGTGTGTGTGTGTGTGTGTGTGTGTGTGTGTGTGTGTGTGTGTGTGTGTGTGTGTGTGTGTGTGTGTGTGACAAAAATGACATAAATAATTCCAGGTCTTAGTCGATCCTGACATTTTTTGCACGTCTCCTTTTATTACGAGTCTTCGTCTTTATCTCATCATGCTGAAACACGACAAGTTCTTTCTGTTTTCTTTTTTCCATCATTAAAATGTTCCACTGTTTCCTGAAAAGTTAGCATTGTCAGACTAATTTTATTTGCTATATTTGTTAGTTCTGTCTAACCAAGTTTAGCCTTATTTCCATTTCAAACAATAACTAAACTAGAGGCCGACTGATATATTAAATTTTGTCTAGATCGGCCGAAATTATTTTCAGAAGCCGATTTAAAAATGAAAGAAATAATAATATTATAATAATAATATTTGTTGCTTTACACATTTACCTCTTCACTCGTTGCCAGTGATGAAAGGGAATCTGATGTTCTTGTTATTTTGGTGGAGGTTGTGCTCCCAGGGATTTTTGACCCTAATGGCCATCCGTTGGTAAGGTCTTACTTGAAAACAAAAGTAATGCTTGCTTGCAATCATTTAAGTATGTACTACTCCCTATTGCCAAGGAAACTACACACTGTCACTTTAATGATTTAAAAACCAATAAAAGCATTTTAAAATGAACCCGGACATCCAGAGGCAGCCAGTGCAAGGATTCCAAGACCAGGGAAACATGGTCAAATAAGTTTTTTCCCGCTGAAAATTTTGCAGCCGCATTTTGAACTAGTTGCAGCCTTGCCAGACTTGCCCTGCTCACCCCAAATAGGAGGGAATTGCAGTAATCAATTTGTGTTACAATAAAAGCTTGAACTACTATCTCCAAATGGTGTCTTGTCAGGAATGGTTTTAGCAGCTGAAAAACCACCTGTTCAAGCTGGGTTTTGCGTGGCTTTTATCATCACCCTTTCCTTATTTTGCATTTTCTTAATTCCACTTTTCTATCTCCATTTCCTCGTTTTTTTTAATCACACCTTTTTATTTTTTTATATTTTTTGTAATACATGCGGGCATGTCCTGCCGGCAGGAGGCCCCCGGGTCGACCCAGGACACGTTGGAAAGGTTACATCACCAATCTGGTCCGGGAACGCCTTGGGGTCCTGCTGGAGGAGCTGGTGGAGAAGGCCGGGGAGAGGACGGTCTGGAGCTCCCTAGTTGGGATGCTGCCCCCGCGACCTGGACCCGGATAAGCGGAAGAAGACGACAATAACGACGATATTTTTTGTAATGCTTTTAAATCTTTTTTAATCATTCCGGAACTGCGCTGCTCTGGGGGGCGGCATGTTGGAGTAGCTCTGTTGACTATATGTAAGTTTTGCCTTTTCTTGGACATTTTTTCTTCTAGTTTCTCAAGAAAAAGGGTAATTTTTTGGACATTTTACTTTTCTGTTTCTGGTGCTGTGAAGCTTGGAGGATTTTTACTGCTATTTTTTCACTTTTTTCACTTTTTGAGCATTTGTTATGATGCATAACCATGGCAACAAGCTGGTTTACAATCGGGAGCAGCTGATTAACATTGGAAAGGCTGAAATAATACCTCAACTGAAGCCACAAATCCCAAATGAGCTAAAAAGCAAGAAGCGTGGGTGCAGAGCGGGAGCAAAACGGAGACAGAGAAAGAGGACATTCAAACCATCTCTTCCATCGATCATAATGTGCAATGTGAGATCACTGGTCAACAAGATGGAGGAACTCTAAGCCCTTTCAAGGACTCAGCCAGAGTTTCGGCAGTGCAGTGTTCTGTGTTTCACTGAGACGTGGCTGCAGGACCATATCCCCTATTCCAGAATCTCTCTGCAAGGATTCCTGACTGTACGAGCAGACAGAGATCTGAAAAGGAGGTGGAGTGGCAGTGCTTGTCAACAACAGATGGTGCCATCCAGGTTAGGTTTCAGTGAAATGTCCTCTCTGCGGCCCAGATGTTGAACTCTTGGCAGTAAGTTGTCGCCCATATTATTTGCCAAGCGAGTTCTCCAGTGTTGTCTTGGCAACCGTTTATATTCCACCTTCAGCCACTGCTGAAAATACATGTGATGCCATCAGTTCCGTTGTCGCTAAGCTACAAACCCAGCACCCCAATGCATTTGTGGCTATGTCTGGTGATTTTAATCATGCCTCGCTCTCTGCTACACTTCCAACATTTCAACAGTTTGTCAGCTGCTCCACCAGAGAAAACAAGACATTGGATTTGTGTTATGCAAATGTAAAGAATGCATACATGTCCAAAACAAGACCTCCTCTGGGACAATCAGATCACAATCTTGTTTTTCTCTGCTCAGAATACAAACCACTTGTTCAGAGGCAACCTGTGACTAGAAGAACTGTGAGAAAATGGTCACAGGACACTGAAGAAGCCCTCCAGGGTTGTTTTGAGACCACAGATGGGATGACTCTCTGCCAAGGATATGAAGAGGACATCAATGCCATGACTGGATGTGTCACTGCCTATTTAAACTTCTGTGTGGACAACATTATACCTACCAGAACAGTGAGATGCTTCGTTAATAACAAACTTTAGATCACCAGTGAACTGAAGAATCTGCTAAATGAGAAAAAAAAAGCCTTCAAGGAGGGAGACAGGGAATTATTGAGGAGTATACAGAAGCAACTGAAGATCAAGATCAGAGACAGTAAGGAGGCATACAGGAAGAAGCTGGAGAACAAACTACAGAGGAACAATATCAGAGATGTCTGGTCAGGGATGAAGAAGATCACAGGCTTCAAGCAGAGGAAGGATTTCACAGATGCCAGCCTGGACACAGCCAATGAACTGAACAAGTTCTTCAATAGGTTCAGTTCAGGAACAAACCCAGCATCCTCCTCGCCTGTCCCCAGCCAATCAGACATCCCATCCTCCTCTGATCCAACATTTTCCTGTCACACGCCAGCTCTTTTGTCTTCTAACGCAGTCATGGACTCTTCTGGTTCTATAAATCTGTCTTCAACCAAGTCAGGAGATGCTGCTGCCCCATTTACCTCCCCCTCCCAACTATCTGTCTCTAGAAGTCAGGTGAAGAGGCAGCTGGAGAGACTGAACAGGAACAAGGCTGCAGGTCCGGATGGTGTCAGCCCCAGGATACTGAAGGCCTGTGCAGAGCAGCTTTGTGGGATTCTGCAGCACCTCTTCAACCTCAGCCTTGCCCAGGAGAAGGTTCCAGTCCTGTGGAAGACATCCTGCTTTGTTCCAGTTCCAAAGAAAACTCGCCCATCAGTCAATGATGACTACAGACCGGTTGCCCTGACATCCCACATCATGAAGGTCCGGGAGAGACTCCTGTTGGTCCTCCTGAATAAGCAAACCAGGACATATCAGGACCCGCTGCAGATTGCTTATCGCCATGGAGTTGGAGTTGAAGATGCCATCATCCAGCTGCTTCAACCAACCCACTGCCATCTGGACAAAGCAGGCAGCACTGTCAGGGTCATGCTCTTTGATTTCTCCAGTGCTTTTAACACAATCCAGCCTGATGTACTTTGCCAGAAACTCCAGAAGACACAGGTGGGGGCCTCAACTATCGCCTGGATTAAAGACTACCTGACAAACAGACCACAGTTTGTGAGGCTGAAGAACTGCACATCAAACCAGGCAATCAGTAACATTGGAGCACCACAGGGGACTGTACTCTCACCATTCCTTTTCACCCTGTACACCTCAGACTTCCAGTACAAATCAGAGACCTGTCACCTACAGAAATACTCAGACGACTCTGCAGTCGTCGGGTGTATCTAACGCCTTGTGATGAACCTAGCTACATTTCTGAGGACCCTTAGCTACTTTCTTCTAGATATTTCCAGCAAATTAGCAACAAAATAGCCATTTTCGCTCCGAACCGTTCTTTGAACGTTGTTTCAACTGTTATCAAAGATATAAAAGTTACAGATATAAATGACATTACTGGCAGTGTAGCTCACATAGTTAGATTTCGGACTCTCATGCAGAAGATCTAGGTTTTATTCTTGATGTGAATGTAATTTATTTATAGTTTATTTTTTACATTAGTGGTACATTTTTTACAGTAAGATGCCCAAAATTTTATTTGAGACTCGCCGAACGGTTTTGAATTCACAGATAAAAAAGATGTGGGTTCAACTTTCATTTTGGAACAATTTTTCAAGCAAGGGAAGGGAAGCTCTGTGAAGCTGACGGACTGACCCATCTTAAACCTTTGTTGGCTGTGCTGAACATCGACATATGGTGCTGAAGAGAAAGGTACAGAACCAAATTATTTAATTAATTAGCTGCGCGTTCTCCTGTCCTCTGTCCTCCGGGCCACACACACACAGCTGTATTTTCGTTAAGGAGTGTGCACGTACAGCATGCACGCCTCGTGCACGAGCCTACTATTGAAGCTGCCGTTACGTTTTTGGCCTGAGGGGGCAATCGCGAGCATAAAAATTCAAAACTCCGTTAAGTCCCTTTAAGGTGTCAATACTCTGTCTTCAGTAAATGCTATTTGCATATTTCATTTGCAAAATAATTTTTTTCTTTTCAACTTTAAGCAATTTTTTAAAATGCGAAACTTAAACTAAATGAATAATTTTAAAGAAATCTCCTCATTATGGATGCTATTTTGTATATGACCTGATATTTTCATGCATTAACATTTTATGTCAAAACCCAAAAGGTACAAATAAATTGTAGATATTTTTATTTTTTATGCTATTTTCTGGAGCTGGTATTTATTTGTTATTTCATGAACAATATGCCAAAACCTTCTTGGCTGTCCTTTCAAATGTTTCTTGTAAAAAGCCGACTGGTCCACCATATTAATGGCCTAAGATAAGATTCACCCTGGCATTTTAAAGTCTCCTTGATGGATTGCAGCTGCATGTGTTTCACAAGAGCCTCCCATCATAAGCTCTTAAATCCGAGTAAAGTTGTTGCCTAATTCCCAGCAGTTCTGGTGCCTGAAAACCCAACATATGGACTTATCCAAAGCTAAACATGTTGTAAAATAGTAGTCTCACTCTGGATTCAGTCTCTTGTTTGGTGATTTATAACCCTACTCATGAGTCACCCCACTAAGGCATGCATGCTTCTAAGAGATAACACGAGTGTGTTACTAAAGCAGTTTAAAATGGCAATATGAGAAGTAACAGTATTCCATTTGATGCAAGGTTAGTAATAAAAACAAAGCAATCCTTGAAGGAACTCCGTCCATTTCAGAGTTTTAATTTGAGATCATTTTATGTTGCAAAATGATCATTTTTTTCTCACTAACATCACTAAGTCTTGTGTGATTAGTTAGAGCTCAGGACGTGTGCCGTAAATGACTTTTACACACCAAATTTCAGCTCAATATCTGAGACTGTGACAGACTTTTCACCAATTATTGGCCAAGTTTGAACAGTTGTTGAGTAGTTATGGGAACACTGCCTCTTTTAGGAGAACTGGTTCTTACGGCTCAGCTGATTAAAAAGAACCAGCTCTTTTGGCTCTCAAACGTAAGTGCAACAAGCTAACATGGCATCGCCATCATTTATAATTTGACGCTGGCTGGCAAAAAGCTCCAGAGTTGTTTAAAAAGCCGAATCCAGTAAACCGGAGTGACCCAGAAGTTATTTCTTGTACTGCTGAAGCCACTGCATCTTTTTGTTTTGCTCTGTGGAGCTGGCTAATGTTGAGCTAACAATGCTAACAATGAATTAGAAGCAAATAGTCAGCTCTAAAAATATCTCAAGCTAATTTTTTTACTCGATATTACAGTGAAGTGTATGTGTGAAGCGAATAATTGAGTCAATAGGGAGTCTCGACCTTCTACTTCCAAACCATGGGTCTTCGGAAAAACAAAAAAAATAAATGTAACTCAATGGGGCTAAAAATACTATTTTCTAATCACATTTGTTATGTGCCATGGATTTCAAATGATGGCCTTGAATTTTAAAAACACATTTTGATACCAAGAACGAGCTTATTTTTCAAACGGGGCCAAGAGTTATTTAAGGTTTTATGTGAAAATATGTCCAGGACTACAAATGCGCATCACCAAAGTGACGTCATCAAATCAGACACGGAGAAAATCAAAGCAAAAATGGCTGTAAGTTTAGCAAACTTTGAATTTTTCCTTCAGAAGGAATGAACTACCGTAAATCTGGCCATGTGGTAAGTAGCAGCTACGCTAGAGCAGAGGAGATTCTGTGGTGATGTCATATTTGCGACGTGCCAATGTCTGATTTGTACTCAACTGAATCTCAAAGTATGTGAGGGGCGTGGTTGAAAAACATGTCATTGCTTTTCATTTAAATAGAAGTACAACACATGTGAGATTAAGATCGTGAGGCAAAACGAAATAGAAAATAGCTCTTTTAGCCCATTTGACTTGCATTCAATTTTTACGTTCTTCTAGGGACCCATAAGCCGACTGGAAAGGGAGGGGACTAACGCCTGGAACACATCAGACGTGGAAGCGCTACGATGCTTTGTGAAGCGCCGTGGAACAATGAGTGCTTCAATTCGGCGTCCTTGTTAACCTGCGCTCTCGGTCACATCAGCTGCAAAGCACCACGAAGGCTCGTGTCATGCAGCGATCTTTTCGGCGTGAGCTGTAATTTTTTTCGCGAGCCGTGAGTGAGCTGCGTCAATTCTGGCAGGAAGTCAAACCAAAACATGAATAAATAAAACTAAATAACGAAATTTTTCTAAATAAAACATTGCGATTGATAAATTTGATCATTTCTGTGTATCTAAACAGATTAGAGAGATGAAAATGAACAAAGACACACACACACACACACACACAGCAAGGGCATATAGGGTGGTGTGTGTGTGTGTGTGGGGGGGGGGGGGTTGGAAAACAGTAGGCGTGAGCAGAAGCGCTCATTGGAAATTCTCGCCTGATGTAAACAGAGGAGCAACAGGCAGAGCGCAAATTTTGGGAGCGATCTGCTTCGCAGCTGGTGTGTTCTGGGTGTTAGGCTCCCTATGGTGGCTTTTTACTGCACTTCCTGTAATGTCAGGGAAATATTACCGTATTAAATGTAGTAAGTGCTCCCTACCATAAAACACCGAGTGCCAAAACCAGATAAAAGAAATGCATACTGTGTATGACTCTTTTGCTTGTCACCTAGAATCTTCTGGAGCTGATCCGTAATTGGCAGCAGCCATGCAAGTAATTCTGTTGCTTAGGAAACTGAACTGTTGTTGCCTAATTTGACCACAGGATGTCATTCTTACACATTGCACCTTTAAGTAAAACTTTACAATCTGCCCCAACGAATGAAGGGACAAACTTAAACCATCTTTTGTTTCCAGTTGTGTTTTCAATAGTTTAATCCTGTCATCACTTTGCTCCAGGTTACTGACAACAATCCGCTTAATTGACTGTGATGTAACAGCTACAAATAAAAGAGGAAGCTCCTCTGAAAGAGGCTTTTCCCCATGCAGAGCCTCCAAAAACTGGTTGTGACTTGTAATGCACCATTGATGTTGGTGAGAGAGGGAGGGACAGAGAGGGAGAGATAACACAGTAAACACTCAGCTCCTATGACAGAGCCGTTCCGCTTCATCATCTTCATCATCATCATGCAGTGAGCGCACGGTGAGAGGAGCCTGGAGGAGTCGCACCACCACCAGCCGGGTTGTGATCAGCTGTGGAGTTTGCGCAGCAGTGATGTTCCTCATCTGTTAGCTACGTGTGGAAACGGACACACACACACAGAGGGAGAGAAGGAGAGAGAGGAACCGGGGGGCAGAAACGCACCGGTTTGTTGTTGCTGACGCCGCGTCCACTGGACTGACATCGCATGGGGACATGAACAGTGTGGATCCAGCCTCTAACAAACTGTTGACTTTCAATCAGCGGTAAAAATTAATAATAATAACTAACTCAACCTTCTCATACCTGTGTGAATGCATCTGTTGCATGCCTGTCTCTGTCGGTAATCTGTCTGCAGCGCACCGGGAGCGGATTAAACACCTGCTCCGGTGCGCACAGCCTCAGTTGCGCGCAGAGAGCGTCGTTACGCAAATTATGTGACAGCTTCTGGAGTTTTATTAGTTCTTTTATATACAAAGTGAACGTTTTATTACCTTTTTTTTACCGTCGGTGGATCCACAAGTCTCCAGTTAAAAGGGAACGACACTTAATGGTCTTAAATTCTGTTTTTAAAGCTTTATAGCAGCGCTGGTTGATTAAACTGATTTGTCCTTATCCTCGGACAGGAGACAATGTGTCCACACGGAAAAAATATGAATTATTCATGCCATGCTTTTCAGTTCAAGGTGGGGGGTTGGGGTGCAGTCAGCCAGGTGTTGCACCAAATTCTGAGACAATAAGGCGCTGAATTCAGGCATGGGGCTGAAAAGGTGCAGCTTTTACTTCCACTCCTCATCCTGATAATTCCAGCACTGCAGCTCAGGAAAGCCGGAAAACTAGACTGCAGTCAGAGTTAAACACACAGAGAGGCATTTTCCCGATGCTATTAATGTTCATTCTTTAAAAACATTATGATTTAGATGATGTTTTGCCTTTTTTAAATTGAATTTCTCTCTTTAAAAGCTAAGTAATTTGTTGCACAGCGGTGGTGCATTGAATCCCATTTTACTTGCAGCAGCAGCGGCCTCCAGTGCAGCTCGGGGCATTTCCTGCAGTAATATCAATATTTCTGTCAGATTAATTGTGTCATGTGAAATGAAAAGTGGTGTAAAGGCTTCTAAAGTGCTGTGACCACCATGATAGTTTACAGGTGTTGTACCAAGACAACAATCCACTTTGTGACCCCAGTCAGCCTAGCTGTTAGCTCCTCAGTCTGGTGAAAACAACTGTCCCCTTCTGAGCATCATATTTTGTAATCAAATGCATGGAATTTATGTTAATTAATGAATAATTTTTAATGTCACCCAACTACCACATAATCTTACCAATGTGTGGCTGCAGCATGATGACCTGAGCCTTTTGATCTGCTACAGAAACTCCACTTTCATCCAGCTAGCTAGAATTATCTCTGACATGTTTATTTGCCCTTTTATATGAGATCTTCCATTTTTTGTGGTCAGAAAATTTGAAAAAGAAATAAATATCAAACAAGCATTCTTACTTGTTGATGGCTGCAGGGACAAAGCATCAACTTCTCCTTCTTCTAGTTGTATTGCCCATGTTGACATTATCTGATTTTCTCTGGTGCAAACCATTCAATAACTTGTATGTCTTAATGGAAATGTTACAACCAGTTTCATATGTTTTGTGTTTGATCAGGCATTGTGTTAGAAAACCATTAAAATGATCTCAGGGTCAGCTGGTGGCTTTGGAACGTTTTGAATAGGGGTGGTCTAACCTGGTCCTCGAAGGCCGCTATCCAGTATGTTTTAGTGGTTTTCCTGCTCCAACACACCAGATTCCTGGATGAATTCCCTGTTCAGTAGCTCATTAGGCTGTGCAGCAGCCTGTTAATCACCAGCAGATACAAACCAGGTGCAGAGAAACAACTTAAAGCTGCTGGGTAGCAGCCCTTAAGAACCAGAAGCTCATGATGAGCTTCAGCATAAGGGCCTCCACCTCTGCTGTGGTTTTTAAGGCAAGGCTAAAAACCTACTTTTATGATCTGTCTTTTAACCTTTCTAACTAGTTTTTACTGTTTTACTTATCACAATCTGTGTACTCAGTGTATTTTCATCTGTATCTTGTGATACAATGTTTTTATTTTCTGGACTTAATGTTTTATGTTTTTTACTTGATCAGTGTAGCACCTTGGTGGCATCTTTCTGCCTGTAAGGCGCGATTTACAAATAAAGTTGCGTTGAGTTGAGAATTGCCCACCCCTGGTTTAGAATCCCCTCCACTCCAGGTTCAGTCTCTTCTTTATAATGGAATGTGTGATTTAGACAGAAATGTGTTATTTGTAGCCTTTCTTGTACTCTGTACCATTTAGAAGCTGCTGGGTAATGAGGATCTATCTCACCGTCTTTGTGTTTCTGAACTGTTTGTCTTCGGTCGGAGCATTCAGAGTCACTTTTCTTTGGCCAACGTCCATTAGGCTGCCGGAAAGTAAATGTCTGGACACTTGACTGCAAAATTTCAAGTAGAAACCTGAGAGCAGCTTTGAATGGAGGATGATCAGTGTGAGTTATGTGCTATCTTCTAATGATGTGCAGCTTGTATTTAGCAACACCAGCTGATAACATGTTAACATGTGGAACTGGGATCTCTGTGTTGCAAAATGGTCCAATATTTAATATTTTGGCATTACAAAATTTGAACAGCTTATTTATGTGTTAAATGACTGTCAACAATTAATGAGATGATCAGAAGTGGGTGATTGTGCCTCTGCTTTAGCTTGTGAACAGATAGTGGGTGTGAAGCACCAAGAGGAGGAAGAGTAGCATTCTGCCTTAAGCATTGCATTGTTGGACACACACCTTTTGGCTTATTACTGCGCAAAAGCTGTTGTTGACTTTAGCATCCAGGAGAGCAGAGTGTGTCGAAGCTAATAGAAGCTAACCATTAGCATTAGCAGCTCCACAACATGGCAAAACTCCTTCAGGCTTTGTTATTTGTGGAGATAAAACATCAACGTTGCCAAGTGAATGGAGGCAGTAAAAGAGTTGTGTTGCTGTTAGCCAATCAGAGGCAAGATGTCTGAATGTCAGAATATAGGGAGCCTAAGTCACGCCCACCAACTTCCAGACAATGGGTCCCCGGAAGAACGAAACAATGAATGCAAGTTAACGGGGCTAAACACGCTTTTTTCTAAATCTGCTTGTTTTGTGCCATGGATTTCACATATGATGTCTGTGAATTTTAAAGATGCAGTTTGATACCAAGAACTTGCTTCATTTTGAACGAACCAGACATGGAGAAAACTGAGGGAAAAGGGCTATAAGTTCAACAAACTTCCCACAGGAGGAAAGAACTATCATAAATCTGGTCATTTAGTAGGGTTAGCCTGACAGCAGCAGTTCTACTCCATAGTGCTGCAGTCAGCTAAGAATAAACAGGACGGTGAGGACTTTTCGTCTGCTTGTAGAGTTTAGATGTTCATTGTTTCAGAAATCTCAAATACACAACTCCATTTCATATATCCATCTAAGTCTAAGTCTCTGGGCGACACCATATTAGATGCCATGTTTTCTTCTATGGGAGCCCTTGAGTTCAAAACACATTTACTGATTTGCAATTAACATTTACCTCGTCACTCATTGCCATTGATAAAAGGGAGTATCATGTGCTTGTCATTTTGCTGAAGTTTGCACTCCCCGGGCCTTTTTGACCCAAATGAGCATCCATTGGTAAGGTCTTACTCCAACACAAAAATAATGCTTGCTTGCAAAAATTTAGGTTTCTACTGCCCCCTATCGCCATGAAAAATACACACTGTCACTTTAATAATACTATTTTGGAGATCTGAAAGCTTGATTACACTCAGGGAAAATGAAATATAATTGTTTTTATTTTACTTGGAAAGTTTTAATTTATGCTAATCTACCATGCACATGTAATCCAGCTACCAGATGTTAAAACATGCATTTAGACTTTTTAACTATTTCCAGACATCCCAGAATCTGTCACACAGCTAAGACTAAGCTCGTTTACATTTACTTGCTTGACGTCTTGGTGACTGATTTGAGTGCACGAGGCATCTAAGCTCAGTTTATATTTACACACAGCGTGTCGGTGAGAATGATGTGTTTCACAAACAAACTACCTCCCACCTCATGTGCACGTGTGGCTCTGCAACTGCCTCTGTTCCCAGTTCAGACGGGTGTCAGCAGCAGATCTACTCCCACCCTCCGTCCTTCCTTTAACATCTGGCATTAACATGCTACTTTAAAGGAGTGTTAAGTTAATAACTAAAACATTTGCGTAAAAAAGTGTTTGCGTTTGAATCCCATCTGTTCAACCCACATCAGGCCATGCACCATGATCCCGAGCACACAAATACAGAAAAATCTAAAACTGAATGACTGGAAAAATAAGGAAATGACATTAAATAGCTTTTTCAGTGGCCCAGTTAGCCACCAGGCCTTAAGACCTTAAAAGAGTTTTAGAGATACCCACAAACCTCACTGAACCAGAGCAGCGTTGTGGTTATAATTCCACCACATCTACATGAGATTGATAAGGTCACACAGAAGACGATTACTTCAAGTCATTACCCTTTGAGGTTGCTCTGCAGACTGTTGAATAATCTCACCTCAGCTTTAATATTTCACATTTTGTTTATTTTGTAGTTGTTTTTGTCTCGTTTGTAGCCAGAGTCAAGAGCAGCTGAGGTTTGTTTATGTCCTGGAATATAAAACCTTGAAGCTGGGGTACATAGCGTGATGTCATCCAGAAGAGGAGGAGGAGATTTTGGCATTTGAGTGGCTGTAGTTCCTCCCCTTCTGGACGGAGCTGAAAGCCACTCCTCATACCAGAGATATGTGATTTTATTGACTTTTGTAAATGATCTGTCAGTGATGCATTTTATCAGTTTTATGTTTGTATTTTAGGGAGTTTCTCAAATGTCAACGTGCCTGGCCTCTCAAGGCGATGTCTTGCAAAGGCAGGCGGTCACGTAACATCATGTGACACAGGAGATAATGTTATATTTTATACATAAGTTTTAATATAAATATATAATGAGCCTTTTACTTTTTAAGTTGTGTAAATGTTTGTTATATAAGCGAGTTACTACCCGCTACCACCGAAGCTGCAACTACTAAACAACTAACCAACCACAGATTTGGATATAAAAAACATTTCAGGTATCAGCCCAATAGCTACAACTAGTTGACTTATATTTAAACTTGAAATTTGCCCCTGAAGTAGCTGCTGGCTTCTGATCTGCCATCCTTTTGAAAATACCGCGGTGTATTCTGGGAAATTTTTGTCCAAGGCTAGGTTACAAGACAACTCCCATGTATCCTTGCTCAGCTAGCTAAATGGCTAACAAACGGAGAACACACGCCTCGGTAGAACATGACATCTTGGCGGTTCCTGTTGTCGTATCTCCTAAGCAACCAGGGCGGGGCCAAGACATCAAGGCGAGGTTCCTTGGCATTGAGAAACATCCTTAGTCTTTCACGCCATTTTAGTGGCCATCTTGACCAGGACTCCCTTGGAGAAGAGATTTTATATCTCTGTGAGACTTCCTGGTAAAATAAAGATCACAAACATACAATGAACACACACACAAATAGCCTTGTAGCGCTAACGGACAAGTAATATTTTCGTGATGTTGCTGCTCAGAAACACCCGATTCAAACTGCTGAATTTTCTCCTCAGCCTTCATCAGGTTCTGCAGAAGCTGCTAAACAGACTGATAAGGTTGAACGTTAAATGTTAAACTAATCACGTAGCTCTAATATACAAAAGATGAATCCCATTTCGTTACTCTCTCTCCTCTTCCACACAGTTAGCTTGAAGTTTACAGATTTAATGCAGCAGGTCAAGTTAGCATTCAAGCTAGGTTGGTGTGCTAAGCTAATTGAGGCGTCTGGGAACTGTGGCACTTTCCCACTGATTGGTAGCTCCCTCTTAAGGAAATGCAGCTCTCGTGATCATCACACTAGACTCGCATAAATGATTTTTTTTGCTACGGAAACCGGGGATGGACGTTGGGGAAGTATAATTAAAGTTGACCAATTTTACGTCATTGAAGAGGGTCAGATAGTCAAATTTAAGCATTTTTATGTTACTTCAGAAACTTTAAGCTACGTACTGCAGCTTGAAGTCTAAAGTTGAATATGGTCGAGTATCAAGTTGAAAAAGTTGAAGATTGTCACCTTTCATTTCTTCCTCAAATAATTTCAAAACGAAATAAACTCATAAACCAGTTGCAGCAAATGAGTTTCTTGAAGGAATTGTTTGGGTTTATACCAGCTGATTAGATTTTTCAGACCCATTTGATGGTTCATTTATGACAAGAAAGAGTCAGACTTGGCTGCTGCTGTGTAGAGGAAACAATAGTCTGTGATGGGCCAGTGATTGAGACTGAATACTGTAAGGAAGTAGTGATGGTTGCATCCTGCACATACAAATGTGTTCTTAAAGCCAGACCATGAATTATGCATTACAGCTTCCCTCTGCTAACAGAGAAATGAGGGATAAGTTAAGTGGAGGCATGAAGCAGAGGATGACAGAGCTAAAGGAAGCAAAAGGGACCTCTGGCGATTACAAACAGACATGCAAACATAATATGCAACATGCCAAATGATGGGAAACATGCAACGTGTGTGGATAATAGCGGCCCTGCTGGCCTACTGTACCAAAAAATGAATTCAACATGAGGAAAATCATTTTTACTGCTTTTATTGAGGTGTTAACTGTAACAATTACATCATGAAAATACATTTTCTTCAGATTATTGCAAGCCTTTGATTAAGGAAACGCACTTACCACCAAATAACAGCATTCCTCCCTCCAAAGCCAAAAAACGTCTTTCATCGATTGAGTTCATTGCAAAAGGGTTGTTATTGGACTCCTGTGAGGGTCTTTGAGAGTTTCAGAGAGAGAGCTGTGATCTTGTATTGCTAGACCACAGCTTGCCTGTCTATGCTCCTTTTTTAAAAATTTAATTGCACCTTGTTTTTTTAAATTTGAGGATGAACCCAAAACTCGGTTATCACAAGGTCACATTTCTGTTTCCTGCAGGTTATGTTGCTGAGCTACCTTCAACCTCAGAAAAGAGCAGCAGCATGAAATCTGAGGTTGAGTATCCTTGCAGAAATGTGTGTGTGTGTGTGTGTGTGTGTGTGTGTGTGTGTGTGTGTGTGTGTGTGTGTGTGTGTGTGTGTGTGTGTGTGCGTGTGCGTGTGCGTGTGTGTGTGTGTGTGTGTGTGTGTGTGTGGGGGGGGGGGGGGGGGTTCACCAGCTGGATAGTGTTCACAACACCACATTCCATCAGTTTCTCTTCCTGTGATTGGCTAATACAAAAACCAGCCCAAATAACTCATCAAGCGATTCTATTGGCTCATGGTTCCAGGTGAACATCCTGATCTCAGACTCCGGTCTTCTGCGCATAATTCGATAACAAACCTCTGTGATCTGATTGTATTGGAGGGGGATCCAGCGTGCATGTGCGGAGGTCTATGGTAAAGATTGCTGCGCCTGAAAGGAAATACGTCACCAGACGATTTGGTCGTGGTAAAAGTGAGACATGATTTTTAAACTGCACTTAAATACATGTGAAACAAAGCACTTATAGTCTGGATGATGTATAGATCATTTAGTTTAATGTTCATGTTATTTGTCTATATTTTGTGATTCCTATCTTCTTCTTCTTCTTCCTGTGAGACTGGTGGGGTGGTGCCCTAGCACCCCCTACGGGTGGGGTGGTGCCCTAGCATCCCCTACGGTCAACCCATACCTTTACTATCCGCTGTCTTCCTAAATCTGTAGCAGTTCAATTTTATTTATTTTTATATTTTTTTGCAGTCGTGTCAAACCTAACTGTTCAAAAGATCTTGCCAAAATCAGAGGTTATTGGAGAGCTTAACAGTCTGGAGGCACAACTTTCATCATTTTCCTGCTTTCCTGGTGTGAGCTTTATGTGGCAGAATAACTTTGTACGTTCACTACATGTGTGAACTCAAGTCTGTGGGTTTGTACTGTGCTTTCTAGCTTTAGTTTAATCATTCATGCGTGTCATTAATCAAATAAACATTTCATATTTAAATAAATATGTGGTTGGTTTATGTAAGCTTCAAGAGCACTGGGTCAGATAGCTTAATAGATTGGTTTTTAATTTTAGCCGTAATATGATTGAAATGGATGAAAATAGAGCGATGCATGAGCCTTTCAGTCCGTGTCGAAGTCTGGTCTGGATCTGAAATGCAGAAGAGTTGTTCTGCAGGTTTACATAAATGATTTGCATTATAGACAATGCCTGTTATTTGGTACAGAAGTATGTTTTCATCAGCTCATGGAAAAAAGATAAAGCAGCAGTATCTCATCATAAGGAGAGTGTTTCTCATTATGACCTGATAAACATCTCATTTAAAGGAAAAACACTAACATAAATTTGTTTTAATGAGAACATGTCTGTAATAACGTAGTTAGTATCTCATAGTAATGAGAAAGATCTTAACAGAAAAATGGAGATGCATGTTGTGGCGTTCTACTCGAAACAAACAAGGCAGTTATTTCAGATCTCGATGTTTAATTTTTAAGAATTACAGACGCAGTGTCACAACGGAACATGGGGAAGTCAATGGGTGCTTTACTCAACAAAAACACTTGCTAACTCTCTCCACTAACTCCTCCACACACCCCGTTGCCAAGGCAACAGACTGCTTTTTACCGAGAGACAAGTTGTGTTTACGTGTAACAGACGCGTAACACCAGAAACATCCAAACATTTCCCACACAGAGAACGAATATAATGACATTCAACTCTGTAACAGAGGCACAGGTTAGGCGTTTACCCTGTACTCGTTGGTTTGCAGGTTCAAACCCAGGTACCTCCGTCATGTCAGCTGGTGTGTACTTGGGCAAGGCACTTTACCTGCTGCTGGTGATGGTCACTAGTGGCGTCTGTGCTCGCCAGCATTTCCTCTATCAGTGTGCCCCAGGACGGCTGGTAGCCCATCACTATACGAGTGTGAATGGATGAATGAAGTGCTTTGGAGTGCTATGACTCAGAAAGGTGCTATACAAGTGCAGGTCATTTATCATTATTTAATACTGGGACATCTTTATAAAATATACTCTTTCATTAATGTGAAAAGCACAAACCAGAAGAGAATGTTATCATTGACAGCTGCCCCTCAGGTAGAAATCAGAAGTACAGTGATCCCTCGTTTATCGCGGTAGATGCGTTCCAGACCTGGCCGCAATAGGTGAAAATCTGCGAAGTAGGGACTCCATATTTACAGTATTTATTCAACAGGAGAAGGAGCGCAGCTGATCCTCATCAGCCTGATTAGCGGGACGGCTTTAAAAGGAGGATGGTTATCCAGATACCACGCCGGATGATTAACTACTGCCTGACTCGCTTCTCCTCCGGATTCGCTCCCATCTTGGAGACTTCTAGATACTCACCGGTTCGCTGCCTGGATACCAACTCCGCTCTGCCGTCCCGCTCTCCACCGTGCTCACGCTCCCTCTCCGTTACCTCGTCCTCCTCATCCGTCTACTCTGCCGCCTGGAAATCTACAATTCGCCTCTGGATATCACCCCGGCTCAACTCCACATTCACCCTGAACTTCCGCATTTTGCCGCTTCCTGGTTTACCCTCCGCTGGATCACCAGTGCGCCCTCAGTTCTCCTCATCGTTAAAGAAATAAAATTATTTATCTTTTACCTCGACTCGAGTCTGATTCTGTATGTCTTGGGTTAGACACTTACCCCAAAACATGACAGAAAAATACCGCGAATCGGTGAAAAATTCCGCGAATCGGCGAATTTCCCTTGAATAAGGCTCCAAAGAAAAAATCCGCGAAGTCGTGAATCCGCCATAAATGAACCGCGAAGTAGCGAGGGATCACTGTATCGCAAATTTGGCCTAAACATACTCATGAGGACTGGTTTGTCCGTTTGGTTGACTGAAGTATGGAATAACATGTTTCTCTTGACAAATTACAGCCTTCATCTTCTCCCTCTGTTTTTTCTGACTGAGACTCAAACATCCTGTGGGATTTAGCTTTTTCCACCATTACAAGCTATCTCAATTCAATTCAGTTTATTTATATAGTGCCAATTCACTTCAAGCCGTTTTAAAGCACTACACAAAGTAAACATTTCAATTGAACCTACTTATCAGTGTGTTGAGTTCAGTTCATAATTCCAATTAGGTAAGTTTTCCAGCAGATTACGTTGAGTCACTGACTCGTTGTGTCAGAGACTTGACAATAATCCCTCCTACTAAGAACATGTAGTAACAGTGGAGAGGAAAACCCCCCTTTAACAGGAAGAAACCTCCAGAAGAAGCTGGCTCACTCCTCCTTTCCACCAGACACAATACAGCACAAGGACATGTGGCTTAACTTTCAAGTATGGATGTCTGAAAATATCGATTTGGCAATATATTGTGATATATTTTTCTGCAATATTATATTGATATTAAAAAGCTGTTTATCTAACTTTGGGAAGAATTTCTATAGAAAGATTTTCGTTTCTTTTGGTGCAATTCAAACGCCGACCACTAGATGACAGCAGTGTGCAATGGGTTTTGTTTCCATCATCGAAATGTAAATCTCTCTGTCATGGTTCAAATACGTCATGTTAAACATGTTACGTATCAGTTTGGGCTGTTTATTGAATTTTCCTACAATAAATGTTGTCTAAAAACAATACGCTAAAATCGTCTGGCTGAATGAATCGCAATATATCATGATAAATTGTATCGTCTCCCCGGTACCATGATACGTATCGTGTTGCCAGAATTTCACCAATACACATCTCTACTTTCGAGTACATTTTTTACGCGCTACGCTTCCAGGACACGTCAAACTCCGCGGTTCAGGTCGGGCCGGACAGGAAGTCAAACTCAAAAGCATTGTAAAGCATTAAGGAACGTTCAAAATAAAAGTCACGTGCCGATTTCCAGTTGCTTAACTAGTAAAAAAACAAACGTCATTTCCTGTGAAACCTCCATAGCTGAGGTAAACAAAACAGACAATGAGCCACAGACCTTTCTGGATCCATGCTGCTGTCTTTCTCCTTGCTTGTTACTGTGTAAACTTCCGAAATCACACGTGGTGTTGCAATTCTCTTGTGATTTTATGACCTCACGGGACAAATTGCATTGAATGGCTTCGCTCCCATCTGAAACACTCTCGACTGGAAGGGAGCTCGTTATAAATAGCCATCTGCCACGACTGACTGACTTTTATCTCATTGTTACGTTTTTACGAGAAACTTTCTTGTCGTAGCGTATTCTATCATCTTGTAAAATGAGAAACCCTTTCTTTTTTGCCGTGCACTGACAATAATACGCTTCTATAGTTTGGTGTAATAACTTTTCTGTCGGTTTTATTGGTGCATGATTACCCAACAGAGAGGCATTTCTGTTAGTATTTGGCAGATTTATTGAAATAAATGTGCTCATTATTAGTTGTTGATGACCTTTGACCTCATGTAGAATCTCAATTTAAACCTTTGCATCAGAGAACTGCTGACGAGGTTTTTGTTGAGTCACGGTGACCTGGTCCTTGTGTGCACATGACTGTTTTATATAGTGGACATCAATTACTTGAATCTGTTTTTTTTATTAATTTGCTGTCAAAGATCAAGAGGGCTCAGCTGAAATATTCAGGAGAATGAATCGGAGTGTCAAATTAGAAGCTTCATACAATTTTCATGCGTCTTTGAAATGTGGAGCAGAAAGCACATTAGTGTTTTTCCTACTTGTCCAATGGGTGGAAACTTTTCTAAAGTTTGCAAATGTCTTTAAATAGTTTAAGACAAGACAGCGGTGCCATAGATGACATCATGATGTTTATTTTTTGTACAAGTTATCAAAACCGTGTCACTGGGGAAGTAAAATCTCTTTTTGATGTTTTGTAGATTTCTGATTTGCAGCGGATAACAAGGTGAATTTGACTGCTTTTTACCCAACGGTCTGCTCTCCCAGCAGCTCTACATCTATCACTAAAATCTAATTCAATCAGGACTGACATCTCAATCAGAACTGGGCTGGCTGCTGCTCCCCCGGCCAGTCGCCATGCCACCAGCAGCCTCAACACACCAACAAAGACACACACAGGAAGCAGGCAAAGAGAAAGAACGTAGAGAGAGAAGCATCGTTAGCATGAACGAGTAACCAGGGTGCAACAAGTGAGATAAAGAGAGACTCGGATGCTTCAGCTGCAACTTCTGTATGAGTGTAGTCCATTTGTGTCCGTGCAGCGTGTATGTGTTGTGATTTTGGGCATTAAGGCCATGTGTCTGACCATGTGTTTTTGTTTGCAGCTCTGCCTCAGAGGACCTGGGCTGCAGGCGTGGAGACTTCAGCAGGAAACACTATGGGTCGGTCGAGCTGGTAAGTCCCACCCACGGCGCACTTCTCACTGAATCGCCCTCCTTGTGTGTCGTAATCATAATTAGTTCTCGCCTTCACAATCTCCCTCTGTTCCTATCTCTCTTCCTATCGCTGCCTGATCTCATGGATAAGTGGAAGGGGTGGGGGTGGGATGAGTCACGACACACTGGGTGTGGTCCAGAGATGAGTTCTGCCAGCCTGGATCACAACAGGTGCTTCGCTCGCCACGGTTCTGGTTACGATCTAACTCTCAAACTTCACGGGTTTTGCTTTAATGCTGCTGGTTTGTATGTTTTTATGGTTAACTAGTAAGATGTTGAGTCACCGTTGCTATAAAGGGTGTGTGTGTGTGTGTGTGTGTGTGTGTGTGTGTGTGTGTGTGTGTGTGTGTGTGTGTGTGTGTGTGTGTGTGTGTGTGTGTATATATGTGTGTGTGTGCGTGCGCGCGTGTGTCCCGATAGCCCTCAGGGGCAGGAAGTCTGCTGAATGATCATGCTTCCTACCAGAGTTGTGTAGTGGGTTTATCCAGCAGTGACACACACACCACATGTGTGACAGATTACTGTTTCAAAAAATAAAAATAAATAACACATGTTGGTTATCAGCACCACCAGAAACACACTGTACACAGCATTGTTGTGTGTGTGTGTGTGTGTGTGTGTGTGTGTGTATGTATACATGTGTGTGTAAAAGTAGACACCAATTAGAATGAGGCAGCATTAGGTCACCGTCGCTTCACACTGAGTGAGATTACTCCTTTTTTATGAAATGTGTGAGATGAGTTAGATGTAATCACTGGTGTCTTGTGTTTTCATTTCGCTGTAGCGATTTGAAATCTGATCAGAGGTCCTCGTTAAATCATCATGAGGAATTAGGAATGAGGTTCTAAGATGAAGACAAAAACAACTTTAGACTTAATAGTTTGACGTGTTAGCCGTATTGTTTGAAATGCTCTTCATATTCCTTTGGCTAACAATAGATTTAATGTTTTGTCTGAAAAAAGGAATAGTAGTTATCGCCTCTGAAAGGTAGAAGCCTGGTAAAACCTCATCCAATCTGTTACATCCCCCTCTGGAGTCTAGGAGGTTCTGAGAGGGATGTTCAATATCTAGACTCTTCTGTGATGTTAACAATGGCTGGGGTTTGCTAATTGTATGGTTTTGGAGTGCCACTGGGGTAACTATACCACAACCCAAAAATGTTTACACAAATGTCCTAATTGGACTTAGCTTTCTTCTACAAAAACTTAAAAGTACCAAGACAGGGGTCACAAACTAGGAGAGGAAGCCATATTCAATCAATCAATCAATCAAAGCTTAATTTATAAAGCACCTTCCGCAACCCTGTCAGGAAGCCCAAGGCGCTGAAAAAAATAATCGGGCCAGCCGCTTCTTCAGGGATCCAGGCCAACGTCTCACGCGCCGGCTACCTCTCTTTCCCCGTCTTCTCCGATGCTTCCTTCTCGAGCTGGGGCGGGCAGAGGGCCGACACATCACGGCTTGGGGGGAGAGAGCAAACAGGCAGTCCAAACAGCAGCGCCATCCGTGAGGTTCCCAGCTCGCGCAGCCCGGTTCCCAGCGCGCGCAGCCCTCTACATCAACGGAAGGACGAAGCCTCAGCAGCGCAGCTCGATCGTATGTCAGCAGAGGATCCACACCATTCAAAAAAAGCATCAGGGACAACAAAAATGCATAAAAGCCAATAAAACGCCAATAAAAACCAGTAAAAAGGAAGGTACCAGTGCATAAAGAGGACGAGCAGCTCACAGCGTGCACCCGTGCCAGCGCCATCTTACTATCTCTGAGAATTACAGAGAAGCTCAACAAAGGCCTTCAACCAAAAGGGCCTAACTGAAGGTGACTCTTTTCTAAAATGAGTAAACAACTATAAAACACAACTACCAAAGGAAACGCTTCTCAAAATAGAGCTAATGGGTAGTACTACTTATACAACCAAAAGACAACGCTCTCTGTCTGAAAAGAAGTACAAACAACAAAGGCCTCACTATCGGCTTCTAACTTAACGATATCAAGCGCTCAAAGGTCAAGAGCAAATTAATCAAATTCTCAAGTTTTGCCAAAGAGAAAAAATGAAGGCTACTATTTTAAGTAAGTCCCCTAAAATGCCAAAGAGACTCAGCAAAAACAGCTAAGTTTACTAAACTCTCCAAATACTCAAAAGGGGACTCATCCAATCCCTGAGCTCTCAACCAACTCCTCCTTTTCACTGAACCAATTCCTCTACATCCTCTTCTCCTACTCTCTCTACCACCTCCTCTGTCTTTCACCCCCTTTTTGAATAGCCTCTTTCATAAGACAGACCATCGCGTCATTACAGAGTGATAAATCAGAATTTGTGGGCCTCGTAAATGCGGCAAGGAGCAAAGGGGAAAGGTGATCAAACTCGATTCTAATGCGTTTAGCCTCGTAGTAATATTGCCGCATGAGCCCCTCGCCTCTGACAGCTAAAGACATGTCAGCCCCGCTAATCCCTTTGGAGCAACTGTGCCCCCCCCCCCCCGCAAAAGAGGGTGGTCGCATTAGTGACGTATACTGCACAGCGAGTGCCGGCCGGAAGGGATATAAACACATAAACATGGCCTCTCACTAGTATCTTTCAGCCACCTACAACATGGCAAACTGGACAGGCACGGAGACCATGGAGTTCTTGCCCATGCGAGTGGATGAACAGATTAGTCGCCTTTTTACGGGGACAGTGAGAGACAGCCAGCTGTTCGACAGAGTGGTGAAAACACTGGCTGAGCGGGGCATCAAGCGGGACAAAAAGCAGGTCACATCATGGCTAAAGGTCCTGAAAAAGAAAATTCATCAGTCTGACGTGTCTTCCATCTGACGCTAAATGCGTGACCCTGTACGTCACATGCGGGGGGGGTTGGGGGGGCGCCCAGCGACCTCCCTTTATCCCGTCTTGGTTTGAGAGGTGCCTGATGGCAGTTTATTCTAACTTCAGCTTTGCTACTATAAATGCCAAAATCCTCCCCAGGGAGCCGCGGCAAATCCCGTTTTGCAAACGCTTTGGTCCTGTAAAAACAGCAATGAGAGTGCAGCAGCTCCTTAAGTAGCAGCTGCGGCTGATTAGCTGGATGGGGAGCAGCTGGGTGGAGCCTTCCGCAGGCTTCACAGCATGGAGCTGAACCTGGTAGGAAAAATTACTGCAAAACAGCAGAGCTGAACAGCAGCTATAAGGTAAGATGGGCAGGGAGGTGCACAGGTTTACCCCCGGGGCTGCAACACAATCATTTAGAACGTCCCATTCCAAATGATTGGATCAGGATCCATCCATCCAACTGCCCTTGGACCATCCCTCTGCACATTCCCCTCTATGTGCATGAATTGCATTTTCTTGGCTTGGAGCAGCTTATCAGGAAGCAAAGCCCGATCCATGCTAGGCTATATTAGCTAGCACACTAAATCCTAATGCATTTTTGTAGCCTGAGTGTAAGCAGCAGAGGGGCTTTCCAGCTTTTTGCTGTTTTCCTCCTAAAGCAACATTGTGTCTTACATTCTGTCTGAAAAAGACCCAGTGAGGCAACGTTTCTGATTGCAGCCATTTTTGAAGCAGTACAAGGCTGACACTTGTAAGCTGTACTCAGGGTAACTCTGATTGGTTAACAGCAAGGCGACTCTATCACTGACTCTGTTTGCTTTGTAACATTGATGTTTTTTCTGCACATCACCACATCAGTGTTGTTTTCTTTAACAAAAACGATGACGAATTAATTTCGTTGACGTCCCTTTTTTTCATAACGGAAACGACATGCTGACGAGCCAAAAATAGCTCTATGGTGACTTAAGCCTGATTCATGCTTCTGCGTCTGCGTCAATGACACGCAACGCCATTATCCGTCCTTGTGGGCCTGCTGTAGAGCCCCCGCAAGGACAGACGGAGTCGAGCTCTCTTTTCTAAACATCCGTCCGTCGAGACGGAGAACGCAAGCTTGTGGTTGGTCAGGACGCGGCTGTCGTCTACACCGCCACCATTGCGCCCTCAAAAACATAAAGAGAGCCGAGAATAACTAGCGGCAGACACGGAGAAGCTTGAAGAATACCTTGCAAAAAAACTCTAAAATATGAACGTTTAATTCCCCCGTGACTGGAGGAGTGAAAAGATGCGCAGCAAGCGTTTTATTAGTCGACGGAAATGGCAGGATACGGGGGTTTAGAGGTGGCGAGCCCATGAAGAGGTGGAGGAGGATGAGAAACAAATTTGTCCATGTTAAAAAGTCTCTTATTTATAAAAACCACAATATAAACACACTATCTTGGACCGGATACATGACAGGTTACCACAGAACAGCGCTACGCCCTCTGTTGTCTTGGGGGGGAATTGCTTTGCAACACTCTCCAGGAGACGGAGAAGTATGAGGGCAAAATGTCTCCGTCTGTGAGTGTGTGTCTCTCCCTTTTGGAGCTGACGGAGAAGCATGAATCAGGCTTAGAACAGAGCGAGTCGTCAACGAGCCGAGACTAGATGAAAACTGCTCAAAATGCTCATTTCTGCCAGTCTCTCAAAAGTTAAAAGTAACAGCGCTGCTGCTGCTGTCTGTGTCCCAGAAGAAGAAAGAAGAAAAGATCTCATCTCAAGATAAAAATCACGAGGCGCTTCACAAAAACAAAAAATGTAAAATATCAAAAATAATTTAGAAAATGATTAAAATATATTAAAAATGAGCAAAAAATAGACAATTGTGATTAAAAAATGTAAAGAAAGAGAGAGAGTGAATAGGAAAGAGGGAAATCAGTGGATCCTGAGGAAGGTGGAATAGGTGGGGAGAGCAGAACAAGGAGAGGGTGATGAAGGTCACAACAAAACCAGCTTGAACAGGTGAGTTTTCAGCTGCTGTTTAAAGGAGTCCACTGAGTCCACTGATGTCAGGCTCAGGGGGAGAGAGTTCCAGAGTCTGGGGACCACAGCATTAAATAATCTGCCATCTGAAGCGTATTCTGCTCAGCAGACCATCCTCAACAAGTACTGAAGCTGGCTTCCCACCCACATCAGAGAGCACTTACCACTCTTATCTGCATGGATTTAAGATGTGTGTTGGAAGCCAACTTCACTCAGCTCGGCTCCGCGCTTCCCTGCTTCCCGGGAACTCTGCATGCACCCTAAGAGTCCATTCTGGTAAGGAAAAGAAAATCATGAATTTCTTTAGAATCAGAATCAGCTTTATTGTCAGTGCCCCAGCGCCCCAAAGCACAGAAATTTGCCTCTGCAGTACAGCCTGACCACCGTGGAAATCTACAGAATGATGCACAGATCTGCATCAATAAATGTTATACAGTATTTTGATTATCAATAAAGTAGAAAAGATGATACCAGTCTGGGGATTGTCGTTTTACAAAATCTGGGGCAGCTGAGATTGTGTCCCATTGCCATAAAATAAATTATGTTGGTATGAAACTCACTTCACTAGCTCAGAGTACATGTGTGACGTACAAATGCATTTGTTAGAAAATAACACTTTGTTTAATGTTTTGTAAGCATAAAAAACAAAAATCTTTGTCGACTAAAATCTTTTTGAGATTTAGTCAACTAAAACTGACTAAGACTAAAATAAATTTTTATAGTCAAGACTGAGACTAAAACTAAGATGCTCACCAAAAACCACTGCACCACATGTGTGGTGGAGTTGCTAATGCTAATGGTTAGCTTCTACTAGTTGAGACATTCTCTACTGTCTCCTGGACGCAAAACCAATAACAGCCTTCCCTGTCACGAGTCAAGATGGGTGAGTCCATCAACGTCAAGTGACAGTGTGACGTAGATCTGTCAGGTCTTTCATCGTCTATTTTCTATCAGAAGCTAATTCAGGAAATAGCCTGCATTTAAAACTCAGAGTGACTGATTATAATCAGAAATAGTCATTTAAAAAGTGACTTAGGTGAACCACCCCTTCAAGCTCAATGTTGTCTGACAAAATCCTCACTAATATAAATAAGAGACTACGTTTGTTCTGTTATTTTAGGTGTATTTATGCCAGTAAAAACCGCACAAGCTATCACTCTGTCCAAGCCTGCAGCCTGCAGCTGTGAAGGCTTCGAGGCTAACAGCATCGTCTCTGCTGGAAGCTGCTCGGCTACCATTAACATCGCTCCAAAAACAAACACAACAGCATTGCTGCGACTGAGCCGGTGCGGCTCTGCTGCTGTGACAGTTCTTCAGAGGTAAACTAAAGTCCATCATAGATAAACAAACATGTCACCTGTCAGATTTGTGGCAAACGTCTCTTTGGGTGGTTCTGTGAGTCACAAGAACACACAAAGAAGACAGAATTTAATGCATCAACAACAGCAAATTGTTCCTTGGCCAAAATGCATCAGAACCAATAAAAGCCAAAGCAGCATGTGCACCCAGCTCATTAACAGAAGCCTTTTCACGTCTAAGCTCATGCTCAGAATAGCATAGATTTGATTTGTCTGCAAATTCAAGAATGAGAGACGAAATGGGAGCTTGACAACATGTAGTTTTCCTCCCTGGAGAGTTTTATATGGCCAACCTGGGCTTATAAAGCCCAGTCATTAATTTTCCATTATCCACCTCCTCTTCTAATAAACTCATCTCAGGGCATTTTATCACATCGGGATGGGCGTGTGTTAAAAACGGACTCAGGCTGGAAATAATTATTTAGGAGATTTTGTTTAGCTACAAGTGCTTATATGATTTGACACTTATAGAAACAAACTGTAGGTTATTGTTCTGACATAAATATTGGATATGCACTACTGTACAGTGATTTTGCTGGAAAATGTAAAATATTACTAAGAATTTCCAGTATTTTTATTTATTTCAATGGAAACATGTAGACTTGGATCTTATTCTTGTGGGGCAGTGGTAGGTGTGGGTCCTCGAGTACCACTTTCTAGCATGTTTTAGTTGTTTTCACTGGTGCAACACACCCGCTTTTAATCATTAGATGATTAACATTGTTCAGCAGTGCTTGATGAGCTGCTGAACATGATTCAGCCATTGACTCAGGTGTGTTGGAGCAGGAAAACAACAAAAACATGCTGGATTGTGGCTCTCAAATACCATGGTTGCCTACCCCTGTTCTAGGCTTTTTCTACATCAGTTATAAATATTATTGCACTGAGAAAATGTATTAATCTGACCTTCTTTCCTAAAGAGACACTATGCACCTTTTTCATAGTTCTAAATCTTTTCCTTGGTCCAGTATGTGCTAAAAATACCCTTTACAGGGTTGATGAAAGGCCACCCAGACACTATCCCGCCCTGTGGCCAGAATATTCCACTATGGTTCCCGAAACCCCTCAAGGTGCTTTATAAAACAATCAGTTAGTCAATCTCTCTCTCTCTCTCTCTCTCTCTATCTCTCTCTCTCTCTCTCTCTCTCTCTCTCTCTCTCTCTCTCTCTCTCTCTCTCTCTCTCTCTCTCTCTCTCTCTCTCTCTCTCTCACACATACACACACACACACACACACACACACATTCACATGCTGATGGTGATTAGCTACTATCTAGCCACAGCTGCCCGAGGGCGCACTGACAGAGATGAAGCTATCGTACCCTGACACCATCATTGACCACCACCAGCAAGCAAGGAGGGTTAAGTGCCTTGTTCTTGTGACAGACTGAGCAGGACTCGAACCTGCAACCCTCCGGTTTCAATGCAAGCACTTAAATCTTCTTCCACTGATGCCCTTAATGAAGGGACACACTGCTGATGTCATTGGGAAAACGCGTCTTACGTTACATGTCGCTTATTCATCCCGTGGAAAGCCTGAAAAGCTGAGGCTTGGTTCACACAGCAGGATTTTCAAACAGACCACACGAGTGGCGACAAAATTTTCCAGATACAACATTTGTGGTATTAAAGTGTGTGGTGTGCGGCCACACGGCAAAAAATACATACTACACACAAACTGATTTCACACGCGAGCGTTCTGGTCAGATGGGAAATCTAGCAAAACTTCTCAAGATCAAATGTGACTTTGAAGTAAACAAACATGGCAGAGGAGGAGTCGCGTGCTTCCGCCACCTTGCTTTACACGTTACATTCAGCAGATACCACAAAACGCTACTACGTCTGTAATCTGGCACGTCTTTCAGAATGTCGGAAGGCGAGAATTGGGTGAAAGGTTGGCATAATTATCTTGCCGTGTGAATCAGACCCTAAACACTGAAGAAGTAGAAATAAAACTTGTTTTAGAACACAGCTTAGATATATTTCCACATAAAGTTAGCATGTGTGGACTATAGAGTGAATCCTACTGCAGCAGTGGTGTCTGAGGTATCACTCCTGTTGGCAACCGCCTTTGCTGCTTCTGCAATGCCAAAAATAAAACAGACAAGGTGAGTCATGACTGGCTTTTGTCGGTCTCTCGTGATAGGAAGACCCTGCTCTGAATCAATACCTCGTTGTTCTGAAACATTTGAAAGCACATTTTATAAAAAGCTATAATCAGAGCCATATTAAAACCAAGCAAGATAGGCAAGAAAAGTTTAATAATAGATGATATAATGTAATCACTTAAAGAAATTAGTGTATTACCTCTCGTTATTGTGTCCTGTTAAGTATTCAAAGCTACACAAATATTTATTTTTTTGGACATTTTGAGAAACGGGCACATTTTTTGGGACTAATTAACTAAAGATCTACTTATTGGTCAAGATGGATGTGTAGAAAAATTATACTTAATTTGATCAAAGCTACTTAATTTACTGTAGCATACAGAATGAAACTGAATCTTCATGTGGTTCATTATTTTCAGTTATTTGGTATATACAGTGGTTACTCTGATCAAAGCCGTGCTGGAAATTTGAGGACAGACTGTAAATCAGTAATGAACATAGTTGTCATGACATCACCTGCTAAATGTTTAAGGTCCAGTTCACACGTGAAGATAATCATGTCAGTTTTTGTGGCCCGATTCTCCATTTCCAGCAATCTACTGTAATGGCTCTAACATGTATTTTGTCAAACATTCCTAACATGTGTGGTGTGTTAAGAGCACTCTGGTCTGCTTGGAAGCACATCAGGACTGCTCTGATCATAAATCTGGGATAATCAACATCAATCAATCAATCAAAGCTTTATTTATATATAGCGCCTTCCACAACCCTTTTCAGGTGCCCAAGGCACTAGAACATATTGTAAAAACACATATAGTCATAAAAAGATAAGTTAAAACATAGAACGTAAAACGTAGAGCATGAGGCAAAGAGATAAAACAATGAATAAAAGTGATCTAACAAGGAATAAAACAAGAACTAAAAATAACATCAAAGCAAGCCGACTTCAAACATACTCTGGAAACGCTAATCGAAAAAAATGAGTTTTCGGTCGACTCTTAAAAACCAGCAAAGAGGTAGACCGCCTAACTGCAGGTGGCAGCTGGTTCCACAATGATGGGGCTTGGACCGAGAAAGCCCGGTCCCCACGAGTGACTGCTTGACGTAGATCTGTCAGGGTTTTCTAATATAGTTTCACTGTCTATTTTATATCTGAAGCTACTGCAGGAGATAGATGTAGGAAATGGTTTTCATGTTCAGTGTGCATGTAAAACTCAGAGTAACCGATTATAATCAATCATAAAAAAATTTATTTTTCAGTGAACCACACCTTTAAGATTATCAAGCCCTAAGTAATAACTGTTAGCCTGGCCTGCCAGACTCGTCTTCTGTTTAATTCTGCAGAGAAAGAGTCTGGTAACTCCATCGACATATAAATATTGGACAACGGGTTTCCATAGACTCCAATAACACGTTTTTGAGGCTAAATGGAAGGTGGCCACCACCGCCATTTTGACCATGTCATAGGTTCTGTCAAGCCCAGACAATTCCACATAAGGGAATAGAGGTGGAGCTGAGGGTGGGGCTGTAAGGCTGGGATCAACTGACGACACCCGGTCGAACTAGCTACAAGCTAACCTGAAGCTAACCCAAAGCTAACGCGGAGGTGGGAGCTAAGCTAACGGAGGTAGCAACCTAGCTACAACCGGAGTTAACTGTGCACAACACCAGAGCTTCTGAGTCAGAGATACGTCGGGCTGACCGCTGGGTAAAACCGGGTGGAACACAGAGGTCTCCCGAGCTGCGGGGAGGGGAGAACCACAAGCCGGCCGGCAGCCCGTGCAGCAGACAGAAGCCGCGATCAGACAGAGATGCGCCGAGCTGCGGGGAGGGGAGAAACGGGTGGAAAACATCGGTCTCCCAAGAGCTCCACAAACCGATAGTCGGAACCCAGCTCCACCAACATGTTATATTTCAACCCATTTTCTAAAGTGCAGCATTATGTTAAATGCACTGGGTTTTACCCTATTACATTTAAATTTCACGGTTAAACAGTACATGTTAAAATCTAAGCTCAGCTCGGCAGTGACCTAAAATACATAAATATAATTTTACTTACTGAAAAAAAATGAAGTGGAGACTCCTTGGACGCTCTCTTAGTGCAATTAATGCCACAGCAAGTCATTTTGTCCAACAATTGTACAAATAATATCCAAAAAAGAACACCTCTGTTTGGCTGGAAGGACTCTACTACGATTGGCTATTTTGTGTAAAAGGAAACAGTTTTCCGTTGCTGCAGGTTTTTATGTTTACAGCCAGATCTTGGGAGTTTTTTGAAGAAAATGTGAACTCATCACTATAATAAACATTCTTTCCTGTTTAGCAAGAAACACATTTAACGTTTTTCAGCTTTTTTATGAAACATAAAACCTAAAATACTTTGCAAACCAGGACAGAATGTTTATTATAGCGCTAAGTTCACATTTTCTTTACTAAACTTCCCAAAACAGCTTTCTGCTGGTGGCAGAAGGACACAGTCAGCACTTAGCGAGGACAGCCAGTTTGCTGTTGAATGAAATAGCCAATTGTAGTAGAGCCTTTCTAGCCAATCAGAGACGAGAAAGGTAGAATCTTCCTTGGACATCCTAGAATTCCAAATGACGAGTACCACCGCAGTAGTTGTTTTAGATGTTTGAAGAAAAGGCATCTGGCAACGGCGAAAACATCTTTTTAAATTTTTTGTTTGTTTGTTTTAATTCTTTTAGGGCTTCTACTTGTTGTGGTTTTAAAGACATGTTCAAGTCATTTAGAACAGAGGAAAGAGCCGCAGCGAACTCCGCTTCAGTCGCCATGTTTATGACAACCTTAGAATTCTCAGGGGGTGGGGTTATTTGAATAGAAGAGTTCCCAGACCCTTTCTCTGTGCAGAATTGAACAGAAGAGGAGTCTGGCAGGCCAGGCTAAATAACTGTAGACCTTGAAAAGATAAAGGGGGAAATTAACATTCAGTTCAGTTAAATTTATTGGAACGTCACTGTCAAAAGTAATATATCAATCAATCAATCAATCAATCAATCAGTCAATCAATCAATCAATCAATCAATCATTTTATTTATAAAGTCCCTTCCCACCCCCAATCATGGGGGCCCAAGGTCCTGAACATAGTGCAAAGAAGCAGCACAATAAAACAGCTTTATAATAAAATAAAGAAATAAAAACATTTAAAAACAAAAAAGAGCTAAAAACAATAAAAATAGTGATAAAAAATGTAAATAAAAACAACCAAGAAACAGATCTAAAATGCAGCTTAAGCCTTGAGTGAGCAGCGATGTGGACTGCTTGATTTCTTGTGGGAGTTGATTCCAAAGCCGAGGGCACGATCACCCCTAGACTTACGCTTTGATCGTGGTACCACCAAAAGGACTCTGACCTGAACGTAGCGATCTTGCAGGGACATAACGGGTCAGCAGGGAGGCTAAATATGGTGGTTCTGATCCAGACAGGGATTGAAAATCAAGAGCAGGATTTTGAACAAGATGCAGCTCTTCACCGGTAGCCAGTCCAGAGTTTTCAGGAGGGTAGTGACATGTAGACATCATTTGCTTCATCTTGATCAGCACTGAGAAAAATTAGGAGAACGAGTGTCCAGAAAATGTCACTGCAACCAGTAAAATTTTAAACTCTGTTTTGAGTGAACTAAGAATTTCAACCAACCTCGAGTAACCAGGAAGTTTGATGGAAAAGCTTACTGCCCAAATCGGACTCTGAATTCCTTCGTAAACTTGTCTCAGGTGAGGTGTCTTTGATACCTCATAAGGCACAGGTAGTCCAGAAATGTATTTGGTCCCTATGACCGAGAAGTGCTCAGCAGACTGGTAATATTGATCCTTGACACACCAGGATTCAGGGCAGTGATTTAAGAACTAGCATAATGTGGTTTATTTTATTAGTGTGATTGAGGACCTGGGTGTCAGCATTTGGGACAAGCTGCAACTTCGAAGGGATCTTTTTGCCAAGGCCTTTAAAAACTTCATCAGAGGGGCAGCTTGCAGGAAGTAAATGTGGTTTTAATCACCTCTGGAAGGTTTATTTAATTGTAGTGAGGGGTTAAAGTGCTGGTGGGATGGTTTCAAAACAATTTTTAGACCTCTATTGAAATTAAGGTGCTGATGGATGAGGTTGTCAAGTTTTTTGGATTGATTTATAGATGTGATGGTTTCAAGGGAAGCACATTTGTGACTATGATATGTGGGTTGTATTCAGGGATGTATGGAATTGGGACGTTTTTGATTGATTGGTGTCAGATCGGTTTGGTGACAATTATTGTTGAGCTACCGTTTGTGGTTTCTGGCCTGCTGTGATGTGGCATCGATCTCTTTGCTGGACCTGAATATAGAACTGCTTTCTTCAGTAGCAGGAGGCGGGCTCAAGGGCATGTTGTGAGCTCCGTGCTGATAAGTTCCATTACTTATTTAACTTAAGACACAATATTCCACTTCTTCATGGAAATCAAGTCAAAGGAGTGGTGAATACAATAAACCTATTGTTTGATTTTTCTGCAAGTATTTGTATTAAACACTCTTATAGTTAAAGTGGGTCAGGACTAGGGCTGCAACAACGAATCGATCAATTCGATGAAAATCGATTACTAAAAGCGTTGGCAACGAATTGCGTCATCGATTCGTTGTGTCGCACAACTCTTCCAAAAGCGCCCCATCCCCCCCCCCCCCCCCCCCCCTTCCCGCCCGCCGTTGCGCGCAGACCAGAGCAAGTCAGATCAGCGCGAGGGAGAGCCGGTACCGGCAGATCAGCGCAGGGAGAGCCTGCAGACTTGCGCTGCTGCGAACCGGTTCCGCATTGTTGCACAGCGATCCAGGCAGCTGCTTCCAGCGCACGGTCCATTCTCAAAGTGGCGCAACCAAAAAACTATAATTAGCACACGATCGTTCTTGTCTGCACATGTTCTCTATTTTCTGTCTTATTTGTGCCTGAAGCGCTCTGCTGCGGAGCTCATCACCTGTGCTGTGGTGATTTCACCTCACGCAGCATCGAAAACGCGCTCTCCGCTTTGCGGTCAGGAGATCTCTTTGATCTGCTCAAAAGTAACTGATGAGGTGAAAAAGTAAGAATCCAGGCAGCAGTTTTTCTGGAGAATTATGAGGAGATGCAGGAAGATGAGAGACAGACAGGACAGGAAATAGTTAAATAAAAACAAGAAAACAAAGTAAAATGTAGGTAGATTTATCTCCACTACACGTTTTTACCAGTAAAAAACAATAAGTTATACACATGTCATAGTTATACATCTGATACAATTCAGATCACCTTCAAAACTCAAGTCACACACCCAGGGCCGTTTCAAGACATTTTGGGGGCCAAGGCAAAATGCCCCCCCCCCCATAACTGGGCTCCCCAGAAGCCTCTGTGTAATTCATACCCTCTCCAGGAGTGTTAGTTATACAGTGTTTATAAAAGCTCCTCAGACATCACTGACATGTTCTAATATTATCAGATGAAAACTAAATTATCAGACATGCTGTCTCATCTGCTTCTTTTCTAAACTTGCAAAAAGTAACAAAACCATTTGAAAGCCACTATTTGTGGATTATCTGAAAGTTTCCATGGAGTGTGTGACAACTTATTTTATCATTGATCGTATCGTCTAATCTCACAGCTGAAACAAGCATCCTTAATAATCTGTGCACAGGAAGCTTACCGATGCTGTAGTAAAACAAAAGGTATTATAATTTATTATTAATAAAACCTTGTTGCAGCACTAAAGCATAAAAATGAGATTTTGCATTAAATATGCAAAATATTTAGATATGAATTGTTTTAGAGCCCTTTAATTGGCAGAATCTGATATTAATTTTGTTCTTACAAAAAATGGGTCCCAACATGGTTTGTGTGGTGTTGCCATAGTGTGACGTCATAGGCACAGATCCCCTGTCCTCTTGTTTGGAAATGGAAATATGGTCACCCTACATTAAACAAACTGTCCACCCGGGCTTTTGCGCTGCACAGAGACGCTTCGCTGCCTATGACTCTGAACGTCAGTTGAGAGTCAGTCTCATGCAGACTGACCAATGAAGAGAGGGCCTCAAGTTAAGACCCTCTCCTCATTGGTCAGTCCACACGAGGTGGGTCAAAGGTTACTCTGGGCGGGTTACGTGTTGTCAGGCATTCAAGTATTGAGTATATTTACTGCATATTACAGTAAAATATTCTGTATGTGACCACATTATGGTGATCCTCGGGTCGTGATGATGGAGCCCTTGAATATTGTTGCCCAGGGTACAACAAAGTGTTAATCTGGCCCTGGTTCCGCCGTCACATTCCCGCAGAAACTGGTTGATCACACCGGGGCCAGACTACTAGCATGTGGTTTTACAACCACAATGTCCTCGGAAGCAAAAACGCTTTTAAAAGGGAGGGAGGAGTCCTAACTGTTGCTGCAGGCGTGTTGTGTGAGAGTGCAGTTATATACTGGTTCATATATTTTTGGGTTCAGTTGCTTTCATGTGGCCTAATGTGAGTCTATTTGGGATCATTGGAATGATCAGCAGCATTTCTTGATGTGACTTTATGGCAGTTGCCCAGGGCATCATCGCAAGGAGGATGGCATTCATTTACTTTTGTTTTATTTGGTATTTTTTCAGTCATTTTTGGAAATAGTGATCAATTTTGATTAATTCACAGCCTATGTTTAATTACATTTAAAATAAATGTGAACAGATGAGATCAAACAAAACAGATGAGAATTGCCCTTAAGCTGTTTAACTTGGACCAAGCATTTTAGGTCACAGATAGATGTAGCTTAGGGTCTCTGTCTATACACCTTATAAGACAATTTAGGTGATGGCATGTTGTTTTTCTGCTATTGAACTGTTTTCTAATAATGTTGTGTTAAATAAAGTGAAGGAAGGAGAGAAATAACGTTTCCCTAGCAGTTTTTAAAAATTTCCCCATGTAATCCGATTAATCGATTAATCGTGTCGAGACCCCATCCGATTAATCGATTATCCAAATAATCGTTTGTTGCAGCCCTAGTCAGGACCGGGGGTGTACATCATTGGATTGTTCGATGTTGGCCAACGTCTCAAATTCAGTCACAGTACCATTTTAGTTAGATTTGATTTAGACTCCACAGATCAATAAAGGAGTAAAATGATAATGAAAGTAAAAGAACAATCATTTTCCCAGGGGAGAGACGTTTTCTTCACACACAGTTTTCTCACTGCTCGCCATGAGGCCTCTACTTCATTTAACACATTTTGTGATGTGCATGAACAGGCCATATATGGCATGTCAGGCAAATTTCAAAATAATGCAGTTTTTAAGATAAAAGTGCATTTGATAAATAGTTATTCTATCAATTTTTGCATTTCAAATGATGGCAATATAATTTACGTATCAATGAAGAATGATGTATTGTTACAATCCTTGTCAGAACCCTGCACAGAGCTGCTTTCAGCCACAGTTTTCTACTTAATGAAACACTATAACCATTGTTAGTTGTTTCGGTATCACTAGCTGGCATTTATACGTTTTTACGTGTGAATCAAGTTAACAGCAGTGTTTAACAATTACTGACCAGAATTCAATAAAGAGCTTTAACAAAAAGGACGTGTATTTGGAAGAATTTGGCTATAAAATACATACCAAAATACCAGGGTATTTGCTATATATTTTGATAATAACAGCCAGATTTTTAAGATATATTTAGGACTTAAAGAGTAACCAAACCCCAAAATAACATTTCTCTGCTTATAAACTGTATAATTGTGTCTTTACAAATGCAATCTCTGTTTCTGTGCATTAATTGACATGTTTGTGTAAACTTGATTAAATCTAGTCTAGGTCTAAAAATGTCTTAGTGCTGCCCCCTGTGGCAGAACAGCGGCTACTGCATTTTAAATTTGTGATTGACTGGGGCAGGAACAATTTCACGTCATCGGTAGTGCAGTCTTCTCCTACTCCCCCTCCCAGGATGGAAATTCCCCACACTTGGCCATGCCACTCTGTGCCTCCTAGCAACGCCCACTTTCATGGCGGCATTTTTCAGATCTTGACTAGGGGTGGAGTTACATTTTCTGATGGTGTGCAGTCCCTCTTTAAGAATTTAATTGGAGAACTCAGGACAGATGTTTCCAAGACACATACAGACACTGCTGTCAACTAGCAGTTGAGTTTGGATTGCACGACACAAAAAAAAACATACACTGCTCTTTAAGTTGCTTTATGAAAAGATGAAGTAAGAATGACATCTTGTGGTCAAATTTGGTTACTACAGACCATTTTCCAAACACACAAGTGACTTTCTCACTCCCTTTCCATGAGTTTAATGGCTGTAGCCAGCTACAGATCAGCAGCAGAAGATTCTAGAGGACAAGCAAAGACAAGTCGTATACAGTAAATTGATCAGTAGATAAATAAATTTCATTGTAATATCAAGTTGTTGGTCATTTTAAAAGTAGCTTAAGTAATGCTTATAGCTGACTATTAGTCACGGTCTGCCCTGATCATTCCCAGTAACAGTCAATATGCTGCAGTTGTCCCAGGTTTGTGTTCACAGGTGGGTGTGTCGGAGGGCCAGCTGTGCCTGAGCGCCCTGATCAGAGGGCCAGGGGTATTTAAGGAGCGGTGTGACACAACTCCAGTGCCGGTTGATACTCTCACCTTGGGTAACTACTAGCCATTCGTAGTCTTAGTCTGCCTGCTCCAGTCTTAGGCTTGGTCTGGCTGTTGTCAAGTCCTGAAAGTTCCGGCCCGTTTTCATCTTCAGAAAGAACCTACCGTCGTCTGGAGTTGTCTGCCAACATTGCGTTGCTCAAAGATCCCCTGGCCTCTGCTCTCCACCGTCTGGCCGTCGTCCTGTCTGCCTCACAGCCAGCCTCTCAGTCTGCCTCCCAGCCAGCTTCCCAGCCTTGTCCTGGATCTGAACTCCCACCATTCGTCCGTTTCCACCCGGTCCCAAAGACCCAGCAACCTCCTTGTTCCCAGACCTGACCTAGCCCATCCTCACCAGTCCTGGTCATCAACCGTAAGAATAACCTCCAAAACAAATCATATTCTTGGTTCTCTGGTTCCTGTCAACATGTCCGAGCTGTGCTTCAACAACTTCTCAAGAACCGTCTATACGTTAAAGCCGAAAAATGTGAGTTTTTTGCCTCCTCCGTCAAATTCCTGGGTTTTGTTCTGGAGAGCGGTCAGCTGAAGACAGACCCCAACAAGATCGAAGCAGTTTGGACATGGCCAACTCCAGCTAGACAGGAAATCGGACGCAGAAACGGAGCGATGCGTCCAGAGATTTTCAGAATAAAGAAACGTACTGCCTTCCGGTTGCTTTACTTTAAAAAAAAAGTTATCACCTAGCTAGCGGTCTCCTTTGTTTTTCCATAATGGACGACGAAAGGTTGATTACTGAAGTGATTACTCCTGCTTGTTGTTGTGTTTACTGACGAAGTCATGTGTGATTTTGCTAATGTCGCGTGACTTCGTGCTCTGTCGGGGACAGCTGCTCCCCTGCTGCTTCGCGTCTCGTGGGAAGGGCCAAGCAGCAGCATACGCGAGCAAGACGTGCTGCTGCAGTAACGTGCTGCTGACGGCTCCTGTGGAAAGGAGGGGTTAGTCTGCCTGCTCCAGTCTTAGTCTTGGTCTGCCTGTTGTCAAGTCCTGATAGTTCCTGCTCGTTTTTGTCTTCAGAAAGAACCTACCATCGTCTGGAGTTGTCTGCCAACGTCACGTTCCTCAAAGATCCCCTGGCCTCTGCTCTCCACTGTCCGCCCATCGTCCTGTCTGCCTCACAGCCTGCCTTACTGCCAGCCTCTCAGTCTGCCTCCCAGCCAGCTTCCCGGCCTTGTCCTGGATCTGAACTCCCGCCATTCATCCGTTTCCACCCGGTCCCAAAGACCCAGCAACCTCCTTGTTCCCTGACCTGACCTAGCCCATCCTCACCAGTCCTGGTCATCAATCGTAAGAATAACCTCCAAAACAAATCATATTCTTGGTTCTCTGGTTCCGGGTTTATCTCATATCTGTTTGCTTCTCGTTTTAGATTCCGGTTCTTCCCGTTCCCGTTTGGAGCAGAGCCTCACCATTCTTAATAAAGATTATTATACGATTTTTACTTATCCTGTCTCCGTAGAGTGATTCTTTCATGTCTTGGGTGAAACTGCTTTCCACAAACACGACACTATTTGCTTCTAATTTACCATTATCATTGTAAGATCAACATTACTTTCTTGCCTTCTTTACCCAATATTAGAGTAAAATGACCTGTATTTGATATAGCAAGTTCTAGAGTCCAAGAACCCCCTAAGGTGCTTTACCACACAATCAGTCATTCACCCATGTACACACAGATTCACTCCCTGGTGGTGACTGCTTCCGGCTCTTGGAGGGTGCAGACGCTTTTTTCCTCCTCTCCTCCATATCTTATCCTCAAGGCCTTTGTCTGTCTCTGTGTGCTGGGTGCACGGCTGCTTCTGCATTTTTCTGGAAACTGGAAACAGAAATTCACTAAAATGGTTCTCGTCAGTTGGTCTCTCAACGCGACTGATAAAATTTTTTCAACGATGAGAACGGGAGAAGGGGCTCCCGGATGCCCCTCCGCGACAGATCCAGTTGGACACATCATGGACTCCTGGAAACATTGTAACTTGATTTGTTTATCTCTGTCTGTGGAGGGCTCTGAAGACGTTTGGATATTCGTGGTGTTGGTGTCAGGTTTCCTGCTCATTGGCCTTGGGGGCTACCTGGCTTACCGGAAAATTAACGAGCTGTCGAGGAATATTGGCCTGATCCCGGAGCTCAGAGATGGTTTGCACCGCGCTGTGAATTCAGACTCACATAATTATCGAGATGAATCGTAAGCTTGGAACTTTGGCCAAGATTCATTCATTGGCACAAAAGATGGATGCCATCAAGGAGAGAGTGGACAAATCAGCACGGATTAGGATAGATTAATGTCCATTATTGGGATTTTGAGAGGTTGAGGACCAACAAACTGTAAGACAGAGAGGAAATTATCTCTGTCTGGCCCCAAAACAATTTCTAACCGAAATGTGGCGCCCTTGAGCCTGCAAGGCTCCAACGAAAACTCCCCCCTCAGAAGATATGTGGAATGTGCCGTTGCTATGGCAACTAAACTCTGTCTCCTTTCCCAGCCTGGACAGGACTGCGGGAAGGCCGCTGAAACGTTCCAGGGTCACCGCAACCCTCCAACCCTCAATGCTCCTCCCCCATCCACACTGAGGTGACATGCGCTGCTTATCGTGGCTGCAGGAACTGAAGTGGGGATAGTCCCAATCCACCACCCCACCTAGTGGACACTTATGTTGTGTGATGTCTGAAGTCTGTTGCATATCTGTCTGAGGTGTTTTTTTGCAGAGCAAAGCTGCCCTCCTGGTGGAGGGTAACTCTGAAGAGCCTTTTTCCCCCTCCACCTGAACCAATCCTCATGTAAACCCCTCTTATCTCTATTAAGGTAGCGCGACTCAGGGTTGCGAATGACCACAGTCACCAATTCTTGTCATGTGTCTTGCCCATGTATGTCTGATCTGTGAATTGTGTGTACTGGAACTCTAATTTCCCTCTGGGATTAATAAAGTATCTTTGATTGATTGATAATGTAGCCACAGCTGCCCTGGGGCACACTGACAGAGGCAAGGCCTGCTGAGCACTGGCACCACTGGTCCCTCTGACCACCATAAGTGGGCAATGTGGGTTAAGTGTCTTTCCCAAGGACACATCAGAATTCTCTGCCAGGAGCTGGGATCGACCCTTCAACCCTCTGATTACTGGACAACCTGCTCTACCTCCTGAGCTACGCTGCCCAGTAAAACAAAAGGAAGCCGTGGTTTCTTAGGGGTACATTAAATAACTTCTGGGTCGCTCCTGTAATAGGCACAGATTTGGCAACCTCGTGGGTGACTACAACCCTCTTTGGCCATTTTGAAAGGAGAAAAATTGATAGCCTTCCAGCTGGCTTAGAGGAAATCTGTTTTAGTATAACATTCCTTCCAACATGACTGGGACATTAGACTGTTTTGTGATGAATTCACTGTAGAAGTCTTACACATTGTACTTTAAAATATCGATTTAGTATTATAACACAAAATATTGCAATATTTTTAGGGTGTCAATAATTTCTTACATCCCTAATTGACAACCATCAACTGTTCAACAACAGTTTCTATAGGCTGGTGATGTACTGTATCTGCAGAAATAACTAGTGCCTGTGAGGATGCTTTAGAAAGGGCCATAAGGCTTTTCTGCCGTCCAGAACAAGTTAAAAGAAAGTGGAGAGTTTAATTTACTAAATACAGCAAAGAATTTCAAAAATCAATACCCTACCCTCTGTTGCACACAAACTGGCTGTCGGCTCGTATTACATGCACCAGTTACTCTCATTAACACAAGTGAGGTTGTGGTTAAACTGTGCCAGCACACACTCACGGACTATCCCTTTAACTTCTTTTATCAGAAACGTTCAGAGGCAACTCAAACGGAACTCCCACCCCGTTTCATCGTTTACTGACAGCTCCTCAGTCCACAGTCTCTAACTTTTCTTTTACCGTTATGTGCACTAAAGCTGAAGCTAGTAACAATTGTTCCATAGCTACATGACAGCTTCAAGAGCTCTGAATTGAAATGTCCTGGAGTTATAGCCAGTGACAGTGGGTTGGGCACTGGCTGTCTGAAGCAGTCAAAACAAAACCAGTGATAGGAGGTAAACCCTCTCTGAAACACACACTTGAAGCTGATTGTCTCTGTGTGGGCATGTGCATTTGTCTCGGCTCTGTGTGCAGCCGTGAATGCAACTGCGACAGCCATCAGAGCTAGTGTGTGTGTGTGTGTGTGTGTGTGTGTGTGTGTGTGTGTGTGTGTGTGTGTGTGTGTGTGTGTGTGAGTTAGCTGTCAGTCTCTCAATGTGACTGGTGAGCAGACGGCTTCACTCCCACCTGCCTACCAGTGTTACTGTCACTGCCTCGGAGGCTTTTGACTGCACTGCCACATTAAATTTATTCCCACACTCAGCATGTTGCACATCACACAGTGTATGTTTGTGCATGTGTGTGTGTGTGTGTGTGTGTGTGTGTGTGCACTTGTGTGTGTGTGTGTGTGTGTGCACGTGTGTGTGTGTGTGTGTGTGTGTGTGTGTGTGTGTGTGTGTGTGTGTGTGTGTGTGTGTGTGTGTGTGTGTGCAATAGCCACATAAAGTAGGAGCAACTGTAGCAACAAGTAGCAATATTATAATCATGGAAAATCAATAGGTGCATGCAGGAGTTCAAATGTTATTCATTAACATTGACACATCTGGGAAATTATACAAGAGCAACCTGTGAAGATTGGCATTAGCCAGCAAAAGTAGTCCTTTTTGTTAGCTTCCTTATGGTTAAAAATCTACATCTGTTATAGTAAATGAGACCCAACACCACAAAGGAAGAAATAAAACTTCCTTGTTTATGAACCACTAGAGAGTTGAGGTGGTCATTTTCCAGTCATTTCATTTTTCTTGAATTTTCTTTGCTTCCTCTTTGGACTGCTGATTTTGACTCTGACATGTCATTAGGCATCAGCCAGTGTTGATCACAGTATTGAGTGATTTATATGATGCTTTTTTTCCAGGAACGTAACTCATTATGTTTTAAGCATACTTATTAATTGTTGTGGATGCTTTTCAGCACTGAACAGTGATGTCACGTGTTGCTGATGTCTTAGCAAAGTCCTGAAAGGGCCGACTTTGTGTGGACACTCCACAGCTGAGAGGACCAAGCTGTCATAGCTATGGTCACTTTTCTCCCTCCTAGAAATTTCCTGGAACTCCTCTAGTGGAAACACGGCTATGCTGGTAATGTTGGCCTTGGTCCAGCAGGAGATGGCCATGTAAACAAGAAGGTATTTACATATAAGCAAGCCAGCCCGGTCCAGATAAAATACTTTTGTACATCTTTGTTTTTCCATCCGTCCCCCTTGAGCTCATGCTTTTTTATCCAGGATCGTCACTCATTATGTTTTAAGCAGATCATGCACGGTCCTCATCTGCTAAGCTCTGTGATCCAAGAATTTACTGCAGCATCTGCACACTTAAAGTTGCTGCACCCATTTGGCTGAACGCTGGGTGGGTCGGTAGCCTGACACTTTCACTCTTCTTCGTTTGTGTCAGTGCAAACACATCAGTGCGACGCTGGAGTTCTTCACCTGTAAGTTGCTTTACTCAGCGGCAGCCAGAGTTTAAACGGGTAACACCTACAAAGCAGTTTTCATTTCATCTATATTTTTCACTCCTTTAGGTTATTTAAAGTCTACAGCAGTGTTGTGCTTTCTGCATTAATATTTGCACAGCATGAGATTCTCACATGCATAATGTGCAGGAGTCAGCCCTTCTTACCTCATGGCTTGAAACGTTTATAAATTGTAAGTCAGCAGACTGGCACTTAAAGTTCTGTATTAGACATTACTGGTTGTTACTGGCAGCTTTACTGGTTAGCTGAAAAAAGATGATACAGAAGATATATAAACAGCAGATATATTCAGAGATATTGGAAAGTCTGAAAGCTTTTGAGATTTGTTTCTCATACTCAGTGATTTGATTTGCTACACGCCATTTCCTCTGAAAGCAGCTCATTATTCTTTATGTCCCGTACTGCCTGAGTCACCGGATTGTCTGTTGGACAATCTGAGATATTTATATCCCTTCTGAACTCGGGATCCACCTACTTGCTGTCTAGCTTCAGACAGCTGGGGACAAGAACCTACATACATATTCCTATGGAGCTGCATTCTGACCCACAGAGAAGACGCCGCCCCCTCACTGAATGTGAGGAAATGGAATAAAAAGAAACCCTGAAAGAAAAACAGAGTTAAGAAAATAAAATTCATTGAGATCTATAAAGTAACTTTACAAAATAAAAGTGTGAAAAGATAAAATCACGAATAAATAAATAAAAATTGTAACTGCCCTAATAAGCTCCACTTTTAAAAAATAATTTTCAAAAAATATTTTTTTTTACTTTATATGGGGCCTTAATTTATTTGATACAATTTTAACTAATTGTTTCTTAATAACTGGATTTAGTTAATTAATTTTGAATTAAATGGCTTTCCGTAAGTTCTGTCAGGTTTCTCTGAGTTTTAACCTGAAACATTATTGTTTTACTTTTTTATTCATTTCAATAACATTTTATTTATGGGTTAGGGTTATTGGAGCCCAAGGTGATGAACACATCATAAATGATATAATAAGAATGAGGGCATAATATGCAAAACTCTTTGGTGTGTTCTTGTTGTGTCGTACCTCTAATTCCATGCTGTAGTTCTTTTTTAAAACACAGAGCAGTTTTGTTTACCTGTTTTCCAGGTAGCGGGAAAACAGGTAAACAACACTGCTCTGTGTTTTAAAAAAGAACTACAGCATGGAATATGCAAAACTCACCTTTCGCACCTTTTTTTTATTTATTTTTTGCTGCCATGTGCATCTTTATTGCCTCTACAAACACTCCAAATATAAAGAAACCCATCCGTCCAAGTCCGTCAGTGCTTTGTTTTAGGAATCATGTGCCTAAAACAAGTCGTTTAAAAAGTCCCCTTTTGTGACATCACAAATGAAGAAATTAGAATAAAAACTTACTACGGTTAGCTTTACTTTATGGAAAAACAAACTCAGTTTTGTTTTACACATGGGGATTGTTATCTCCATTGTGGTGCTTTTTTATTTCCTATGACTGAAAATAATTAACAATTTGACGCCCTTATGTCAACAAATAATGTATCAAGAATGTTTCTCATTCTTACTGTTATGGCAAAACTAAGTTCAAGTTCAAAATACCTGAATCACTTCACAAAGATCCTTTTTCATTTTGTTTTCTCTCGCGGCTACAGAGTTTCTTTACGTCTTTTTTCTGTTTTGTTTCTGAGCCTAGCTCCTACATCCTAGTTTTCATTGCACCAGATTTTTCCGGTGGATCGGATTCCATGTTTTCATCCAAAAAGTAGAAATGTTTAATTTTGTGCCTTACGTAACAGTTTTATGGCACAAATAAAGGGACTTTTATTTTCCAAAGCCAGAGGCATTTAAAGTATCTTCTCCCGCTTCCCTTCTGGAGTGCACTAGTATAGAAACACGACACAACACACAAGTTAAAAATGGTGTCAAAGATTGATTTCCTCTAATTCTCTCCTTTAGCTTTTTACTCTTTAGTCTTCAGCATGTTTTTGTATTTCCTTTCCTATCTCTTTTCTCAGCGTCGCTCTTCTTCACTTCTCCGGCTCTGATTGCCCTTTTTTTCCAGCTTATATTTGTGCACCTGCCTCTCTCCTCCCCTCTTCTTATCGCCTGCCTTCCCCCTCCATGTTTCCTGCCTTCCTGGAGGATTGTGAGTGTGCATGAGCAGTCCCAATGATGAGATCAATTATCCATCAGCAGTCACAAAAGTATTGATTTATCACCCGACTCGCACATCTGTCATCACGTCGCCTCTCTCGTGCGGAAAGCTTCGTGAGGGGGTTTGGAACTTGACTGTGTTTGTGAAATCTTTACGTCTTGAAGCTGCTTCAAAAATAGTAGTCTTTTATCATCTGGCTTTCTTTTATATGCATTTGGTGCCTCATTTTTCCCCACTAATGCTCTCCAACAATAGCAAAGTGTTTTTCAGTTTGTGAAAGCACAGAAGCAGAGCAGGCTACCCCTTCTCCCTCGTTGCCTCTCCTATGCCTCCTCTGGCCCGGGGGGACTCGTTGATGTGCCGCTTTCCCTTCTTTGTAACTCTTCTCTTAGCCTACAAGATTTAGAGGCGGGGGATGCCTGTGTGTGCTTACAGACACCCACGCAGACTCCCCAGAGCACTTAATCATTTTTCTCCTGACATTTTTTATTCATTCACCCCAAAAACACAGGAGTGCCCATTCATGCACTGCAGCACAAACGCATGAGATGCACATTTTTTTACTGAATAATTTCCGTGTTTGTGCAGCCATTTACACACACACACACACACACACACACACACACACACACACACACACACACACATACATCATCGTCTTGCAATCGTTGCCAGGACTGTCATTGACTTCCATTTATTTTGGTGACTGGATCAACCCTAACCTTAAAGCTGCAAAGGCAAATTTGGAAAACAAATAAGCTTAAAACATTTTTTATGCTTCTTAACATTATAACACATACATATATTATGGAGATTAAAAATATGAACAAAATAACAAAGTAGTTTTCTCTCAGACTAAAAACCTCCACCAATAACAGGCTTCAGACTGAAAGCAACCATTTGGCCATCTGGTTGTCGGTTTTGCCGAACCGCCACACTTCCCTGGGTCCTACGTTCATAACGCGCTTGTGTATTTAGAAACAGAACACCACTAGTGTGAGAAGTTCGCGGCTCAATATTACCAGAGAAGGACAAACAGCCGGCTGCTACCACTTCAACTTTAGGACAAACTACCAGAGTCCCATAAAGAAAAACACCATTTGAGTTGCGGACAACAAAGACATTTGGACGTAGAAAATGGTGACTGGTGTTTAACGCTCACTCGTTTCCTCTGGCATAGTGTGTTTCTGGTTCAACCATGTTGTGAAAAGAGCTGTTTACCCCTCCCACTTGACCAGAACATGAATATGTTAATGAGCTGTTTGCTGATTGGTTGGTTTAAACCAGAAGGCCGCAGACACTGGAGACTGCAGTTCAGAGGAGGAAGGGTTCCTCATTGGGACGTTTTATCTCAGAAAATATGTATTTTGCTTGCATTTTTAAACTTTCTAATTTACTAAAACAGTAGGTCACACCTATCTTTGACTTTTTGGCATGCTACTTTTGACCACCCAAGCTGTCTTTATTCAAAAACTACAAGAAACTGTTGATTTAAATTCTTTGTCCCCTTTAAATAACCAAAGCCAGTAAACAGAAGCGAAAATATTGGGTAGGGCTGCAACTAACGACTATTTCAATAGTCGGCTAGTCACCGACTATTAATAGTAGACATGAATAAAATTAAAATACTTTTGTCAGGCACAGTCGGGTATAACATTAAATCTCTCTTTTTTAAAAGTGAAAATACGTTTAAAAAAATGTACAATGTACATCCAAAACAAAATGTATTGGCTTCGTGTTATTTAAATCTTACCGAGGTGAGTCAGACTCTGTTTCATTCAACTGCCTGACGTAAGTGTTCATGCATCACCGAGGTGCTGCCATGATACGCGAGGACTGCTTTGCAAATAATGCAGGTCATCTTTTTATTTGCCAAATCCAGGCTAGAATGCTCCCAAACTGTAGATGTTTTGGTACGCGTAGCTTCTGTTTTGGACGCCACCATTTCTGTTAGTTGGAGCTCAGCAGAGAAGCTAATGCGCATGTGCGACTCTCGGCAGAGAATGTAATGAAGTGAGATGCCTCACTCGGTCGGAAAAAACACGCCTGGCGACAACGTCGACAATGAAATTCATTGTCGACCATTTCTATTGTCATATTTGTCGACAACGTTGACGAATTATTGCAGCCCTAATATTGGGTAAAGAAGAGTCTAGAGGTTAGCGTTGAGCTAACAATGCTAACAGTCAATTAGACACAGTCAGCTCTAAAATATCTCAAGCTACATTTTCACCAAAGACTCAATAGTACAGTGAAATGTTTGTGTGAAGTGAATCATTAGTCAAAAACATCTGCATTCTCTTTGATGCCGGAAGTATATTACCGTAATTAGTGTAGTAAGTGCCCCCAATGGTAAAACACACAAGAGTGCTAACACCAGATTTAACAATACTGTGTATGACCCTGTGGCGCTGATCGCAACTGGCAACAGCCATGGAACTCACAGAACAGTAGTGAGAAAGTGAGTTTTTGTTTAGAAAAATGGATTGCAGTAATTTGACCACAGAAACATAAAGGATGTGTTCCAAGCAACCAGTCCCAAAAAGAAAAACACCATTTGAGTCAGGGACAACTAAAGACATTTGGACCTAGAAAATGGTGATTGGTGTTTAGCACAATCTTGTTTCCTCTGGCAATGTGGGTTTCCGGTTCCGGCAGAAGCGTCTCGGGGAAGACACCTGAGGGGAGTGGTGAGTGTTCCAAGATCGTGTGTTCAAAACCTAGCTTGTTCTGTAGATTTGCTAAAACGGCTCTAATTAAAAGTTAATTCATACCATACCTCTAAAACTAATTAAAAGAGGTCTGTAACACTGTACCAAAGTGAAGACCAGGCAGAATGTCCAGACTTTTCATCGTCAGACAGTTTGATGTATAGACACGGACACACAAACACACATATGCATACATGCACACACACAAACGTGCATACATGTGTAGGGATCTGTAGTTTGTATATTTATACACTGTAATTAGATCTAAATATTATAATCAGAAGTGGTTGTTTTTATCATCAGGGAGTTTACTTAAACACTCTGTATTGACTGAGAGACAAGAAAAGAGAGAGTTGGGATCGTTTAAGAATCTTTAATTTCTATAATTATAAATTCTTACAATCTACCAGGACTAACTCCGTGATGGATGCATATGGATTTGGATGTTTCGTGTTGGTGTGTGTGTGTTCAGAATCTCCAGCTTGACAGTTCTCAGTTTAAAGTAGGAAAGTGCAGCTGGCCAGTCTGCAACTTTCTTAATGATGACGATGGAATCCTTAGGATCTCCAACTGAACAGAACTGAGGTTAAAAGTGAACTGAGTATAAAATGGCGTTGCCTTGTTTTATATCCCCTAGTTGTTTACAAATCTTAGTAAACAGGATTGGACAACTTCATTAAACAACCCAGATTCTGCCCTACGACAGACGAAAGTTCTGATTGGTTGAGAACAATGTGTCATGCGTTTCCATGTTAATGTAGATCAGTCTGTCTGGTGCAGTCCTGTTTATTCATTAAACACATAACTCATGACATCTTTACTTCACAGATCATTCACCTGATTATTATTGATCAACATATGCTTTGATTAGCTTTATCACAAATAAAGTACTTTGATTAATTAATGGAAAGTGTTCTTCTTCTCTTCTTCTGTCTCTTCTCCTGGAATGTAAACATACTGAAACCAGCATCCGACCTTGGCGTTGTTACTGTGTGAAGGGGCAGCTGTTAAGGGCAGACAATAGGATCTTAATAACGCTACACATGCACACAAATACAAACACACACACACGTGTGCACACACTGATGTTTCGTCCTCAGTTTGATGTATAGACAAGGACACACCCATGCATACACACACACACACACACACGCATGCGCACATACAAACGCACACACATACACACACACACACAGATACACACACAAACACTAGCATCGGAGGTGGCACATTACCGGACCGCTGCAATGGTTTCCCTTCCATTATGCTGAGATCGGACAGTTAATGTTGCAGGAGACAAGAGAAACGGAGGAAGATGGAGGCCTACAGCTTCAACATTAATGTTGCATTTTCTACACACACAGATCATAATTGCAAACCTCATTCACCCGCCCATGAGCACAGGCAAATAAAGACCCATACCACCACACCAGGAACATGTTTGCTTTCAGTCCTATTAATATGCATCCGACTGGAGAGAGCTCAGTGTTTTCTGCTGCCTCTCCTAAGACGTGGCTAATTATTGCACAGAAACCTCTCTGTTGTTTTTCAGGGCCTCACACCTGCAGTAAACATGCTTGCCTCTCAATCTGCTGGATTTTATTGTCTTATTACAGACAGTGTACCTCGGGGAGTAAAAGCAGCAAGTTCTTTGATTGGGTACCAGCCTGGTCTCAGAGGAGCAAAACAAGAAACCCAGTGTTTGTGTGTTCGAACACAAAATCTGTCTTGGAACAAACAACAGTTGTGATTATCTATGTAGACTTGAAGGAACACTTTTAAATGAGGATACAGCATAAATTCAGCTAAGCCTCTGGGGTACTCATCTTGTCCGAAGCAGAGGTTGTTAATCATCATCAGCTGTTTTGGTGAAAATAAAATAGCAGGTGAAGTAAAAGTGGCAACAATGAATAGCTTTGCATGTGGAAGCAATAGGCAGTGTTGCATTTCTCATCTTTTTTCAAGAGTTTGCATCTGACAAGGGTGAGTCTGGACCCTACAGAGGTTGCACAGGCGATATTACTTCACCAGGATTACATATTAATATATCACACTCTTAGAAAGTGTGCAGTCTCAAGAGCATGGAGGAAATTCCGAGAGACAGGGAGTTAGTCGCTCAAGGGGAGCTGGACAGCAAGGGTGCCCCCAAGGGGTGGCCAGGGCCACCCCTAAAAAATTGCTGTCCCCCCCAGGAAAAGCCAGTGTTAACAAATCATATTAATATTCAGTCAAACCATATATTGATCTTATTTATTCAAGACATAATTGTAAAACAAAATAAAATATTACAATTAATGCATAAAGAAATAATCAGAATTTTAAAATAATTCATGTTTCTGCTGCTCACCTTTTTAAATAAGTTTTTATCTCCATAGTTTTTTTAACACAGCAACAGGTGAATTAACCTAAAAAAATATTTTTTTTTACTAAATTTGGGATAACATTTTAAATAACTGAAATGTATTTTTCTAAATGTTTGCTTGTGTTTGTAAAATTTAAGTTAAATGTTTTGGATACCTCCAGTTATTTTAATAAAAACAAATAAAGGTGCAATGCAGTACATCGCCTCAGACTACACAACACGTCTAAAACTGACGCATCCGGTGGAAAGGCCCGGTAATTCTAGGATCAAAATGGAGGGATGCAGAAGCCTATAAATGCCATTAAAGGGATACTTGGCAACTTTTTCATATTTGAAATCATTTTCTTGAGCAGTATGTGCTAAAATGACCCCTGACAGAAATAATGCCCTATTGACCCCTATGGTCAGAACATTCCACTTGCAACTTCAGACTGGTGGGTTGCTCTGTTGGACTTACAGAAATGGAGCTGACATGCCTGGCGCCTCAGTCTGGTTCCAGCATGTTTCCTGCATGTTTTAGATCATGAGCACAGTGGATTTGTTTGACAAAGTGATGAATCCTTTCTGTAGTAATAATAATAATAATAATAATAATAATTTATTGAACCTATATAGCGCTTTTCTAGACACCCAAAGATGCTTTCACATACTCTCACATTCACACACTGCTAGTGATGGTAAGCTACTTGTAGCCACAGCCGCCCTGGGGAGGTCTGACAGAGGCGAGGCTGCCATTTGGCGCCGTCGGCCCCTCTGACCACCACTAACACAGGCAAATTAGGTGAAGTGTCTTGCCCAGGGACACAACAGCAGGATACCCCTGGCGGGAGCTGGAATCGTACCCATGACCCACCGATCATGAGGCAACCCGCTCTACCACCTGAGCTACTGCTGCCCCAAAATAGTGTGTAGACACTAACCAAGGCTGGGGAGACATTTCAGCTGCTAGATTAAGGTGTTAAAAATAGGAGCAAACAGCAATCTACTAACAGACATCAGGGGATGCTAAAAGCAAGCCAAAACTTGCCTTGTTCCCCTTTAAATATCAGGATGAACTCCTTAGGGCTGCAACAAACGATTATTTGGATCATCTATGAATCGGATGGGGTCTCGACTCTATTAATCAAATAATCGGATTAAACTGTTTGTTTCTCCACAAACTTAAATGGAAGTGTTGGTAACAAGTGTTTTTTTACAATATTTCCATATATTATTCCAAAATTATTTACAGAATTTCACACTGAAGTTTCTGAAATCCTTGAATTCATATTTTAAATAAACTATGATTTTTTATTATTGTTACTTTTCATGTTACTTTTCATGTTATTGAGATAAAACTAGATTAAAAAATCACTTCAACATGTACAAATTTTTTTAATAACATTTTAGTTGAAATAGTTGACTCAAATGGGGGAAAGGGGAGGATTTGCATCAGAATTACATGTGGTTCATCTGTGTTGAACTTGAGCAGATTTGTTTTCTAAGAAGTTAAAATTGACCAAAAACAATTACTAAAGCAAATTTTAGTCTATTTATTAGATTTTTTAATTTATATAAAGGGTAATGGATGAAGCAATGTATATATCATTTCTTGCTGTTAGTCATGTTTTATTTTAAATTTATAAAAATTTTATTTCATTATTATATTGCATCTTTTTTAAAGAACCACACCTGGAGCCTCATTTATCAAGCTTGCTTACGCACAAAACGGGTTCGGAAAACTGCGTAAGCAACTTTCCACGCAAACTTTGGGATTTATGAAAGAAAACTTAGCAGAAAAATGTGCGCAACTTTAAGTTGACCTTGCTTACGCGCATTTTGGACATGGAGAGCACCTCCAGTGCTGCTGCTGAGAAGGATACAATTAAGAAATCCTGCAGCATTACCACTTGTACCGCTTCGTTTTCACACAGAACAAGACCCCCACACGCACACACACATGCACGCACACTCACTCACACACACACACACACATACACACATACACACACACACACACAGCCTGAAGCACAGAATACGGAATGCAGATTATCTGCAGGGGGACAGATTGAGACAGAATGTCATGCGTCTGTGACAGTGTGTGTCCTGTCACTGTGACCCAATTGATCATGCACCCTGGCTACTTGTACAGGGGAGATCTCTGTTTGGAAGACTGGTTAGCGTGCGTGACTTTCACCCGGGAGTCTGGGGATCAAATCCTGACTGGACCATTTTTTTATACCCGCCACAGATCTCTCTGAAGAATTCACAACATTGACGGCTTCAGCAACGCTGTGCCATTCCGTGGATTTTCTCTTATTTGTTTTGCAAAAGCACTTCCTTTCATTTCTCCACCTCACCCACAAGTACCTCAATTTCTGCTTGTGAAATAGCGCTTCCTTGATCTGCCTTGATCTACGGTTGCCATGTCATTGGCGGAGCGCTGCAACAGCTCTGTATATGCATGAGATTCACAAGGCACTTTGCATTGACTAAGCAGTAAGTGGGCATGGTGAGGGCGGGGATGTGGGGGATGGGCGGGATGTGACTAAAATGTGACTAAAATGCAGCTGAGAAACATTCTCGTTAGTCTCCGATTTATGAAGCGGAGATTGCGTGCAGCTGTGTGTACTCCATGTTTGATAGATCACAAACCTACTTGGCATAAGTAAATTTTTTTGCTGAGCTTAAGTACGGTTTTAGTAAGGATTCTACGCAATGTTTGATAAATGAGACCCCTGCTCTTTAAACAGATCATCAGTGTCTTTTAGTCAGCCAGAACATTGTTTTAGGTGCCTGTTGATTGCTTCTTAAATCCATTAAAAATATTGTTTTTGATTAGCTGTCATGTTTCCTACTTTATTCGGCTTCATTGAATCGTAAATTAGACTTTTGTTGCTGAGTAGTGAGACGAATTATGTAACCAGTTTCATTTAAACTTGATTTTTATCCATTTATGCTAAGATGCTATTGCAGGCTGTCTGGTGTGTGCAGGGTCCTCGGTCAACCCAATCTCTTTTTTTATGTTGTCAGAATGGAGACCTCTGTCAGCAACAGGAACAAAATATAGCATGACAGTCAAGAGGGTCAAAGAGCTAAGGGCAAAGAGAAAGCCATGGGGAGGAGGAGCAAATAGGGGGTGAGAGGATCTGTTGCCTAGCAACATCAGTAAAATTATGGGCTCAACAGTTGTAAGAGGAACACACTGAAGATGGTTTCATTGAGTTGAACAAACAAACTCATTACATATTCAATGTGTTTTTTTAATGTTATGTTTTATTGCTGGCTTGCCATGATTGTTTGAGCTTGCAACAGGCTTTGTTTGGACTGACTCAAAAATGCAGCTTCTGCATGTGTGTGAAGGGCAGAAAGGCAGACGAAGCTTCGGAAAGTACAGCGGCAGGTGTCCGGGATAAACAAAGCATCAACAGTCTTTTGCTTTTAGTTGTCATGTGACTTTGGGCAGGGAGACAACCAATGGTAATTACTCTTTTGGCTATAATTCTAACATGTTTATTAATGCACACTATTCCTTTAAAACAAATAAGTGATATTCCTTTATTCGACAGATATACAATGGCAATGAGTGTTATTTTGTCATCAACGATTTTGGTTGTTGAAATAATCATGACTAATCGATTAATCTCAGCAGCACGTATAAATCTTAAAGGTGTGGTTGACTAAAAACAATTTTTTTTGTTATTATTTATTACAATCGGTCACTCTTGAGTTTTTCATGCAGGCTGAACATGAAAACAGTCTCCTACACCTATCTCCTGCGTTAGCTTCCGATAGAAAATAGATGGTCAAACTCTAAGATTTGAAAATCTTTACATTCCTATGTCACACTGTGAATTTGCATTCATGGCCTCGCCCATCTCGGCTGGCGCCCGCCCACAAGAAGACCTTTTATTTATTATTTTTTGCAGCAAGGAGAGAGAGCAGAGAGTGTCGTGGTGATAGTGACTTCGCAACAAGGCTGAACGCGTTCTGTTAGCCAATCAGAAGCGAGGTGTGTGAATATCATTCATAATCATGAATGATCCTGCTGTTTTCAGCCCACATCTGCACCAGCAAACCTTTGCATCCCAGAACATGAGCATCATAGCTTTTTTAAATGACTCATAAGGCATTGGTTTACATTGGAGAATACTACAAATGTATTGAATAACTGAGTAAACCACACCTTTAAAAAAAGGACAGTATAGTTTGGAAGTTGAAGAGATCAATTCAGCACACTTTCTTGTCCAATAAACATGCTGCCACAAAATGCTTCACTTAGCTTTACACAAACACAGAAACCTGGTGACAAATCTACCAACTCCCCAATTACCATGCAGTGTCTTGTTTGTTTATGCCATCCAACAGCAGCCACAACAAAGTGACAAGTTGTGGCTGTGCACATATTTTAGAGACATTATGCAGACATGCCTTACTCCATGACTTGTCCATGCATAAACGTGGAGCAAAAAGCTAAATCTGGCCCTACATTTCTTTCTCTAAACTCCTGGTTCCTCAGGTGAGCTGTTGGTATATAACCTATGTTTAAATCAATATCCCTGAACAACTGCTGGAACACTGCAGAGCAGCACACTTAATGCATGCTCTAGTTTGTCATGGGAAAAGATCAATTTCAAGGTTATTTCATCTGAGAAAAAAAGAATCTTTCCAGGAGGACAGATGGCGTTACTGAAATCAGTCGTAACAGCATGTGAACCTAGTCTCATTTAAGGGCAGCAATTCCAATATTACACCAACATATTTTTGTAATTAACTATAAATAAGCGTAAGCCAAGGCCCATGTTTTATTTACGAATAGGAGGAGGTATCTGACACATTTTGAGGATGTAAAGAGTTCAACCCTTTTCAAGTATACATTATTTCCTCATCTGTTTTTACTTCACTCCTCCCACACAGCACTGTGGTGGAGGTGCCTTAACCAGAGACATCTAATCGGGGTAATAAGTTGAGGTTGGACTCGTCAGACTTGCTGATTAAAGCAAAGGAGGTGACTGCTCACATGTTTGCAGCATGTTGCCACATGATGCTGTTGTGGTTCCTCTTTTGGGCTCAAGTGTAGCCATATTATTCTGACCACAGACATTATATATGTGGATGCCCTGTGGACTATTGGAGGTGCCGTAGTGGCTGGCCGCCATATTTTATGGGTCTCCATTTGTCCCCAGTGCATTTATTTCTACTGAGGAAGTTGCTTACCTAACTAAAAAACATATTTTATCAAGCTATTTCACAAAATCAGACATATGTTATGATAGTAAAAAGATAAATATAATTAAACAAAACAAATGAAAACATTAAATCCCAACAGGTAGGCTAGAAAAGTTAATAATAATCCCATGTGATCTGTTTTCAGTAGTGCGCCGATTGTTGAAACCATAGGCTGTAAAAAGGGGCATAGTTGTTCACTCAGTGTTTACTCCAGTTGGGTTTGGAGAGTGAGAGACCCATCCAATATGGCGGCGATGCTGTTGCACTCTCCAGTGTGCAGTTAGGTGTTTACGTAAACATGTCTTATGATTCTCACCTCCTTCTTACTGTCTGTCACAATCTCTGGTTGATCATATGTCTAATTTTAAACTTTTCTTCCTCTCAGCTGATCTCCAGTGATGCAGATGGGGCCATTCATCGGGCGGGACGCTTCAGGGTGGAGAATGGCTCATTAGATGAGGTAAATACAGTTTTACCATGCTATTCCATCCATCCATCCATACATCAAACCATGGCTAGCCAATCTCTATTCAGTTCTTCAATAATGTGGCAACTATTTTGCTCGTACCTCCAGAAGAATTCTGTAACCTGTCTCCTGTAGCTGCTGGTACAAAACATTTATTACTCATGGTCAAATAAAATTAATTTGGCTCAGAGTGATTGCTACATTATTAAACAAAAAGAAAACTTCCATGTGTCCCTGTTTCTTTACTATCTGCCTCTTTTTATCTCAAGAAGAAACAGTTGCTCGTTTTGAAATACGGTCAGTCACTCGGAGTTTCACGTGCCGGATGTGCGTTGGCCACAGAAAGAACTATGATGGGTAAATGATCGGGTCCGAAGAAAACACACTTATCTGCGTCACACCGGCTTGTAGGCTGTTGTTGGTTTAGCGGACAAGAGACAGTAGAGAACATCTTGGCTAGTAGAAACTAACCGTTAGCATTAGCACAGCATGGCAGAACTCCTTCAGGCTTGTGTTATTTGTGGGGGTAAAGCATCAATGTTCCAGAGCAAACAGAGGCAGAGGCAGGTGTTTGCATATCATCAATAATGACTAAGACTCCAAGTGCTTTCTCTTGTGCTGAGTGTAGACCCACTTTAAAGACCAAGTTCAGCTGTCTGAATGTGATTTCCTGCCCTGCATAACAATTGTGCATGTCTGCATTGTGTAACACTTTTCTGCAGGAAAACGCTGCAAGAAGCAGCTGCAGCCATCCTAATGACCTTGTGTTGCATGTCTCTGTGTGTGCATGTGACAAACAGACTTCAGAATACACTCCGGGGACATGGAGGAGAACGGATGTCCATCTGGAAAACCCAGAGTACCACACCAGATGGTACTTTAAATACTTCTTGGGAAAAGGTCAGTAGTGCTCTGTTGGAATCGGTTTAAGAAACATACATTTAGTCAAAGATGTAGTTCATGAATCCATGGTTAGGTTGAAGAACACCTGATGGGTGCAGAAATAAACCAACTTCTTGAGTGTTGTCCACGACCCACTGGACACTTTGTATCTTATCAGCCATGTCTAACTGATCCAACGTTCTTTAATCACAACTAAATCCATATAATCTGAGAGCCTCAAACCTTCTCCAAGCCTCATCCAGCACACATGAAGGAAATAAGTTACATGATCATTAAAATGCCTACAAGTAAAAGCCGTAAAGACTCTTCTGTTGGCTCCTGAAGAGTCCTCCGGTCTACATGAAGATCACAGGAAAGCAGATTGTTAGAAATAAATTAGAATTATTCACCTGCTCCTTCAACCTTTCTGACTGTCATCATTTCAAGATCCTCATTATCAACCTGCCTGTTTTCAGACTCGGGTTGTAGGCGGTGATGCAAGTGGCACAACAAAAGATAATAGTCGGTATTTCTTGACCATTATCAGAGCGGGAAGGATCGCAGAGGACTGAGAAGTTCAGATAAATGACAGAACCTGGGATGGATTCAGACCCACATGTGAAGGAAAGTTAGAAAAAGTCAACTACGGAAATGGGGGAAATCCACGCAGAGTCGAATGATGTTTTTGCATATGGAGTTTTAAATGATCCATGTCTGAAGTAAGTTGGCTGGACCTGTTTGGACCACAGCTGAGCCATCTGTGTCTCACAGTCTGAGCAGAGCTTCAGCACACCATTGGAAAGCCACTTCCTGTGTGACAAAGCACCTGCTGTTTTAGAATTAGTCGTTGTTAATTAGCAGAAAATAAGTAAAACTGTTTATCCTTTTCTCTGTTTCCAGATATTAGATAAAAATATTTCTGATTGTGGAGAAATTAAAGGCTTAAAACTAAAAGAAAATTGTGGTTATGTGCAGCGTGGCCTCATCTGAAGCATCAAATTACAGTTTTTTTTTTCGATTGCTAAAACACGTTTTTCAAAACTGTACATTTCTTTCAAAACTGCACACACAAAACCCCAAACACAACACACAAATTCCTAAACCGTGGCTTCCCTTTGCAACAAAACCCTGCCATCACATATCGTAACATGTTCCCAAAATGGAACACGTGTTTTCATTTGGTAAACACAGCCACATTTTCACATGACACACACATACCATTCATTGCTTTAACACAAGTAGCCTTTGGGTGAACACTACCAAGCATGGAAAGAACACTGAAGAGCAAAACTGAAAACCCAATTGTCTAAATGGAACCCAATGAATTACACACTGAATGTATGACAGTGCCCACTTTTCTCTGAGACAAACATTAGACATCACACAAATTTTGAGACAAAACATTTTATTTTGACAGTTACACCCCCCCACCCCCAACCCCACCCCAAAAAATTTTTTTTGAGACAAAACATTTTTTTTTACAGTTGCTTTAGATTTCACCTTTCCAGTACCTATAATGCAGCTTTAGCAGTTCCAGTCTAGGTCACACCTTCCTGCATCTAATCAACACAAAGACTTCCTCTCAATAGAGGCTAACGACTCATCAGGGGGTAGAGAGGAGGGGGTACCCCTCTACCCCTATTTTCTGTTTGTTAAATAACAACATGTTTATGTTTATTCATATGGCAGATGCTTTTATCCAAAGCGACTTACAATTTATAACCTATAGGACATGTTGTGATCTGTGGGGGAAACCGGAGTACCCGGAGGAAACCCACGCATGCATGGGGAGAACATGCAACTCCACGCAGAAAGGCCGCAGCCGAGTTTCGAACCTGCAAGCTTCTTGCTGCGAGGCAACAGTGCTAACAACTGTGCCACCATACAGCCCATATAAGTTTCATTCTGCCAAAGTGTACTAGAAGTTAATCCATTGGGGGAGTGGCTGTGTGATGTAAAACAGCAGCGTTCAATGACCAGAAGCAGCCAAAATCCCAATGGTGTGGGGGGGTTCCTCCACGTTTTCAATGCTGGGAGTTCAGAAACAACGATTTTATAGCTGCATCCATGCTGCTTCGTTTTTTTTTTTTTTTTTTCCCATTGGGCTTCAACAGAAACTCTTCCAAGTTTACAAATGTTGGTTGTCTGACAACATCTGCTGATGTCATGTCCTACTGAGTTACAACCAGTCAGCATGAGTTAACCACAAATCTGACTCAGCGACTCTACCGGGACATTTTCAAGTGTGTACCCCAGTTTGGTTGGTCCCTGGAATGGCCCAGAAAATAGTCCTGTCTGGCCAGTCCGATGAAATGTGCCTGTTGTGAAGGTCCGATGAAATCACCCAGTGTTCTAGCCGTGCTTTTGTGAGGAGAAACGTTCAGGTGTCCCACCTTGATCAATCAGTCTAATAATAAAAACAATTCCTACCTTGAGTTTACCTCCGCATTATTAGAGTAACGCCTTTTGATGTTTTGAAGGTATGATGTCATTTCTGTCATGTTTGCAAATATTACTGCACATTACACTGATTGGTTTATTTTATTTATATTGAAAGGAACAATTTCAAACTGTCAGTGTTCATGTTGGTATTTTCCATTAATTATTGTTATAGAAACAATTATAAATACAGAGTTTTATTGGTCCAAAATGTGAAATGTGAATTGTACATATTCTTACGGATGTTTAAAATGATTGCATCAGAAGTAAAATGCATATCTTTTAATTGAATAAAATAAGACTAAAATGAAAGCAAATTGGACGACTAAATTGTGACTAAAATTATTTTTTATTTTAGTCAAAAGCCTAAGACTAAAACTAAACTAAAATATATAATATATCTTGTCAAAATTAGCACTTGTATTAAACTAATATTTACAGTAACGTTGAACATTCTGCTGTAAATGATCACGAGTTCATGTTTCATTTTGTCTCTTGTTTTTGTTTCCATCAGTCCACCAGAATTATGTGGGTACGGATGCAGAGAAAAGCCCTTTCTTCCTGTCAGTTGTGCTCTCGGACCAAAACAACCAGCGGGTCCCTCAGTACAGAGCAATCCTCTGGAGAAGGACGGTAAGTTTGTCAAATGCCATCCATCCATTTTCAGCCATTTATTTGGGGTCGGGTCGTGGGGGCAGTAGCCTTCCCTCTCCCCAGCCACTTGGGCCAGCTCTAGGAATCCCAAGGTGTTCCCTGACCAGCCAAGAGACATACACCCTCCAGCGTGTCCTGGGTCCTCCTTTAGGTCTTCTCCCGGTTGGACGTGCCCAAAAACCCTCACCAGGGAGACATCCGGGAGGCATCCCAACTAAATGCCTGAACCACCTCAACTGGCTCCTCTCGATGTGGAGGAGCAGCGGCTCTACTCCGAGCCCCTCCTGGATGACCAACCTTCTCACCCTTTCCACTACCCAAAGTTCGTGACCATAGGTGAGGGTAGGAATGTAGAGCGACCGGTAAATCGAGAGCTTTGCCTTCCAACTCAGCTCTCTTTTCACCATGAAAGATCGGTACAACGCCCGCATCACTGCAGATGCAGCACCAATCTTGCGCTCCATCCTTCCCTCACACATGAACAAGACCTCAAGATACTTAAACTCCTCCACTTGGGGCAGGACCTCATCAAATGGTAAATGTTAAATTACCTGTGTTTATACAGTGCTGTCTAGGGTTTTACAACCCTCCAAGGTTTTTTACAACACAAAAGGTTTCTCACCCTTGCACACACACACACACTCGCTTGCTGGTGATGAGCTATAATGTAGCTACATCAGCCCTGGGGGTCACGGACAGAAGCGAGGCTGTTGAACACTGGCGCCACCTGTCCCTTCGACCACCACCACTGGACAAAGCAGGATATCTGTCTTGCCAGAGGACACCTCTGCCACCGCCGCCCCAATATTGGGAAGAAATTCTCAGATAAATAGTTATCATATACAAATTCACAACGATTGACCCTTCATTGAACCTCAAACACGTGTATCCCATCAAACGTACTTAGATGATCCGTTTAGCAAATGTTGTTTTTTCTAACTCAAAGAAGCACAATCTTCTGTCTTGAGGGACACTTTTGAGTCAGTGTGTGTGTAGGTGTGTGTGTGAGATGCTTGCTCATTAATGTGTGTTTGCTGCTTAGTGATTCAGTTACATGACCAAGATAGCTTGGATCTAATTTTGGCCTCCAGCCTTGTCTGGAACCTGATTAGGGAGGTGCACCTCCGCTGCACGATCACATTGATTTGTCTTGTTTCTGTCAGGCTCTAACTGGTACAGGATGTTTGTGTTGCATGTTGTTATACAACAGAGCCGCTGTGTAATTATTCTGTCTGTAATCCAAGAAAACGTGTGCAGTTTGAATTTCTTATTGGGTACCAATGCACAGTTCTCCCTGACTGTGCTGAAAAATAGCAGTTAGCTGAACAAAAACATGCTATAGCAAGACAATTAAGTCTCACTGTTAATTATGTTTTTAAATCCCAGATCTGTTTTGTTCTTTTTTGGCTCAGGGCACGTTGAAGATCAGCCTTCCCTACAGCCCAACAAAAACACTGTCAGTTAAGTCCATCTTAAGGTGAGTGGTGTCGCCTGTAGTTTTAAAGGGGACACATTGTAACTGCTCTTAAGTTATGGTAAAGTCATAAACCAGCTCAGTGACCTAGTAGTATGAGTATCCGCCCTGAGACCGCGAGATCGTGGGTTCAGATCCACGGTCGGGTCATACCAAAGACTATAATTCAATTCAAGTTTATTTATATAGCGCCAAATCACAACAAGAGTCATCTCAAGGTACTTCATACAGTAAACATTCCAATACAGGTCAGTTCATTAAGCCAATCAGTACAAAGTTTCCTATATAAGGAACTAAGCAAATTGCATTGAGTCACTGACTAGTGTCAGTGTCTTTACAGCAATCCTCATACGAATCAAGCATGTAATAACAGTGGAGAGGAAAACTCCCTTTTAACAGGAAGAAACCTCCAGAGGATCCCGGCTCAGTATAAGAAGCCATCCTCCACGACTCACTGGGGATCGAGAAGACAGAGCAGACACACGCATACACAAACACACATACACACACACAACATATATACCAAGTAGTGTTGCTATGGTTACTTGTGATTTCTTAGTAAATAATCTATTTAGTGACAGATAAACCTTATTGTATTTATCCTAGTGAATCTATAATTAACTCAAGGGGTAAACTAGTAGTAGCACATTCAATGTCAAAGAAAGTTAAGTGTTATTATCAGGAGAGGGAGAATGTTTAAGTGGTTAGCAACAGTGTTCAAGCCGATGGCCCCCACCATGAGGCCACCACAGCTCAGCAGAACATCATTGTAGTTTCTTCTGGGGAGAAAAACACTTAGAGAAAAATAAAGTTAACAACTGTAAGTTATAGGAGAAAGTAGTCGAGTGTGGAAAGTGGTCAGTGTGTCCTCCAGCAGTCTAAGCCTATAGCAGCATAACTACAGAGATAACTCTGGATAGCCTTTTAGATGGAGGCATGTTGGAGGCAGGGCAAGGGAGAGCCGTCTTTACCGACTGTACACTCCACCTCCCTCTACTCCCCCACTTGTCCAGATCTAGGCTAACATCAGATTTTAACCATAGGCCCTATCAAATAAAAATGTTTTAAGCCTGGTCTTAAAAGTAGACAAGATGTCTGCCTCACAGACTAAAGCTGGGAGCTGGTTCCACAAGAGGGGAGCCTGAAAGCTAAAAGATCTGCCTCCCATCCTATTTTTAGATATTCTGGGAACCACCAGTACACCTGCAGTCTGAGAGCGAAGTGCTTGGTTAGGAACGTATGGAACAATCAGATCACTGATGTTTGATGGAGCTTGGTTATTAAGTTTTATGAGGAGGATCTTAAAATCTATTCTGAAATTAACAGGCAGCCAATGCAGGGAAGCTAAGACAGGAGAGATAAGATCCCTCTTTTTAATTTTCATCAGAACTCTAGCTGCAGCATTTTGGACAACAAAAAGCTAATGGGTCCCAATGCCTCCCTGCTTGACACTCAGCATTAAGGGATTCGATTGGTTGGTTAAACCACCAAATAGTTCCAGAGCACAGCCGTGTCTGCAGCTCACTGCTCCCCCAGGGGATGGGTCATATGTGGAGAACAAATTTCACCACACACCAGTGTGTGTGACGACTAATGTGACTTTAATCTTTTAATAGTTCTATGTTCAATAAAAATCATGTTCATGAAGTTCTTTGAATTAAACCTGTTGAATCCTAGGTCTTTTTTGAGAAATCTTTAATGAGTATATTTCTATAACCACAAGGTCTATTTGATTGCTTTGGTTTCATGTCTAAGAAAAATCTTGTGGGATTTGTTGAGATGTGTAGTAGTATACTAAAGTATAGTATAGTAAGTGTCACTGATTTAGTGGAAATGGACATGGAACATTGTGGAAAAAGTAGATTTTTGTCTTAGCTGCCTGAAAATGTCAGATTTCAGGATGAATACCTCTTTGGAAAAATTCATCAGTAGCTTCAAACTTCAATAAATTCATAGCCCTGCATTTTGACAGTAGTTGTACAAAGTACTTCAGCGCTCCCTCAAATGGCACACCTGTGCCAGGAGCATTTGGATTGCAATGCTGTTTCTTCCACTGACTCATTTCCATCCATCCATCCATTTTCTGAACCCGCTTGTCCACGTAGGGTCGCGGGGGGCTGGTGCCTATCTCCAGCGGTCAATGGGCAATCAGGTGGGGTACACCTTGGACAGAGAGCCAGTCCATCGCAGGGCAACACAGAGACACACAGGACAAACAATCTTGCACACACACACACTCACACCTAAGGACAGTTTGGACAGACCAATCAACTGTCAACAGTCATGTTTTTTGGACTGTGGGAGTAAGCTGAGTACCCGGAGAGAACCCACGCATGCACAGGGAGAACATGCAAACTCCATGCAGAAAGATCCCAGGCCGGGAAGCGAACCCAGGACCTTCTTGCTGCAAGACAACAGCTCTAACCACTGTGCCACTGTGCAGCCTCTGACTCGTTTCCATTGTTGAAAAATATTGGCGGATTTATAACACATAACCATGAAAATCAGGTCTAATATACATGGGAGTGGGTCTAAGTCTCTGGGCGACGCCATATTAGACATGATGTTTCCTTCTACGGGAGCCTGTGAGGACAAAACACATTTACACATTTGTAACAAGTGGTTACAAAACTTGTGCCATTCATAAACATTGATGTTTTACACATTTACCTCCATTTATTGGGAAAGAGAGTCTGATGTGCTTGCCAGTTTGCAGGAGGTTGAACATCTGACAAAGTACTTGTTCAAAATTGCTCTTCCAGCGATTTTTGACCCTAATGGCCATCCGTTGGTATGGTCTTACTCAAACACAAAAATACTGCTTTATTGCAATGATTTAGGTACATACTGCCCCCTGTCGCTAGGGAAAATACACACAAATAGTGCCTTTCTTATTGCGCTTTAATCTGCAATATGCTTTTGCTGTGAAATGTCACATAGTTTTCCAAAGTGTTATAAATTACAGACTTATTTGCTCGTGAGATATTACATGTCCACTGGCAGATGTCGTGAGAGCAAAGAAACAGGATACAAGGAGATGCATGACAGAGGAGATTGGAGATTATAAATTCCTGCAGCCAAGTAAAAGCGTCACTCTTCAAACTCAAATGAGCACAAATGGAACAAACTAGATGAGAAATCCCCAGTATCAGGTCTCATTTTTCTGTGTTAGGCTGTGGGCCATTTGTCTTTAATCAGCTCTAAACTCCCACTCCTTTCTTCCTTTCTCTTTTTTGTTTCCTTGCTTCTGCCAACATTTCATTTCCCGCCCCTCCTTCTTTGATTACAGTGCAATGAACATGGACCGGTTTGAGAAAGGCCCCAGGGAGATCCTCAACCCAGACATTCAGAAGGTGAGAGGGACACCAGAGCATCTGTCTGCTCCTATTGCAAAAGTCCCTTTCATGCCAAGCCCTATCAGCAGCATCTGGACTTCATGATGTCCTCAGGCTGTGTCATCTCTAGCTGCAGTTCTGGTTTGTGTGAATGACGGTTTTTATTTCTCTTTGCCTTCAGGACCTGCTGGTGTTAGAGGAGCAGGAGGTATGAGAGGCTGAACAGCAGTCTTGTTTGGGTTTTTCTCATTAAGTTGATTTATCCTTTTTTTTTAAATAAACTATTTGTCTAATTTAGTGTCAACTTATTTTTGGTGTTATTCCATATTTATTGTTCCAAATTCTGTAATTTATCCTGCTTTCAGTGTGTCACGTTATTCATATTTTATGCACTTTTCTGTTGAAACTCATATTTTTTGACATTCAACTACTATTACTGTTTGGTAGGGTTCTGTCAACTTTAAATTCGGTGTGCTGTTTGCTAAAGATGGGCAGCTCACAGATGACGAGATGTTCAGCAACGGTAACAGCCTCTGCACTTTTTAAACCTACTTACAATATGTAGGCATGTTGTATGAATGCTAAAGTGAACACATTTGAAATGGATAAACAAACTTTACTTTAATTATTTTGCAGAGACGGGGAGTGAGAGCTTTGACAAGTTTCTGAAACTGCTGGGTGACACCATCACGCTGCAGGGATGGGCGGGATATCGCGGAGGGCTTGACACAAAGAGTAGGGATACCGCTACCTTCTCAGCTGCACCAGCATCGTCTCTCCAGTGAAAAGCTTTAGACATGTTTACTATTGTGTCTTTGAGCAGATGACACTACAGGAATCCAATCCATCTACACCGTGTATCAAGGGCATGAGCTCATGTTTCACGTGTCTACCATGTTACCGTACTCTAAAGACAACAAACAGCAGGTGTGTATCTGTATGGGTGGGTTTGCATGTTTTCACTGTTTTATGTTTTTTGTTTGGTTGATTGATTGGTTGGTTGGTGGTTTAATTGATTGGTTGGTTGATCTGTTGGTTGTTTGATTGGTTGTTTAATTGATTGGTTGGTTGGTTGGTTGGTTGGTGGTTTAACTGGTTGGTTGGTTTGGTTGGTTGGTTGGTTGGTTGGCTGGGTGATTGATTGGTTGATTGGTTGATTGGTGGTTCAATTGGTTGGTTGGTTGGTTGGTTGGTTGGTGGTTTAGTTGGCTGGTTAGTTAGTTAGTAAAACTGGGTGTTTTAGATATTAAAAAAACTTCAAGAAACATTTGAAAACATGACTTCAGTTATGTCTGGTTATTATTAGAGCAGATTCACAAAGAAACAATTTCTTACTTATTACTTTTGAAAAAGATCAGTTACTCTGAGTTTAACATGCAAGCTGAATGTGAAAATAGTCTTCTACCCCTATTTCCTGTATTAGCTTCTGATAGAAAATAGACAGAAAAACGATCAGTTCAGTAAAGACATTTTTAACGAATATGTCCGATTATAATCTGTCACTGAGTTTTTCATGCAGGGTGAACATGAAAATAGTCTACTATACCTATCTCTTGAATTAGCTTCTGATAGCAAGTAGACGGTAAAATGCTAGGATTTAAAAAGCCTGACAGATCTATGTCACACTGTCACTTGTCATTCATGGACTCACCCATCTTGACTCGTGCTAAGGTTGGGCATCGAGAATCCAAGTTCCAACTGTTCATTTTTCCCGGAATCGCTCAACATTTTTTATTTCGATTCCTAGAATGCCGACGGAGGAGGAATCCGCGGCCGATCTCCGTGAAAAATAAACGTGATCTGCAAATTGTGATCAACGCTTTTCAGAGCTAATCACACCAGCTGTCTGTGTGCAGCACGAGTCCTCCATGCCCCCACCTGGCGCGCAGCGGCCAAATCTAAACAAACATGTCTGCCGAACTTTTACTCCGTAATGTAAACTTTAACTCCTGCAGCGTAGAGGAAACTTGTAAAAATATGTCAACACGGTGGATTTAATAGAAGCTTTAAAGAACAAACTCTGGACGGTGTGAGGTTAGTTTGTCTCACTGCAGAAATGAAAACACACACGGAGCATCAGCAGTCAGACACATGAGCGTCAGAAGGCTGAACAATAACCTGTAGAATAATTAAAGTCATCATGCTGGAGAAGCTTATCTGTGGTGGACCACACCAGCTTCTGCCACAATAAATACTTATAATAATAATAATAAATCACACACAAAGCTGTGAACATTTTAATTTCCTTTCTGAACTCTTTCGGTTGAGAGTTTTAATGTTTAAAATCTGTTAGGTTGTTACTGACAGCAGCTACATTTAAGTTTCACTTCCTGTTCTGACTGAATGCTGCTGCAGCATGGAGGTGTAGTTCTCAGTCATCCTGGACATGATCATCCTGAGAGTTTTAGCTGAAAACAGCTGGACGTTTCTGGATGTGTTGGAGACATTTAGCCTCTCATCCCAGAGGCTTCTTCCACACTTTGGTTGTGGTCAGAAACAAACACACTGGTTGTGCTGCAAGTCTTTTTCTTTTTGTCTCCAAAACATGTTTTTGTCTAAATGAAGGTGATGTTGTTGTTCATAGAATTAAAATTCATGTTGAAGTTAAGATTATTTCATCAAGTAGGACCTGCGGTTAGCTGGCTCATGTAAAGCATGTCATGTCTTCAAAGAATCGGAATCGGGAATCGATAGAAACCGGAATCGAAATGGGGAATTGGAATTGGAATTGGAATCGTTCAAAATCAAACAATGTCCAACCCTATTCGTGACAACTCGTGCTGTTGTTGGTTTAGCATCCAGGAAACAGCAGAGAATGTCTCGACTAGTAGAGGCTAACCATTAGCATTAGCAACACCAACACACAGCAGAACTCCTACAGGCTTGTTTTATTTGTGGAGATAAAACAGCAATGTAGCAGAGCAAAGAGACTCAGTGGTAGACTCTTGTTGATGTCAGCCAATCAGGAAATAAGCTACTTTCTCCTCCAGCTGACTTCTACATCCTCAAACAGGTGCACCGGAGCTTTTATTCCCCCAGAGAACGACTTACAAGGTATTCATTCCTACTAGAGACCAATTCAACAATATTAAAAATATGAATAAGGCTGACCTTTAATAGCAACTGGTTATGCCAATTTTTCTGATTGGTCACCTTTACTGGCAGCTATACGTTATAATGATTGTGCTTCAGTGAAATGAGAAACACAGATAAATGTGTGGATAACACCCAAAGGCTATTCTAATTAAAAAATGCTAATTTTATTGTCCTTCAAGTACAAAGAAATACATATACATGGGATTTTAGTGTTCTTATTAATAATTTGGAATGTCCTATTAACTATTTACCAACTATTCAGAATCAGAATCAGAATCAGAAGTTTTTATTGCCATATATGTGCCAAGTCACAACATTAGGAAATTGCTGCGATATTTTGGTGCAGAAGGTAAGATAGAAAAAAAATTTTTATTAAGAGATAAGCAAATATAAGAACTAATAAAACACTCATGATAAAATTATTAATGTAAAAAGTGGCAAGAATTAGAGAAGCAGCTATCTACTCCGTGTAGGTATTTATCTGAGTGTTTGTTGAATGGTTCAAGCACAGCATCGGGTCACGTGACTGGGACCAATCAACTTGAGTGGGCTGCCCTAGGATTTTCATTCAAAAGTCCACCTGCAGAGGGGAAGAAACTGTTTTTGTGGCGAAAGGTTCTGGTCCGAATGGATCTGAGCCTTCTGCCAGATGGGAGCGAGTCGAAGAGACTGTGTCCAGGGTGAGACATCAGTAATGCTGTGATAAAAAATCACTTTTATTATTAAATTTGACTTTTGACTTTTATTACAAAAAATAAATCCAAGACACTCAATAGGAAAGCTCCTTATGGTCTTTGTGATGTCCTTCCCCTTTGTTCTAATGCCTCCCTGAGGTTGACATTGTTAATTACTCTAATTGAAATCACGTCTTCACAGATAATTGATTCAGTTTCTTTTTACTTGAAACACTTAAAACCAAGTCCTATCTCTTTCTTGGAATAATAATTTCCCCTCTTTTTTGCAACCTTCATTAAACAAATGAACCTTCATGTAATCAGCACAGAGAAGATACTGGGCTGAGGTCGTTAGCACTTTCATTTAAGAAAATTTAAACAGGAAACAAGGATGATGGCAGCCACTAAAGACAACCTATTTAGAAGGAAAGAGAGAAAAAAGGGACATTGTTGCTCTTTTTTGTCAAGTCAATATTTGTGATGGGTTGGTGCTTTGTGGATCTGACACATAATTGGATTTTTTAAAGAACAGCCACTCTGGCGGTCAATAAGAGGGAACAGTCTGTGCTTGTTCTGGATGGGGCTGCTGTGTGCTGCACGATTCCTCTCCACCTGAGTAACAAGAAAATCACCCCTACTTCTGTGGTGGTTTTACAGTCATTGTTGTGGCTGGATGTGCCTCAGGCAAAAAAAGAAATTATACAAGATATTAATAGTGGAATGTGCTCATTAATATATAGAAACGTTGAGTTTGGAGTTGTTTCTTCTAAGGCCTAGTCCACACGTAGTCGGGTTTTTTTAAACGAATATCCGCCCCTCCAAAAACTTGCATCCACACCACCTCGTTTAAAACAAAAACTGTCCACACGTACCCGGATAAATACGTTGTTAAGGACATGCCAGACCTGTAGACGGCAGTACTTCCCCCGTTCTTAACCTCGTCCTTCGTCTGTGGTCTTCCGCAAGGAGCAGTAATTCCACTTGCAAAAACAAACAAGCCAAAAGCGCTTGGACAATTGATAAAGCGAGCGCAGCTCTGAGGGCATCCATGCTGTCGGCTAGTGTAAACACAGGTCGCACACGTGATGTCAGCATTTTTTGTCGCGGAAAGTGACGTTGCGGAGCTTAAAACTCCGGTTTTGTCTGTCCACACGCAGACACCCAAAACGGAGAAAACGCAATCTTCCCTTTGGCCGGAGTTTTTAAAAAGATCCGTTTTCGTGTGGATGACAGGCCAAAGCGTAGAAGAATATCTACGTTTTGGCAGATCCCCGGCTACGTGTGGACAGGGCCTAAATCAAGGATGCCCAGTCCTGGTCCTGGAGGGGGCGGTATCCAGCAGGCTTTAGTGGTTTTTCTGCTCCAACATGCTTGATTCAGTAGTTGAATCACCTGTGCAGCAGCTCATCCGGCTCTGCAAAAGCCTGATAATCAGCTGCTGATTGAAACCAGGTGTGTTAACAGGATTAACACTAAAGCATGCTGGATAGTGGACCTTCAGGACCGATTGGGACTCCTGGCTAGACCATCCCATATGCAGTACAGGCCAAAAGTTTGGACACACCTTCTCATTCAATGTGTTTTCTTTATTTTCATGACCATGACCATTTACAAAGGGGCCAACAAGTGCTAAACACCTCTGGGAACTCCTTCATGACTGTTGGAAAACCATTTCAGGTGACTTCCTCTTGAAGCTCATCAAGTGAATGCCAAGAGTGTGCAAAGCAGTAATCAGAGCAACGTGCGGCTATTTTGAAGAAAATAGAATATAAAACATGTTTTCAGTTATTTCACCTTTTTTGGGTTAAGTACATAACTCCACATGTGTTCATTCATAGTTTTGATGCTTTCAGTGAGAATCTCCCAATGTAAATGGTCACGAAAATATAGAAAACACATGGAATGAGAAGGTGTGTCCAAACCTTTGGCCTGTACTATATATATATATATATATATATATATATATATATATATATATATATATATATATATATATATATATATATATATATATACAGTATATATATAATTTTTTGAACTTATTTTTTTTCATATAGATATATATAAAAGCCAACTAAATAAAGCCTAGGGATTTAGATATTACTACTTTAGATCATCTAACACAACTTTGTGTGGAACACAAGAACGAAACATCTCAAAGCTAATAGTGGTTAGCATAAATCTTCCAGATGCCTTTTAAATAGCTCTCAAGCTGAGACAAGAGTCCTCAGAACCGGCCTCCTGCACTTCTTATAGCGGAACCAACGAGGGTGTAACCGGATCTCTTCTACATTTTGTGGATTATTGCTGAGCGATTGGAAATGAACAGATGCTCCGTTTATTCTGATGAGCAACGTAAACAGAAACACAAACGAACAACATCACCAGCTGCCCGCTCCAATTACAAAACACATTTTGTGTAATTATTGTGACAAGGCTGTTACCGCAGGTCACACCCATAACTACACACCACACCGATCACTTTCACACACGTTTATTTCTCCGGACTGATCAACCTACAGCTCCTCCCTGCTGCTGGATCCGTTATAAAACTAAACCTTTACCTGTTTTTGCTTACTTAGAGGTGAAACAAAATGTGCACCAGACGTGTATTTCATTTACTGCTTAGTTCTCACAACCAGACAGACAAGAGGAAATTTGTACAACTTTAATCAGCAAAACATGTTTAAATCCTACAGAGCTCTGAAACAATATTCCAGTATTCACTGAAATTTCAGATTTGATGTTTGAATGTCTATATCTAGTTTTCACTCTCTTTTAAGGCTCCATTTCTAATATCAGGGTTAAAAAACAATCCCTTTGCTCATTTATTTTAAGCTGTTGGTTTTCTCTCCATGTGTGTCTGCCAGGTGGAGAGGAAACGGCACATTGGGAATGACATCGTTACCATAGTGTTTCAGGAAGGGGACGATGCGTCGTCATCCTTCAAACCATCCATGATCCGATCCCATTTCACCCGTATCCTTCACACGAACAACGACCGGGTATAAGCTGAACCACAACAACACAGTTCCTCCTGTGTCCCTTCACTCTTATCTCCAGATATTTTTGCATTAGTTAAGTATAATAGCCAGAATGACAGTTACAGGTGAGCTTTGAGTTTCTCCCACTAAACCTGAATGTGTTTGATCTGTTAGAAAAATGTGTCATGCGTCCTGTCTGCCTCAGGTTAAAGATTTTCTCCGAGGAGAGCGTCCCCCTCTTTGGACCCCCTCTCCCGTCTCCGCCGGTGTTTACTGACCACCATGAATTCAGGGACTTTTTATTAGTCAAATGTAAGAGGAAACGCTACAGGTATATGCATCAGATTTGATGACAGCAGGTTTAATAACTAAATATCGTCCCTCTTCAGTAATTAATGGAGAAAAAGCCACGCTGGAGACGCCAACCTTTGCCCAGAAGCGCCAGCGAACCCTTGACATGTTGATCCGCTCGCTTTGCCAGGACCTTACACCCGACCTGCACAAGGTATCCCAGCATTTCAGACCACCGGTGTTGTGCAGAGACCTGGATGAGTGTTATTTTTGGCTTCCTCTGTACTGCTGTCACTTCAGACAGCAGCAGTGACCGTAATCACTGCTCTGCTGCCTCTATCTGCAGCCCTCAGTCTACCGCCTCATACTGCACCACACAGATGGGACACCACTGCAATGCTGACTTTGCTCAGCAGTGCTCCCCCTTTTCACATTGTTTTTTTTTCTTCTCTCTTGGGTTTTTTCCACTTTGTTTCTTTCACTGTTTCTCCTGTTTAAGTTCATATTGATGGCTGCTGCTTCTTCTGGCACCCCTTGCTAGGGTCAGTCTCTAAGCCCCCCTTTTGTTTCTCTCTCTTCATGTGTGTGTGCGTGCGTGCGTGCGTGCGTGTGTGTACGTGTGTGTGTGTGTGTGTGTGTGTGTGTGTGTGTGTGTGTGTGTGTTTCACATTTTGTGTGTTCCACGTTTAGGTTCCTTTTTCTCCCCAGAACATGTTGAATCGACGGTCGTTCAGCGACGTGCTGCCCGAGTCTCCAAAGTCAGCGCGAAAGAAAGAGGAGGCCCGGCAGGCTGAATTTGTCAGAATAGGACAGGTAAACACACACACACACACACACACACACACACACACACACACACACACACACACACACACACACACACACACACACACACACAAACAACAAGCAAACAAACTGAGGAAAGATTGTGACAATGGTGTCAACATCAATCACACAAGCACAGATTCATGTGTTTTCTAATATTTCTGGGTGTAAAATCAGAGCCTGTAACTGTTTACATCTATAAATGTTAGATGTCACACCCTAGGTGCACGAAGGGGCATTATTGTAGGTCCTTCCTCCTCTATAACCACCACTGCTCCCAACAAAACCAGTAAACATTTTTTATCCTCCTGCTGCTTTTTGCTGCTTTTTGTGATTCACACAGTTTCTGTGGTTATTCTATTTGCACTCATTCATATCTCATTTGCACAGTTTTCCATTCATGTTCTCACGTCCAGGAAACAGTCTCCTACTCTCTTTTATCCAAGTATTTTTGTTGCACCAAAAATTCCCCACTGAGGGACGACAAAGACATTTTCTGTGCTATTCTAGTCTTAAACAGCCTGTAGATTGATGTCAGAGATTATTCCTGAATTTGATGTGCTATGTCCAAGTAGGTTCTTAAGCTAATCGAGTGATAAGAAAAAAGTTTTTTTATTGATCTATTTATTTCTGTAAGAAGGGGACAAACTTATAAATATTCCCTTTGAGGCATGAATTATGAAATCTTCAACCATGATTTTTTAAACAATTCTTTAGGTGTGAATGAAACAAATTTCAACAAATATTTTTTGTAACATTTAACTTACAAATAATTTATTACACGTCCACCTCAGTGGACAGCGTGCATGCTGAACCTGAAATATGTTGGCTTGACTTACTGAAGTCCAAATGGAGGGGCTCAAATGCAATAAAGTCGTCAACAGCTGTGCTTAGTTGCAAAAAAAAATTAAATAAATAGTATTTTTGAGTACCTGTCCACTGTAGTGACCATTATGAATCAAATGGTTAAGGAGGTCCTAGAAGGAAGGAGGCGAAATGTCTCATGCTGGCAGTCATCAGCTGTTCCCATAAGCTAGGCCTAATTCTCTTTGGCACTTTTTTACTTCCATGCAAACAGAATCAATAGTACGCAATTAAAATTATTTTTAAAAACTGTGCAGGAGAGGTTAAGAAGACCACAAGATCTTAAAAAACATAAGTAATTTTTAGCAGCAGGAACAGATGAGTCACAAACAGCTTTACTGTGTGAAATGAACTTAGTAAGTACATTTTATTTATATAACACTCATCACAGAAAGAGAATCACAAAGTGCTTCACATAGACCAAAAAGAAAACTAAACAAATCCTAAGGTCATAAAATCATATTGAAAAGGTGATAGGAGACTTTGTGAAAAGAAGAAAAAGGAGTGGGCCTAAAACAGAGCCTTGGGGTACCCCACACAACAGATTGCTAGAATCTGACATGGTTTGGTTTATAGACACTTCTGTTAGAAAGGTGTGATCTGAGCCAGTCTGGAACCGTTCCAGAGATCTGCACCAAGTCACAAAGTCACAAAGTCTGTTAATTAAGGCGTTGTGATCAACAGTGTCAAACTTTTTAACAGTGTCTACCTCTTTAACAAGATTAGTACTTCTTCCGTCTAGTGGAAGATATTGGTGCCGCTTCTAAAATGTATTATTAGGAAAATGTCATATTGAGAAGTTATTTATTTGTTGAGATGTTGATCTCTTGCTTCATTAATCCAAACCTGAACCAGACTAATACACCTCTTAAACACAAATAAGCAATCTGTTAGCAAAGCTGCTGTTTCTCTATTTGTTAAAGTGAAGAAAACAAAATGGTTTGGCCGACTGTTGTGTAGTGTTGCACACTTTGACACAAGCAAAATAGATTAAAAGTTAACCTTTAGTGCATTTATGGTCCATGTAAGCACAAAGCCTGGTAATTTCCTTGTTGTGTAACCTCAAAACAATAAAAGACAATATCAATAAGTCATCAAGAATGCAAATGTATAGGGATACACACACTTTTCATTGTTTTCATTATGCAGAAATGTGTTTTTTAGTGTTTTTTTAATGATGGCACACCACAGTGCACTGCTAAGCCTCAGTACAGTTGGCAGGGACTGACGTCATCTCCAGATTGCCTGATTATGCAGTTATGTAAATGATATCAGTTTACTGTGGCTCACAGATTGGTGATGTTAAGTCGGATCAGATGGTTGCTGCTTAAATGTTCATACAGACTACTTCCTGTTAAGATTTTGAAATGATTACAGCTTTCAAGAAGTCCCAGATCATGTGTTAGTTTTTAAACTAACAGCTTTAGTGTTGTGGTTTGATTTGTCTCCCAGGCTCTGAAGCTGAAGACCATCGTGAGAGGGGATGCACCAACTAGCCTCGTTACCACAGGCCTGTGCAGAAAAGAGGTGTCTTGCACACGATCCTCCACAAACCAGTAACAGAATTGGCAAATATGTGTATTTATTCCCAGTGTTGTGTGTGCACGGCAGCCATGGGAGTCCCAGTCGTTCTGCAGCACGTTTCCCTATGAGATTGTGTGCTCCGACTCGTGGGGTCAGTCTCTGCTGGTCGCCATCGACACAGCTGGGGTCATGCTGCTGGATGGTGAGAGAATCCCAATCAATACATCATTTGCTGTCCAAATTATGCACCCAACACCCGGCAGCAGAATGTCAAGGCCACAATTAAGATGTTTTCCACGTTTCAGGTCCTGATCCAGCTTTGTCCAGTGGTGGTGAGCGAAACCCAGTCAGTAACTCTACAATTTGTTTTTTCCACTGATTTAATGATCTGATTTTCCTGTTGTATTCCAGACACACAGACCCTTGCTCCAGTGCAGGTGTTTGACAAAACCATCACCGTGAAGCAGATGCACATTTTGGAGCCTCAGGACCTTCTGATCACCCGCGCTGACAAAGGTGAGCTTTGAACACAAACACAGCAGGTACATGCTTCCCCTCTGCACATCAGAGGCAGCTTTCCTCCCCACCGTTCTTTTTTACACTTTTTCTACCCTCTAATTAAAGCGATATGTACAAGGGTTAGGCTTAGGGGCGTTGTTATTCTCCTTATCCTTTGTTATTAAAACTCTGCCATCTCCTCGGAGGCTTCGGTAACCCTGTAGAGGTTTTGTTTGTCAGCTTTTGCTGGGGTGAGATGAAATGATCAGATATGATGATAAAAGGGGGAAAAAATCCTGACATAAACAGGAAATCACTTTGGACATGAAGAATGTGGGATTTGTCTAATGTTTGCTTCAGCTGGGAAAGCATGTCATTAATTACTCTGCGGATGATTAGTCAAACCCCCAATATTGACAAACAAGGCCGGCTTGGATTTGGTAGCGATTATGTGATGTCAGCGCAAACATTTGTCACGACCATGTGTGGGCTTTGATAAACCCCGTGAGAGAACACGAGCCTTAAGAAGAGACTCCGAGTAATCCCGCCTCAGCGCAGCGCCACGGTCTGCTCGTGGGAGGATGCTTAAAGCAGAGATGGCAAATTAAGAGTAACCTTCTTGCATAAACAGAAGCTGCTTCTCTTTTGTTCTCCAGGAAAGGATGCTCGGCTTTACGTGTTCAGGCTCAGCGTGATCAAAAAAGACCTGGAGGAAAGGCAGCTCGTCAGAGGCAAGTGTGACTGCAGGGAGAACAAACTGGAGAAAACTAAAGGTACACGGACTGCTAACTAATCTCCACGACAAGCACACAGAACACCCTGTGAGCTAAAAACACTGAGTACAAAACACAAAGTTTTTTTTTTTACTCATGTCATGTAAACACTGATTAATTTAAGTGCTGTGTGCTAAATTAGCCAATTGTTCCTTTATTGGAGCTCAGCTGTGTTATTGTCAGTCACTGGGAAGCAGACATTACTTGTTATTTTTGAAAACCAACGGGTCACTCTGAGTTTCACATGCAAGCTGAACGTAAATAAGTTCTTCACCCTCCATTTCCTGCATTAACCGCCAAAAAAATAAAAATAACAGACCAGGAAACGCTCGGGTCAGACAAAGCCTCACAGATCTACGTCACACTGTAAATTAGCATTCACGCAATATATCGGGGTATTTTTTCCTGTGATATTATATCTATATTCAAAAGCTGTGTATCACATTTTTGGAAGAATTTACATCCAAACATTTGTGTTTTCTTTTCTTTTGGTGCATTTTAAAGCCAACCACTAGTTGGCAGCAGTGTACAAGGGGTTTTGTTTCCACCATTGAAATGTAAATTAAACATGTTAAATATCATTTTGGATTGTTTATTGAATTTTCCTAAAATAAATTCAGGCTAAAAAATCGCTAACATCGTCTGACTGAATGTATCGTAATATATCGTGATACATTGTATCGTTTCCCCGTATCACGATACGTATCGTATCGCCAGAATTTCACCATTACACATCCCTAACATCAACATTGCAAAGCGAATTCATGCAGTGGAAGAATTGTGTTGCTTTTAGCCAATCAGAGGAGAGATGTTTGCATATCATGAATATTAATGAGTAATGGGCTCGACACACGGGAGGTGACAAAGGACTGTGATCAGCGACACTTTTTTCTGTCACTTTGAAAACCTGACACACGTGAGGCGACATGCGGCCAGTGGCAAAAGCCAGCGACGCACTCTGTTCCAGGGCAAATAGCAAGTCTTCTGTTGCTTTGATTGGCCGTCAGATTGGAGGGAATGTTGGGTTATTAAAGCAGCTCAGAGTTGATAAAGTCTCACTAGAGTTAAGTGAAGTCTTACTTCTGACTTTACTTTATAAAAAAAATGAAAAATGCGCTTATGTGTCCATCCCAAACAGAAAAAGAAACGTGAATATGAGAGCACACCAACAACCAACCCACTGACAATTTTCCATTCCGCTGCCTTTTTGTAAAAATCTCTATATTCTTTTGTACAAATGTTGTAAAGCCCTGGGAAATCTGACATGGCAAGTATTGGCTTTTCCTTCATGCTTGCCCGGAGATGTACTGAGAAGCATCCTGTCCGCTCATTGGTCAGTCAACAAAACCTCCACTGATTGGTCCTTGTCTGAGTGACAGCGATGAAAAGTTTAAACATTTCAACTTTCTGGGATCGCGTCGCTGACTCTCCTGTGCTCATGCCCAAACGCAAAATTTCACATTCACGTTTTTTGTGTGTCGCTTAGCAGGAGGGAGACCCGCAAGTATCGCTTAGTCGCACGTGTCTTTTTTAAAATGAATGGAGGAGAGACAATGTCGCCTCTCATGTGTTCGGCCCGTAAGAATGAAAATCCTGCCATCTTCTGTCCCCACTCCTCCAACCTAGACCACGTACACACAAAGCCGGGTTTTATTAAACCGAATTTCCTCCCCAGTCTATCAAGGAAATCTTGGGTTCAAACCACCTTGTTTTCAGCAAAAAATATCCAGAGCACATTCATAGGCGTGTCCAGCCTGTTGGCGGCAGTAGTCCTCCAAACTGTCGGCATCCTAGCTAAAAAACATTTTTGGGATGTGGAATAAATAGGTGGCAGGTGATAATCGTTCTTAACGTCGTCTTTTGCCTGTGGTGTTCTACGTACATTGAGCACGTATTGAGTTTGTAAAAACAAGCGAGTGTGAACACAAGACGCACATGTGATGTAAGAGTGTTTTTGTCACGAGCAGTGACATTACAAAACCCCGTCCATGAGCAAATGCTGACTAAGGGAATTTGCAAATCTCCACCTTGGTTGGAGTTGTTTTTGGTGAGTTATTTCTTCACTTTCATGGATGATGGGCCTGCAGACCACTGACCCGTCATTGTGAATTGTATTCTGGGGTGGGATGGCCTTCTTTGTCCACCAGGAAGTTGGGACATTGGTACACTTTCCTCTATAAGGCCATGCTTGGATTACTACCCACCTACATCTGTAACTTAATCTCAAGTAGAAGTGTAACTTCTCACAGTGTTGTAACTGCCTTCTGTAAGTTTGTACATAACATGCCTGTGGAGCAGAAAAATTTGTAACTGTAACTTTTGATGTTTTTGGGCCAGGACTCCCTTGAAAATTAGGTTTTTAATCTCAATGGGACCTTCTTGGTTAAATAAAGAATAAATAAAAAAATAAAAATGGGCCAAATTGTAGAAAATATGTACGTTTTGTGGGATACCCGGCTACTTCCTGAAACAACAGCGCTAGAGCTTTTTTCCACATAGAATGACTGAGAAAGGCATTCAGATTAGAGACCACAGCAGATTTACTGAATCGAGTGATAGGCCTCTTTAAGTGATAATTAGTTGATTAAATCTCTAGTTTTACATTGATCGCTATAATTATGGCTCAGAGGAGTCTCTCCTTTGTTTATAGATAAATTATTTATGATATGAATGAAGAAAAAAAAAACATAAATGTTGTTTGGCTTTTATTGTAAAATAGTTATTTCTTGTCTTTAAGATTAAAATGTCTCCAACTAATGAGATGTCAGTGAGAAAATGGCTACATCAAGGAAGCTTAATTAGCTTTATTGGGCTGCAAGAATTTTAATAATCTTGAGTAAAATAACAATTAGCAGTTTTTTCTATTTCCAATTTTTGTCTTTACTCATGTGAAACACTCACGTTGGTCTCTAATCATTGGATTCTACGTTTTGAATCACAATGGCATTTTGTGAACATTAATAAATTTGTAAAAAAAAATACAATAATTACTACGTTAATGATGTATTTCTACTAAACTGTGTTTAGAAAACAATTAAAGCAATGGAAGGATTGCACAGGACGAATGTACAAAAGATGGCAAAAATATTTGTTGTTTGTTTTACCGAAGGTGGAAATCCATCAAGTTTTCTTTTAATGGGTGTTTAAAAAGTCTCTCTAATGAACAAAGTGTTGACTTTAATGTCAGTTTTAGTAAAACAGGAAGTGAATTGCACAGTCAAGGACTCACAGTCATAACGTTTTATAGATATTTATGAGAATCTCAGTTATGAGATTTTTTTTATTTAAACAGGCTCATTTTTAGTTTTAACACTTTTTTTAATTACCGGTACATGTTCATTGTCAACCGTCCAGTGGGATTGTATTTCTGTCTCTTCGTGTTTTCTGACCCATCTCTTCGTTTTTCTTTTGGACCAGGTTGCCATTTATACTCTATCAACACTCACCACGGCTCCGAGCTGAGAATAGTAGCAGCCATCAGGACCAAACTCCTCCTAATTACCAGAAAACATCCTCGTTTCAGCGCCGTCGCCACGGGAGCCGACTCCCCAGTGGAGGAGTTTCAGTACATACGGGTACGACAGACTCAAAAATAAACTCATTAATACGTTTTGACTGAAAATCAAATGAATGAATGAAGACTGGAGTAAGTAAAAAGCCAACGATTTTGCTTTTCATGGTGAAGAATTTTGAACTAAGATCATCTTATTTTGAAAAATTTGGGTAAAATCTTAAACTATTTACTATTTTGCACAACATCTTGATGGACCTGCCAACACTCGGATGTTGTGATGAGGATCACTCTCAGCTACGACCACATTAAAACTCTAGTTCAGGGACAAGTGGGAGGAAATAGTCTCAGCATTCTTTTATTGAAAGGTATTTATGAAGGCAAATCTCGACTTTTGGTGTTAAAGCCACGTTTCCTCTGTCCGCCCCTAGAACGTTTTCACATAAACCTATTAAATATATTTAATAAATCGCTACAAATAAACTAAATATATATTGGCTTTATCATTTCTGTCTAGATTAAAGGAGATGAATACGATTTGTTAAGTGAGATGGGGGTGGTCTCCCCTGGGGGGGGGGGGGGGGGGGTCAACAATTTTTCCAGGGGTGGCCATGCTCCCCCCTGGCCATGCTGGAAGTTTTTTTTATTCTGCTGAGCATCTCAATAGATTTAGGATTCCTTCTGTTGATTTTCAGTGTCAGTGAATAAGTAAGCTAATGATGAACTCTTTGGCTGTCTGATAATAATAGTGTTAACAAGCCCCCCCACCCCCCACCCCACCCGTTTCCCAGGAGATCTGCCTGTGTGATCCGCCCGTGGTGATGGCGCTGGTGGACGGCCCGACGGGGGAAAATGACAACATGATCTGCGTGGCCTACAAACATCAGTTTGACCTGATCAACGAGAGCACCGGGGACGCGTATCGGCTACATCACGTAGATGCCAACAGGGTGAGGAAGAAGAGCGTGTGCTATGTTCCATCTGTGTTTCTGCATGATTAGTGGTGGGTGCAACTGAGACCTGCAGCTGGACCTGTTAGCTTCTTTATTTACCTGCTCAGGTAAATCAACACACTGTCAGTCACCAGCTGTGGGGGAGAGCAGTGCAGCTGGTCTAACAAAGCAGGAGATTGTGCTTTCAGATAAATTTAAAAAAGAGTCATGGTCTACAACCAGACATCAGAACGTTGTAGTCTTTCTAAACTCTGGTGTTTGTAGTTGTTATTTTTTTTAAGTGACTGGTTTTTGATTGCAGGTAAACTTCGTAGCAGCCATCGATGTGTATGAAGATGGTGAAGCAGGTCTGCTGTTGTGTTACAACTGTGAGTCTCCTTTTGACTTACATTTTCATTCAGCCATTTTCTGCATCAGCATCATTCTCCTACCTTGACAGAGAAATGAATAAAATTAGACCAAGTTAATCCTCTCTGTTTGTTTTTTCCAGATATTTGTTACTATAAGAAAGTTTGTCCGTTTAACGGCTCCACGCCGATGATCCAGTCCAACACCTCTGATTTCCACTTCAGCTGGAACCAGATGCCCAATGCTATTGGTAGGTAACCATGGTAACGGTGCCTGGGCCCCACCCTGCCCATGCTGCTGGCCTGGCTAGAGCTAGCTGTCACCATGGAAACACCCTGTGTGACCACAAGCATCCAGCTGGCCTCTGATTACATCAGTGTGTGTTTGTGGACGATGTTATTAGGAAGAAAACACACCTGAAGCTGCATGTAACCAAATTTCTGTTTTCGTTTTGGTCCTTTTTCTCTTTAATCGAGCGTTTCAAGTCATAAATGTTCTGACAGAATCAAAGATGGTTGTGTTAAACGTCCAGAATCGGCTGTTTTGGGTCATGAATTTTCCTTTAAGATGTTGAAACGTTGTCATCGACTCTGGAGCAGAAATTTACGATTTCTGTAAATTTTCTCCAAGTGACGTCAAAGACAGTGGCTGCTGGATCTTTGGTCAAATTCATTCAACTGTTTATTGGATAAATTAGAGTTTATGAGAGAAATGGTTTCTCAAGTTGGAAAAAATCACTTGTGGTTTTATTCCATCATCTTATCTCTGCAGTTTGTGCGTTCCCCTACATTCTGGCCTTCACGACAGACTCGATTGAGATCCGACTGGTGGTCAACGGAAACCTTGTCTACACAGCTGTGGTCCCAGAGCTACAACTGGCTGCTTCTAGGGTCAGTATGACTCAAATAAACAATGACTTTGTTTGATTTAAACATTTTCTGAACTACATTAATCTTGATGCACAGAAGTCATCATACAAAATCAAAAAAAAACTTTTACGCCATAAAACATGGGTCTTTAGTGTTTGATCCAACGTGGGGCAAGAAATGTTACTTAAATGATATACAGGATTGTTGTAAATGTCCAGTAAAATATCTCATATCCCATCTTTAAAAGAGCAATATGTAAAATTCTCTAATCTAACATTTCAATCGTGCTGAAAGAAAAGTTACACTGAATCAGTACTTATCCAAAACATTTCATTTAAATTTTACAAACACAAACATTTCAGAAAAATACATTTCAGTTATTTAAAATGTGGTAACGCTTCCTTTTACAGTCCCCTAATTACTAAGTACTTACATGGTAATTACATAGTAAGTTAAAGTGTAGTATTGTGTAATTTTACAATTATGTCTTGAATTAAAAAGAAAAATTTATAGTTTGAGAGAACAATAATATGATTAACACTGGCTTTTCTTGGGGGGGGCAGCAATTTCCTATGGATGGCCATGGCCACCCCTTGGGGGTGCCATTGCTGCCAATAACACATTTCGTATTGAAATTAATTATTGGATCATTCAGTTGTCGTTCTCACCAAACCACCGCACTTCTGCACTTCCCTTGGTCCTACATTAATTACGCACTCGTGTATTTAGAAACTGCGATGGACTTGCTCTCTGTCCAGGGTGTAACCTGCCTGATTGTCCATTGACTGCTGGAGATAGGCACCAGCCCCCACCCCCGCGACCCTACATGGACAAGTGGGTTCAGACAATGGATGGATGGATGGATGGAATTTAGAAACAGAACACCACTGGTGTGAGCGGTTCTCTGCTCGATAGTATCAAAGAAGGACTAACAGCCGGCAGCAACCACTTCAACTTTAGGACAAACTACCAGAGTCGCAAAAAAGAAAAACACCATTTGAAGTCACGGAAAACAAAGACGTTTGGAGGTAGAAAATGGTGACTGGTGTTTAACGCTCTCTTGTTTCCTCTGGCAATGCGGGTTTCTGGTTCTGGCAGAAGCATCTCAGGAGTGAGACCATGTGTTCCGTGACCATGTTTGCCTTCAAAACCTAGCTCATAGATTTGCTGTAACAACTTTAAAAAAACAAAGCCAGTAAACAGGAGCAACCCAGAAGCTTCTTTTTGTTTTACTCTAATATTGGGTGAAGAAGATTAGAGGCTAGCGTTGAGCTAACAATGCTAATGGTCAATTAGACGCAAATAGTCAGCTCTAAAATATCTCAAGCTACATTTTCAATTATCAAAGACTCAATATTACAGTGGAATGTTTGCGTTAAGTGAATTATTAGTCAAAATATCTGCATTCTCTTTAATGCCAGAGGCATATTACCGTAATAAGTGTAGTAAGTGCCCCCAATGGTAAAACACCCAAGAGTGCTAACACCAGATTTAACTAAACTGTGTATGACTCTGTGGCACTGATTGTAACAGCCATGGACCTCACGGAACGGTAGTGAGAAAGTGAGTTTTTGTTTAGAAAAATGGATTGCAGTAATTTGACCACAGAAACATAAAGAATGTGTTCCAAGCAAACACACAAATGTTCATCAACATCATCAAAAGTGCTTTCCGTCAATGAGAGATTGAACCAAATCGCTGTACACACAACTGAGGTATAAAAAGTAAAACAACAGCAACCATGCAGTGACTAAGATAAAACAAGATGGATTAAAGCAATAAAGATATTAGTTAAAAGACAAGATAAGAATGACTAAAAGAAGACTAGTGGAACGCCATGGTGTAAAAATGGGTCTTCAACCTGCTCTTAAAAGCTGGCAGAGAGGGTGCTTGTTATGTGTCTAAATGTACGAAAAGAGCTAAGAGGGTGTACATCTGGTAACTTTTGCTATCTGTATAATAGCCGTACGAAACAGGAAGATGTGGAGCAACCCTTAAGCCCTTGGTCTCAGATCAACTCCTGCTAAAGCCTCAGAAGTGACAGTTGAGATGTTCTAAGCATTCCATCACCGATCCTTTAACCCCCCCCCCCCCCCCCCCCCCCCCGCATCCCACACCCCCACAGCCCAGTCTGTTGTTTTGCTCTTTCTTCTTATTTCTCTGCTATGAATGTATTGATGTTGTATTTATATTCCAAGGGTGTCTTGAAAAACAAGTTGTTTACGAGGTACCCGTGGTTCCTCTGTAGCCAGAGTAATATAACACGTGAACGTTTGCAGCAGCCTGCTTTCAGACTCCACTCTGTTGTTGCTGTTTCAGCTCTCATTTCAATCAATTTTTATAACCTCAGAGGGAAATGTGGCTCTCAATCTGCATGGCTACAAAACCGTAACACACTCACATCATTTAAAACACCAGGTATCGAGGAAAGAACCTGTCTCTTTCCCATTTTATCCTCCTCTTTCTGTCATATCTAATATTTATTTTGTTCTATTCTCTCTCTCTCTCTCTCTCACTCTCACTCTCTTTCTCTCTCTCTCTCTCTCTCTCTCTCTCTCTCTCTCTCTCTCTCTCTCTCTCTCTCTGTGCGTCTGGTTTTCCACCCACAGTCGGACATTTATTTTGTCTCGACGGCGCCGGTGAGCTCAGCCTCCAACTGCAGTTCGAGAGACACCAGCTCTCAGAGTTCCCCTCAGACACCCACTGGCTATGAGATGCCTGTGTTTCCCTCACCGCTCGGTGACGGTAAGCCCAGTACAGCTGAAGCACCGGAGGGTGATGTTGTATTAAAGGGTTTTATTTTGACATGTGAAGATCGCCCGCAGATCTGTTTGACTTTGGGGGGGGGGGACCTTAACAGCCATTTACATCAAGCTGCCTGATCAGAAAGGACTTCTAAAGCTGCAGCCCGTCTCCTACAAGTTTAGCCATTCTTACCCACAGCTTAGTTTTCTGCAGCAGTATCGCTCTCATGACTGTTTTCTCATCTGATCCTGTAGAATAACTCAAAAGAGGCAATTGTAAGAAAACACAACAGTTTAAACTTTGCTTTAACCAGTCCATAAACCATCACGTCACACAAGACTTTAGTTTAACCACTTAGTGAGTTAAAATTCACTTTCTTCATTTGGAAGTATATTTCAACCATTTTTATGTGTGCTTATCTAGAAAAGTTATAGCAGATAGCTTCCTGAACGACATTTGTTTCACAAAATAGATTGATGAGCTAACGACTAGTCAGAATACAGCCGAGACCTATATCTGTTGATAATTTCTTGAAACAGTTTCAACCTCCTACATTTCATAGCAGAGCACACCAATGTCATTTTGTAAATCTGCCATCAGTTTTGCATTATATGGTCACATAAATACAAAAACATCAGATGCAGCCAAATGTAGCACATCTGGTGTGTCCAGGGCATGAGTCCAACAGGAATTTCTTATCAAATCTGAGGAATTATCAGTTTAATACAAATGAATGACAGTGTGAAGGTTTTGTAAAACAACGCTGCATGAATCAGGCCTAGTCCACACGTAGCCGGGTTTTTTCAAAAACGAATATCCGCCCCTCCAAAAACTTGCATCCACACCACCTTGTTTTTAAAAAAAAACTCTCCACACATACCCGGATAAATACGTGGTTAAGGACATGCCAGACCTGTAGGCGGCAGTACTTCCCCCGTTCTTAACCTCGTCCTTCGTCTGTGGTCTTCCGCAAGGAGCAGTAATTCCGCTTGCAAAAAACAAACAAGCAAAAAGCACTTGGACAATTGATAAAGCGAGCGCAGCTCTGAGGGCATCCATGCTGTCGGCTAGTGTAAACACAGGTCGCACACGTGATGTCAGCATTTTTTTTTTTGTCGCGGAAAGTGACGTTGCGGACCTTAAAACTCCGGTTTTGTCTGTCCATACGCAGACACCCAAAACGGAGAAAACGCAGATCTTCACTTTGGCCGGAGTTTTTAAAAAGATCCGTTTTCGTGTGAAAAAAACTCCGTTTTCGTGTGGATGACAGGCCAAAACGTAGAAAAATATCTACGTTTTGGCAGATCCCCGGCTACGTGTGGACAGGGCCTCAGTAATAAATCAGGAATACTCTTGGCCCTTGGTATAACTCGGACTAGCAGTTAGCGGGTTGGTCGTTTGGAATGTGAAATCTGTTTCTCTAAACTGAGGTTGTTCAGGAAGCTATCTAACAAAGAAGGAAATTATTTACAACTTTTGCACAAAAATACACTTCAAAGTGGATAAAAAATCATTTTAAGGAGATGATCTTTAGTGTTTTTTTAACATATTAATTAGCTTTTAAAGAAGATCCCAGATTTAGGCCGCTATTATAATCTAGTAACCTCAACAAAAAAATCCTCACTTATATTTATGCAGTACAAATATACCAACCGACATGTTCTTTAACTCCAACAAAGGTAGAAACACATCTTCAACTAAATTATTCTGAGTAATCTGTGTTTTAGGTAATAAAACGTGACGTGACTAATGACCTCTGAGCAGCACCGTTTGAGAACACATGTGGATCAATATGAGCTCCTCACTCTTGAACTCGATCCTCCATATTTTATCATATATTAGCCTCTCCAGTGCCCCCTCCCCATCTCCTGGCCTCTTCCAGGTAGTTCAGAATGTTGCTAACAGCACCCCGGCTCTGTCCATCACTCAGAGCTGACTGACCGACGGATGAGAGGGATGTAAGCTCCTGTTTTGTTCATACAGCTGTTACAGTGACACACGTGTGTGACTGAGATGAAGGACAAAGACCGAGAAAACACAATTATTAAATTGGTTGCGTACCTGCTGCTTCGCTGTCAAGCCAAGAGGCTATTTACTGGTCCCATTAGGGCTAACAGGAAGAAAAGCTTTGGCTGTTGCTCCTGCAATTAGCCGAGGACGGGATTTATGCTCTTGGGCTGGTCTGGGTAATTATTTCTCTCAAGGGGATTTTCATTTTCCTGCCCTGTTGTATTGGGTTTATGTGCAAAAGTCTGAGAAAAGTTGTGTTTGCATGTGTGTACTGTGAACCTCAGTGTGTGTGTGTTTGTGTAACCCTCTTCTTCATCCCTGGTTCAGATTCTATACGGATCCCCTATGGTACCAAGCTTTCCCAGTACATGTCTAAGGACACTGAAGGTACTGCAGAATTCTGCCTCGACTCGTCCTCAGCTCATAAAAAAACACTCATAAATCTGCCCCCCTCACTAACGTGCACAGTGTATGGCCCTATCCGCTCCAAGGCAGCATGTTGACTTGGACGTTGGTTGAATGTTAAGTGAACCTCATGTCTTCCCCATCCCCCCCTTTTTGTCTCTGCTAATTGAAGCATTAGTGTAAGAAGAGCAGGGGAGAGGGCAAAAGAAGTGTTAAAGCGCAAAGTGAAGCGAGACGGAGGTGATAACGTCAGGCCAGATAGAGGGTTTCATAATTACACCAATTGTAGGGGAGGAGGCACAGGAAAGGTATGCACAAGTGCAGCAGGAGAAGGGAGGGGGTGTGCACATGAAGGAGGGTGGGAGGAAAAGGCAAAGAGGGAAGGAGAAGACACGTCTGTCGCAGCATGATTTACAGATTGCACTGTCGCCATGGAGACTTTTGTCAGCCCTCTCTTCGATCCGAAGTGGGAGTCCAAACAGCGGTGCCACAGTCTGATGGTGGGTGGGTATTGGGTGTGGTTGGAGGGGGTGGTGGCCGAAGGGCTTGCTGACAAAAATCTCATCCTCTAACTGCCTGTGCGCCCTGCCGTATCTGCTCCTTGGGGAGGTTTTCATCTGATGTAATTGCATCTGTAATGTGACCAAGATGTGGCTACTGAGGCAGCTGCTGGCCACTGTCTTCCTCCACTGGCTCAAACACACGCCTTAACACCTGCAGCAGCAACACCCTGGACAATCCAACTTCACTTATTCCAGACAAAGAGTCAAATATTAATGTGTCATTCACCTCCCAGTGAGATGGATGGAGAGCGACACTTCCCCAAATGCATGTGGAATATGTTTATCTCTGTGTGATTATATATTCCAGATGACTGCATGCTGTCTTACATTTTGGCTTTTTTAAGTCTCTCTTTGCCGTGTGACAGTGCAGGTGCATGTGGAGCAGCACTAACACCATGTACCTGTCAAACATGAGCAGTAGCCCTCTATCTCTGTCCATGGCTCTTTACTGAACACACACACACACACACACACACACACACACACACACACACACACACACACTGACATTTCAAATGAGACAGTCTTCTTTGTGTAGCTTTTCAACCATCTCTTTGATTCATTCTCACAGACCTGCTTTTAAAACTGCATTGTGAAGCTGCTCTGCATCAACACTGTCCTCTGGTGGTATTCCAGATGTACTGTAATTTTTGCACGCTGCAGTTGTGGGCAGATTAGGTAATTTGAAAAACTTCAAAAATCCATTTAATAGGTCCCAAACGCACTTTAAGCTTTATAGTCTCTGAATAATAAATGCTGTGCTATAAGTAGCTTTAGTTATAATAAATCAGCTGTCTGTTGAAAGGAGGATTCGTTTTAGGGGTAAATAGAACGATTAATCAGCAGCATATGGAAGTTTGAATATATTAAATGATCAGGCTAGTGTGTGTGTGTGTGTGTGTGTGTGTGTGTGTGTGTGTGTGTGTGTGTGTGTGTGTGTGTGTGTGTGTGTGTGTGTGTGTGTGTGTGCGTGCGCGTGCATGCGTTTGTGTGTAGTTGTGCATGAGTTCCTGCATGTGTACATATGTGTGAGTTTGTGTGTGTGTGTGTGTGTGCGTGTGTGCATGTGCATGAGAATGCATGCGTGTTTGTGTGTGTGTGTGTGTGTGTGTGCGTGTGTGCATGTGCATGAAAATGCATGCGCGTTTGTGTGTGGGTGCATGTGTGAGTGTGTGCGTGCATTTGTCTGCAGTTGTGCATGAGTTCCTCCATGTGTACTTATGTGCACGTGTGTGTGTGTGTGTGTGTGTGTGTGTGTGTGTGTGTGTGTGTGTGTGTTTGTATGTGTGTGTGTGTGTGTGTGTGTGTGTGTGTGCATGAGAGTGCATGCATGTTTGTGTGTGGGTGTGGTCCGTGTGTGAATGTATGCGTGCATGTTTGTGCGGTCATGTGTGAGTGAATGTGTGTGTGTGTGTGTGTGTGTGTGTGTGGGTGTATGTGTGTGTGTGTGTGTGTGTGTGTGTGTGTGTGTGTGTGTGTGTGTGTGTGTGTGTGTGTACGTATGTGCCCGTGTGTTTGTGTGTGTGTGTGTGTTTGTGTATGTGTGTGCATGTGTGCATGTACATGAGAGTGCACCCGTGTTTGTGTGTGAGTGTGACAAAAAAAAGAAACTTACTATTATTATCACAAAAACAAACTCTTTTACTTGTTGCTCTTAATACATTTTCCCCAGATAAAAAATACATATTTTCTGGAAATGTTTTTTTTTCTTTTGTGGTTTTCATTGCTGAACACAAAACTCAGTTGCACTCAAATCTCTACAGCGAGACCGTTTTAGTGCTCTGGCCCGCTTCACACAGGATAATGACCTGACGTCCCATCCTGACATGACTTTTGGTCTAAAGGATGCAGCTCCACCAAACTATGCAGGGGATGGCGGGATGCACTTCTCCATGTGCTGTGTCTGTTACACGTTCTTGTGTTATCGTTATCCTGTGTGTAAGGAGGTCTCATTGAGACAATGTCAGTACTGCAAAATGGTTCACTTCTTACCTGAGGATAAGCAGGTTAGGTTTTATGATAAAGTATCAACGATTTCTCTTATAAACAAGTGATGTGAATGTGTAATGCTAGCCTCACTGCCTCAAAAGGGTTAGGGTTGGAATATGATCATTTTTATATCAACAACAATTAAGATAAAATTTTAAAAATCTTTATTGTCACTTTTATCAGGAACAATCAAGTTGAATGTGCAGTCGACTCACTGCGATGCATAAAACAGAGAGATTTAAAAAAGAAAAACTCTGCAGATATGTAAAATGCACGTTATACATACACATGTACAGTTGTCAATATGCCCACCGGATGAATGGTTACTGTTTCAGAGCCATGATTGCTCTTGAGTAAAAGATGTTAAAATTAAAAATGTTTTTAAAATGCTTTGAAGACAAATCAGAACAGAAATTATCTACAGAATTCATAGAAACAAACAAGCATTCATCTGGGTGACACGATAAACTGGTTTAAATATTACAGTCAGAATGAATTCTATTTAGTTCTGAGTGAGGTAGAAACGTTCTCGTGTCTCAGAAACAAACCGCTCCTGCAGCATGACGCCTTAAAGACGCACACACCGATAAATGTCTCACTGCTCCAGGGATGATTTTACACTGCCACTCACGGGCTTTTCTCTTCATACCCCTCCACTGGCATTCTCCCCCTCCATCTTTTTTGTTGTCCATCCTCTCTTCTTTAACTTCCTGATTCTTTGCTGGGATTTTTCCCACCAGGTGAGGTGACATGTAAGCACATCTTTAAGATTCCTCTGTGTAACCTGGTGGGCCGCAGCATCGAAAGACCCCTGAAGTCCCCTCTGGTTAATAAGGTGTTGGCAGCACCGCCTCCCACCATGATGGCCCAGACCCCGCTGATCTCCGCCACGCACTCGCTGTCATTGTCCCGCATGGAGATCAAAGAGATAGCCAGCCGCACACGCAAGGAGCTGCTCGGTATTCTGGGAAATTTTGAATTCAAAAAGGGCTTTTGTTTTGTCAGAGTAATGATTTGATCAACTTATTTATATGTTTTGTCACCAACCAAGGCTTGACGGAGGAGCCGAGCGGGAAATCCAACAGTGGGTCGGTCAAACAGAGAAAGATGAGCAAGAAGAACACGGACGAGGAGCCCAAAGCTCGACCGCTGACGTCCACAAACAGTGACAGGTACAAGCATGCAGCTCTTACAGGAACAGTCTCTGGATCGTGGCCTGAGTGGTCTGTGCTCCTCAGGTTGGCCTCGGAGTCCGTGGAAGCAGAGCTGGACGTCCAGCTGCACTGTCCCGAAGCCGAACCGGAGACGCTGCAGGCAGAGAGTCCTCCTCTCGCCAGTGCATTCCCACTCTCCACCTCCTTCGAAGACGATGTCCTGGACCTAAAATGAAGACAATCCCTGTTGTGCATTTCACTGCTCGCCCACTCCTGCGCCGTCACTCTCATTTCATTGTTTAGTTTTCATTTCTCTGCTGTTGCTTTTTATTTCAACCCCTTTCTGAGATTCCGACATCCTGAGATTTTTCCATTCACTTGGACAGGATCGCCATCGGGGTGCGGTGGAAGTTACGTCCGTGTGCATGTTTGTTGTCGTGAGCCGTCCCTCAGCTGCTGTTTGCTGGGTGTTTGTGTAGCCCTGCAGCAAACAACCCAAAGAGGCTGTAAGGTTGTTGCGTATTTGGACATCTGCAGTAGCTACGAGTGATTGGTTTGGCCCCCAAACCACAAACTGAACGTAAATCTGTGCACCGAGGTACCACACAGGTCTGCTGGTCCACAGCTCCCTCTGATCTTGCTAAATATGTGTTGTAAATTATGTGTTGTATTTGATTTCTGATCCGCTTCCAAATGTTGTATGATATGCATAAGTGTGTGTGTACATCTGTTTATACATGAAGCTGCATTTGGTGACAGGCTTGAATCTGTCCACTCTGTGATGCATATTTATAGATATAATATAAAAATCCATTTTCTTTCATCCTTTAGTAAAAGATTGATGTTCGATGCTCTCTTCACATTTCAGTCGTCAGGCCTATCCTTATTCACCACCACACAGGTTGACAGGGCAGGAGGCAACGTATCCCACAAGTGCCAGCATTTCCCAGCATCCTCCATTGAACTACCATTTTTAAAACATCCCATAGTCTTGACATTAGCAGCCATGATTGTAGTTCTCAGAAGTTTAGAGGGGTCCAGTCAACTCCAGTCAAGTTGGTAGAGTTAAATTCCTAGAGGCACTCTCTTCAAGCCACATTCCTGTGACATTATTAAGCAAGCATGGGCTCTTCCACTTAACCGGGGTCGGGTCGTGGGAGCAGCAGCCCAAACTTCCCTCTCCACAGCCACTTCTGGGGAAATCCCAGCAGAAAATGCACATTTGCTTTATCTGCTGGTATGCTGTCCCTGGGGTTAGGGTAAGAGTTCGGGTGCAGGGTAAGATTACAGCTACATCAGTCTGACATTCCCGGTCCTGTCAGACTGGCATATTCTGTAATATGGGTATGCCAATCTGACAAGGTATGGTGCTTCGACAGAACGCCGGCTCCAGACACACACATGTTGCTGAGGTAAGAAAACTGACCAACAGCTCTGCCAACCAACGAAAGACAGGCTGCAGTCACAGTCAACAGGTCCGTCACCTAAACGTTTCCCTACAAGAACAAAACCAGACTAAACAAAACGTGTAAAAAACCAACTCCTTAAATAAAATTAGCAAACACAAACAGAGCAGAATATTGTGCCTGTTAACTCAGTCGCTGCCATTAACGACTAAAGTTGTCCTTTTAAATATAACTGTTCACTGCCATTGATGACTAAAGTTGTCAATTCCGTTTTTTAACGGAGCAGGCTTGGGAACAAGCTTGTGTACCTTGAGAGTATACATCCCGGCTATAAAGTTGATTTCTTTGGTATGTTCTTACTGTGTCTAGTTTCTAATTCCATTTTTAGTTGTTTTTTTTTTTTTTTGTAATAACAAAAGGTTTTTTTTTTTTTACCTTGCTGACAGTTTTGTTTGCTCTGAGGAAGTTTTGCAGTCGGCAAACTTCAATTCAATTCAAGTTTATTTATCTAGCGCCAAATCACGACAAGAGTCGTCTCAAGGCACTTCACATAATAAAAATTCCAATTCAGGTCAGTTCATTAAGCCAATCAGAAATAATTTTTCCTATATAAGGAACCCAGCAAATTGCATCAAGTCACTGACTAGTGTCAGTGTCTATACAGCAATCCTCATACCAAGCAAGCATAAAGCAACAGTGGAGAGGAAAACTCCCTTTTAACAGGAAGAAACCTCCAGAGAATCCTGGCTCAGTATAAGCAGCCATCCTCCACGACTCACTGGGGATCGAGAAGACAGAGCAGACACACACACACACACACACACACACACACACACACACACACACACACACACACACAAATTATGAAACTGTCAGCAAGGTAAAAAAAAAACTTTTCTGTGTTATAAAAAAGAACTAAAAATGGAATTATAAAGTTGATTTTCATCAGTGTGTGTTACAAGTCACGTGATCATGAAGCAGACAATCCATGAATTAGGAGATTGTTTTGGGACGCCGCTATGCCTAAAGCGAGGCGCTAACCGGAAAAGCTTATGCAGCTCACACTTCAACACAGATTGTGAAAGAACAGAAAAAGCTGGAAACACTCGTCCTGATGTAAGATGTGAGTTTGCTCTTTCTTTTGGTAATTTTGGTGTTTACGTGGTCATGGAGCACAATATTCTGTGACTCTTCAAAATACATTAAAAATGCTGGCAGTCTGGGGCTATCTGATCACAAAACAGCTGGCAGTGAATGAGTTAAATTAGGCAGCCCGGCTCTGGCTTTGCTTCCTGTTCAGCTGCTCCAAGCCGAGAACGTCCACTTTGTGGGGACAGGGCAGTTTGATTGAAAGATCAGTCATTAAGAATGGGACCTTCCCATAGACTGGATGAGGTTTTTCCAGTTTTCTATATTTCTAAGGTAAATAAAGTGTCCTTTTTTGACAAAACATTTCATTTAAATTCACATTTAATCACGTTCATTTACCAGCCCTTCTATAGACATGCACATAACATGATTTTTCAAATGGTGGAAACAGTCAAAATTTACATATAAAGCTGAGAAACTGTGCAAATCAACATTGTGAATGGGTAAATTTAATCTGAGCTGTGGTTCCTTTGAGAGTGCCTCCATGGTTTCACAACAGCTATCAGAAGATGCATGGGTCTCCTCTCTTCCTCCATATTTTCTCGCTCCTTTCCCGTTTTTCCGCCTGCATGAGTTCCTCCAACACTAAACCTGGGAACAGCGGAGGAAAGGTGGAGGAAATAGTCACTAATACACTCTACTTCAGTCTTGATCACCCTGAACTAAGGGGGAGAAAGGGAGCAATGCACGTTAGTCGCGTTTTCCTACTTTCAGTTTAACCCCTTCCTCATAATCCTGGTCATTGTTTTTTCTGTCTTTCTTTTCTTTTTTCCAACTATTTAAATTCCTGTTTAGATTGTTGCTGAACCCCTCTGTGATATCAAAATGAAGGAAAATGTACAAAAAAAACACCAAGTGTCTTAAAATATTGTGCCGCCATCGTTTTTAATGCCAAGTAATACTTGTAAATGTTTGTGTATGAAATGTGGCCTCAAATGAAACAAACTATATTATTATTATTATTATTATTATTATTATTATTATTTGAAGATTTCTTTTTAAAAAGTGCTGTAGACCACTGCTGTGAAGGTAGTTGATTCTGTTTGTTGATATGTAATAAATATTTATGGAGTTTTAAGCGCTTGTCTGTGTTTCTGCTGCTGATAATCCAAAATTTAAACATGACAAATCTTCATTTGAGTGGCTCAAGATAAAACAAATCAAATCAAACTTTATATATAAAGCACTTGTCATACAACCGTTCAGAGGTGTGGACTTGAGTCACATAACTTGGACTCGAGTCAGACTCGAGTCATTATTTTAATGACTTCTGACTTGACTTGATAAAATCTATAATGACTTACGACTTGACTTGGACTTGAGCGCCACTGACTTGCATCTGTTGATGACGACTTGAGCATGTTTGATATTTTAGCACAAAAGTGGCGCGACATGGACAAAAATCATGAATCATTCTTCGTTCTGGGTTTGATTTACTGCTAAATGCAGCAGCTCTTAGTTTTTAATCAGTTTCAGTTGCACTTCCTGCTTGTTTGAGCAAATAAATGAAGCTTTAAGAAGCTTTAATTCTGGAATTTATCATTGTCATTAAATTGAAGTTGGACAGATGACTTGATTATGATTTAAAAATTCAAAGTAAGGGCTTGGACTTGACTTGGACTTCCACATCATTGACTTTGGACTCGACATGGACTTGGTTGTCTTTCACTTTGACTTGACTCGAGACTTGACTGGAAAGACTTTTGACTTACTTGTGACTTGTAAAGCAGTGACTTGGCCACACCTCTGCAACCGATGCAACTCAAAGTGCCTTATAGATTAAAATGACCCCGCATAACCCTCATTCCCACCAACCCCCATAAGTAAATACTGTCATGTTCTGTGTCCCTGTGGTCTCCAGCCCCCTCCAGGTTTCCCTCATGTTCCCCCTAGGCACTCGCTACTTATTTAGTTTACCCATTTTTCAGTACTAAGACCCCCTGTAGTATCTCCGCTTCCTTTAGATCTGGTCTCTTTAAGTTCTAACCCCGAGTGTTTCTAGTGTCAGGTTTATCAGTTCACCTTTCTTTAGTTTTCTATATGGTTAGATTATCTAGGTTGCATCTCCCTTTAGTTCATTTTGATTCCTTTCCCATTTAGGTCTGGTTTCCTCCCCTGCCCTGTTCTGCTCCTCCTCTCAGTTTATTAGTCTCACCTGTGCGCAATTCCCTTATCACCCTGTGTGTGTGTGTGTGTGTGTGTGTGTGTGTGTGTGTGTGTGTGTGTGTGTGTGTGTGTGTGTGTGTGTGTGTGTGTGTGTGTGTGTGTGTGTGTGTGTGTGTGTGTGTGTGTGTGTGTGTGTGTGTGTGTGTGTGTGTGTGTGTGTGTGTGTGCGTGTGTGTGTGTGTGTGTGTGTGCATAACCCTGTCTTGTCTCAGTGTTAGTTGGTCCATATTGTCAGTGTTGTTCTGGCCCCTATAGAAACTCCAGGTTCTTGCTCATAAATGAGCTTTTGTTTTTGTAATTCAGTATTTCTAGACTTTAGGCTTGGCTTCCTGCCCTTTGGATATTTACTCATCATCCTAATAAAATGACTTTTCATTTATTCAACCGCTCCTGCCTGAGTTGTCTGGGTTTCTGCATTTTGGGTCCAAACCTCCTGCTCTAAACGTGACAAATACAAGACACAATCATTTTTATTCCAATAAATAAATCCAACCTGGATTTTAAAAGATCCCAAAATGACAGTGGAATAAAAAAAAAGTGTTCTGTGTCTTTGGCTTGTCCCTTTAGGGGTTTCTACGACGAATCGGCTGTCTCCATTTAGCCCCATCTTTTACATCCTTCACCCTCACAGCAACTCACTTCATGTCCTCTTTCACCTCACTCGTAAATCTCCATCCTGGTCTTCCTCTCAGCCTCCTGCCTGGTGGATCTTGTACACCTTTCCTTTTTCATGAAACCTTTTTATCACACATCACACTTTCCCAGCCTGCCTGGACACGCTGCTACCCTATTTTCCATTCCGTTTGTTGTTTGGTCCATAGACCCTTGGTACTGAAATCAGGATAGGATTTGCTAAAATTAATTATAGTCAGAATTAACAGGTGAGTGTTGACTAGATCAACATGTTCTAATGTCTTTTGGTACTCTGGAGGACCTGAGAAAATTTTTGTCCCATTCTGAATGGTTATAGGTCAGTGCTGCCACAAATGAGCTTCAACAGCACAAAACAGTGTTGAGTAGAATATTATCACACTCAAATTAAAGGTTCATCTGCTTTAAAACACAGGAATTCATTTTAAATAAGATTATTTAACATGAAAACTGTCATAAAGGTATAAAATATAAAAGATCAAAATAAAACAATAGTTTATTAATTGTTAATGATGTGTTTTTCAATAAAAAAAACAGCAGGTCTCATTCGTTGACATTAGACTTGTTAGATAAAGGCTTCTGCCATGTGGCTCTTTTTTAGGAGTGTTAAACTGCTCAGATTTTCACATTTCCTCTCAACTAATAAATTGACCTCTCCCGTGTGGATCATTAGTGTCCATCCAAATGAGCTTTTTAAATCCTGTAGTTTTAGTAATGCTCCACCAGATGGTGCTGTTCCAAAACAAATGGCAGATTTTGTTTGATTGTGAACTCCTCGTCCACTTTTACAGTTTTTCTCAGTTGCTTTGGTGCATTTCTCACAACAGAATTAAACTTTGCACAACAGTTAGTTAAACCTCCACAGCATGTAGTCGTTTTGGCACAACCTAGTGGCGGTTTCATGTACATTTCATCCAAAGGCAAATGCCTTTGGACATGAAGCAGTTGAGTAGGTACAAATGTCTAAAGAATGGTCACTTTTGACTTAATATTCATCACTATCTCCTTGCTTTTATCATGAATGTCACAATTATTTACACTTGTATTGGCTGAATAGTCATTGTCCTTACAACTAGTCTTCATTCCATTGATTGTGTCATTGCACTCAAAATTGTTGAACATCTTGTCAAACAATTTGTAAACCCATTTTGAAAACCCCATTTTTAAGGAGTTTCCATGGAAATCTCCATAAATTACTTTTCTCAGGTGAACCTTATCTCACACTAATGAAAACTGGTGTGTGTCCTGGTGACAATCGGACAGTGTATGTAGTGGGTTGGGATAATTTTAGCTTCCATCACTCTGCTGTAGTCAGGCAGTGGTTTGCAGCACACGACAGGATGCTTATGGAGTTTCTTCCTTCTTACACTCCATTCCTAAATCCAAATGAGGAGTTTTTCTCTTCCTGGAGGTGGAAGGTATATGACAGGCATCCACACACCCAAATGGCCCTGCTAGCAGCTGTGGATGCGGCTTGTGATGACATCACAGCAGAGTCCTGCAGAGGGTGGATTCGACACTCCAGAAGATACTTTCCCCGATGCATCGATAGAGCTGACATTCCCTGTGATGTTGATGAAAATATGTGGGCAGACAGACGGGAGCCTTTGATGCATGAATTATGAAATCTTCAACCATGATTTTTTAAACAATTTTTTCATTCATCTTCAGGTGTGAATGAAACAAATTTCATATTTACATATTTTTGTAACATTTAATTTACACATAGTTTATTACTTGTCCACCTCAGTGGACAGCTTGCAATCTGAACATGAAATGTGTTGGCTTGACTTACTGAAGTCCAAATGTAGGGGCTCAAATACAATAAAGTCTTCTACAGTTGTGCTTAATAGCAAAATAAATAAATAACAATTTTGAGTACCTGTCCACTGTAGTGACCATTATGCATCAAAGGGCTAGACATCAATGATTGATATGCAGCAGTGTCTGTTCAGTTTTTTTTTTGTTTGTTTGTTTGTTTGTTTCATAACTACTGCAGTAAGGTTTACTGTCTAAGTGAGTTTATGTTTGCTGTAAAATGTTTTTTTACTGTATTTCCCCAGTTGCACAATGCTGTTAACAATTTCAATTAAATATTATCAAGAGTGCATATGAAGTGTCTTGATTTTCCTTTACAAAATATGTTTTTCAACATGCCATGCAGGCTGTCCAGACTTGACATGTCATTGGGAAGCACCTACAAAGAAATCCGTCACAATGAGAACATGTTCAAACCATTTGATTTTGTGACCAAAGGTGCTGGTGTAATGACGTAATTGGGACAGCCCTGACACTTTGATTGATATAAGTACTTGCTTTTGATGAATATATTATCTGTTTTGATTAAGGGACTTGCTTTTGAAGCATTGACTACTTTTTTTGAGCAACTGTCTTTTCTTTTTGATGAAGTGACTCACTTTTGCAAGTTATCCACCATGTTTTGCAGTTTGCACTATTTGTTTTGAGAAAAGCCTTAATATCAATCAATCAATCAATCAAAGCTTTATTTATAAAGCGCCTTCCGCAACCCTGTCAGGAAGCCCAAAGCGCTGAACCCTCTGGTGCCTACCTCTGGTACCCTAATAGTGGTGCAAAGATCAATTCTGTCGTGAGAAATGCACCAAAGCAACTGAGAAAAACTGTAAATACCAATAAGTTTCACCTGTTCAGTTCAATTTAGTTCATTTATATAGCGCAAGAAAACAACAAGTGTCGTCTCAATGCACTTTATAAAGTAAACATTCCAGTTGAACCTGCTTTTCAGTGCACTGACCTTCACTCATAATTCATCATGCCAATTAGTAAAAAGTTTCCTATGTAAGGAAAGAAGCAGTTTGCTAGTAGTGTCAGTGTCATTACAGCAATCCCTACACTAAGCAAGCATGTAGCGACAGTGGAAAGGAATACTCCAACAGAATCAGTATAAGCTGCCACCGACTCACTGGGAAAGAGAGTGAGGTTTGTAGCACTCATTACTAAATTGTGTGTTTTACAAGTTTTAGGCTAAAATTATCATGAGATCACCTAAAGAGTAGGGCTGCACAGTGGTGCAGTGGTTAGCTCTTTTGCTAGCCACTGCATCTAACTCACCCTGCCTGCTGGTGGTGGTCGAAGGGACCGGTGGTGCCTCCTTCAGTGCACCACAGGGCAGCTGTGGCTACATCGTAACTCATCACCATCAGTGTGTGAATGGATGAATGATACACTGTAGTGTAAAGCCCTTTGGGGTCCTCTGACTCAGAAAGGTGCTACACATGTGCGGGATATTTATCAGAACAAGCAGTATAGAAGAACAACTTAGTTATCTCTATAAAACAACAACAAAAACTAATTCCAATATGTCAACTAAAATTACCCGAGCTGTTCTTTTTCATGCCTGTTGTTGAAACGCTCCTGTGTTCCATCTCTCCTTGGTGCTCCAGCATCTTTGGTTTTATCATCTTCCTCTCAGTGGGCCTTTGTTTGGTTTGATGAGAATTAAAAAGAGAGGTCACATCTCTCCTGTCTTAGCTTCCCTGCATTGGCTGTCTGTTAAATTCAGAATAGATTTTAGGATCCTCCTTCTCACATATAAAGCTCTTAATAACCAAACTTCATCATACATCAATGATCTGATTGTTCTGTAATGTTCCTAACTGAGTACTTCGCTCTCAGACTGCAGGTTTACAGGTGGTTCCCAAAACATCTAAAAATAGGATGGGAGGCAGATCTTTCAGCTATCCATACCATACCATAGTTTATTTATATAGCACGTTTAAAACGCAGCATGGGAGCTGCCCAAAGTGCTGCACAGGCTAAAACAAAACGCGACCATTCTAAGGAACTAAAACAGAGGATAAAAATATCAGTCAAAGCAGATAAAACATGATGAATACTAAGAACACATTAAAACAATGACACAATAAAACACTAAAACAAGTCACTGTCTAAAAGCCAAATCGTAAAAGTGGGTCTTTAAACGAGATTTAAAAACCGCCAGTGATGGAGCCTGCCGAACTCCAATGGGCAACGAGTTCCACAGCTTTGGGGCAGCATGGACAAATGCTCGTTCACCCCGCCATTTGTATCGCATCCGCCGCGTACACAGCAGCAAAAGGTCAGCCGACCTCAACGTGCGAGTGGGTACACATGGAGTGAGCAGGTCAGAGAGATAGGGAGGTGCCAGGTCGTTGAGTGCTTTAAATACAAAAGTCAATAACTTAAACTGTACTCTGAAAATGACAGGGAGCCAGTGAAGATGTTCCAGGACAGGGGTAATATGGCTACGTCTGTGTGTATTCGTCAAGAACCTGGCAGCAGCATTCTGGACGACCTGCAGCCGATTCAGGGCAGAGACCGGAACACCAACGAGGAGGGCGTTTGCGTAGTCAAGGCGAGAGGTAATGAAGGCATGGATGACTGACTCCAAATGGCTCCATTTCAGGATTTGTCTGAGGCGAGTAAGGCGGCGAAGCTGATAAAAGCAAGACCTCACTACGGAGTTTATCTGCGGGGCCATTGTGAGTTCAGCATCCAGCTTTACACCGAGACTTGACACACACTGTTTGGGGTTGAGGGTTAAAAGGTCACAAACAGGGTGAGAGCCATGGTGGTTGCGGGGGTCAAAAACAATAAATTCGGACTTTTTTTCATTTAACTTTAAGAAGTTGGATGCCAGCCAGCCCTTCACGTCATCTAAACATGCAGCCAATCGCGAGCCCGCATTCTTCTCATCCATTTCTACATATAGTTGACAGTCATCAGCGTAAATGTGATAGCTCAGGCCATACTGATTCAGGATATTGCCCAGAGGCAGAAGGTAGATAGAAAACAGCAATGGCCCAAGAATTGAACCATGTGGCACCCCCCAAGTCAGTGGAAGACAGGAGGATGCACAGTCACCCATCTGTACAGAGATTAATCGTTTTGATAGGTAGGAGCGGAACCATTTATGTGCCACCCCCGTCACCCCAACCCGGGACCCAAGCTGATCCAGTAAAATCCATGGTGATCGACCGTATCAAAAGCCGCTGAAAGGTCCAGCTGGAGCAGCAGTACCCTAGACCCAGAGTCAGATGCCACCAAAATGTCATTTAGCACCCTAATCAAAGCAGACTCAGTGCTATGGTGTGGTCTGAAGGCGGACTGAAACACATCCAACAATGAGATGCTGTTCATATGAGCAGAGATCCGACCATGCACAATTTTCTCAAGGACCTTCGAGAGAAACGGGACTTTTGATATAGGGCGGAAGTTCTCATCAGTGGAGAGCTCCAGACCAGGTTTTTTCAATATCGGCTGAACAACCGCATCTTTAAAAGCCTTAGGGAACACTCCAGTGCTGAGGCTAATATTAAAAATGTTCATAAGTGCCGGGCTCAGTGCAGACACCGAGTCGCGCACCAATTTAGCCGGGAGGCAGTCCACCGAAGAGCCAGCTGGCTTCATGGAGCTAATCAGTTTCATCAAGTCAGCAAGCTGAACTGGAGCAAAGTCCGAGAAGGCAGGTGGGTCAGGCGGTTCCACATGGATAGTGTGTATTTGAGGCTGGAGGCTAAGCCTAATATCAAGGATCTTGTTTAGGAAACAGGTCTGTAGCTCTGTGCATAAAGCAACAGTGGGATTTAGACCATCAGACTCATTTAACAGCAGAAAGGAGTTGATTGTACTGTACAGCCAAGACTGGTCTCCATGATGCTGTGAAATGATAGCAGAATAATAGTTGTTACGAGCAGATCTAACTGCTCTCTGGTAGCGTGAAAGTGCATCAACCGGGAGCAGCTGAGAGCATGACAGTCTGTCTCTCTTCCACCTCCGTTCCAGTACCCTACACTGTCGCCTGAGGCTACGGGTGTAATCATTCAGCCACGGGTCGGATGTTGTCTGTTTCCGCCTCGGTCTCAGAGGGGCAACAGCGTCCAGAGCAGCAGAGTAGGTCACACTGAACCGATGCAGAAGGCCATCTACATCCATGCAGGAGACTGACAAGGGCGGAGCGAGGGCATCAGTGTCCAAAACCGACAAAAAGTTGGAAGTCGTACTTGGAGATAAGTGCCTGGAGTAATGGGCAGACTGTCGCCGGGCTGGAAGAAGGAGACGTGAGATGCTGAATGTGATCACAGGATGGTTGGAAAACGCCACAGCAACCACAGATAAATCATGCACATCCAGTCCAAAAGATAAAACCAAATCCAGGGTGTGAGAGTCAGCATGTGTGGGAACATTTACCAATTGCTGTAGTCCAAATGAGTCCAAAACATTGATAAAATCCCTCACCAGTGGTTTCAGAGGGCAGCAGATGTGGATATCAGGCTCCTCTCTTGTGGAACCAGCTCCCAGCTTTAGCCCGTGAGGCAGACACCTTGTCTACTTTTAAGAATAGGCTTAAAACATTTTTATTTGACAGGGCCTATAGTTAAAATCTGATGTTAGCCTAAATCTGGACAAGTGGGGGAGTAGAGGGAGGTGGAGTGTACAGTCGGTAAAGACGGCTCTCCCTTGCCCTGCCTCCAACATGCCTCCATCTAAAAGGGTTATCCAGAGTTATCTCTGTAGTTATGCTGCTATAGGCTTAGACTGCTGGAGGACACACTGACCACTTTCCACACTCGACTACTTTCTTCTACAATCTGCTCTTTAACTGCATTATTTCCTGCTATTTTAGCTGTCAACTTTATTTTTGCTCTAAGTGTTTTTCTCCCCAGAAGAAGCTACAACGATGTTCTGCTGAGCTGTGGTGGCCTCATGGAGGGGGCCATCGTCTAGCACACTGCTGCTAACCACTTAAACATTCTCCCTCTCCTGTGTAGGAATAGTATAGTATAGTATTTTGGGTGCTTTTAAATCTCAATATACTGCACTACACTTTGACCAATAAGATGTAAATTTCTGAATAAACATGGAAATTCAGTCTGGTTGATCTTTGAATGTTTAACCAGAAGATTTAGAATTCTTAGTTTATTCAGGGATCGTAAGACACTTCGTCTCAATTCAGACAGAGTCAAGTTTATAAAAAAGTAAGACATTTATTTACTAAACAATTAAAAACATAACAACTAGGGCACTTTATGTGATGAATGAATCTAAGTGGATGGAATGTGAGGTGTGATGATGTGTGAATGTGATGTTATCAGAACATCTCGTATCTGAAGAAACTGAGTTCTGAGTGGGAGTGAATTGGTCTGCAATAAACTATAGTGATGGTTTCTAAAACCACATCAGACGCAATCTGTCGAGTCTACGTACCATTTGAAGACCCCCGTGGAAGATCCGGACTGTGTTGAGGTCCGGGGACCCCAAAGGTACCGAAGTCCGTAGAAGAAACCGCAGTGCCGACTAGACCGGTCTCGAGATGTCTCCAGGTCACGACAGTTGTTATTTGCATCTATGGAGGACTCTCAAGGAGTCAAAGTTGGTTCAACTTTGTTCTGAAGGAACCATTTGCAGTCGGCTGTAGCGTGCAACACGTTCTTCTTTGTCTTCTCCATCCCCAGTGAGTCATGGTGGAAGGCTGCTTATACTGAGTCAGATCCTCTAGAGGTTTCTTCTGTGGAAGTGCCTTGAGACGACTCTTGTCATGATTTGGCTATTTAAATTTGAATTGAATTGAATTCTGCATACAGGGGTATGTTCTTCTGCCACATCATCACTTTTATCATTAAAATTTGAATCTATTTGTAGTTTAGTGCCTGAATATTTAGTGATCATTGGACGTCTTATTCTGCATTTCTGTTTCTGTCCGTCCCCAGCCTCCAACTACCCCTGACATTTCAGTGCAGGTAATGTTTGGCCACAAGGTGGAGGTAAATATTCATGAAGCTGAAGTCACTTTTTTATTTATTTTTGAAAATAAAACACATTCCCTCTATTTGAACCCATATCAGACTACATGTGTGCAGAATAGAAAAAGAAAAATAAGGTCGCGCATGTAATTACAAAAAGCCAAAGCACACCCACTAAATATAGACAGACACACCCTTGCTCTTTGTTAGTCAGCTTTATTTGTCTCCCAGATTAGGTTTTGCGGGAGTTCATTCTTTCAAAGCAGAGTTTTCCATTCCACCCACCTAAAAGTATTAGTATTTGTTCTTTTGTAAGAAAACAGACTAAAAAACTCACAAAAGATTCTGTGCATTCAAGTTTAGTCACCTTTACTGGTTGGAAAATCACCATAAGTGGTATTTTATGTAACGAGAACAGCAGAGACAAAAACAAGAGGACAGATTAGGACTTTGCTGAACAGCAGCTGTAATTATGCAGGAATAAATGCATGAATTAGCATTTCAGCCTTTGTCTATTCAGCGCTGTTCCAGCCCAGTTCAGCTTTTTTTACGTAATAGGTGGAGGAATGCTGGAGCGTTGCCTCTGACTTCTGGATCATCTCATCTCTCAGTGAGGCCCCGTCCCCTTATGAAACCAGTCCGTGCACAGCCGGGCTGCAACAACAACCGCCTGGCTGTGAAATCCATAAACATTCATTTTATGAGGTTAGGATTTGTTTTATTGCTTTGAGTATAAAATATTTTTTTGCTGCAAAGACATGACTCTATGCTGAATAATAAATTATAACTACAAAAAAAGAGTCAAATTATTGCATATGAAAAAAATAACAGGAAGTCATGTCTCGTTTCTCTTGTGTGGTGTTCTCTGCTGTTACACCTCATCAGTCAGCGTAATGATCCACACAGCTTTTGTGGAAACACCCACACAGGAAGTAGATGAAGCCACCATCGGTGTCCCGGGCCACACCGACGAGGGTTTGTGTTGTGCGTAAACACAAATCAGGGCAGGGATCGACTCACGACACAGGGCGAGGTTTACAATTCCAACAAACTGGTGACGAACTTCATTTGCGTTTTAAATACACGAGGACATCTAATGCCATACTTCAAATACCTCTTAAGACATTGTCACATTTCACAAATAGAGCAAAAAATACTGACAGGATCTCTGCGGCCACCCTGGCTGTGATCACACATGCGATGTTGCACCTTTGCTGCCTTTTCTAGAGGAATTCAGTTTTTTTTAAGACACCACCTCAGGCCCAGTTCTGTGTATCAGGCGTAAGCCATGACTGAAATTAGGATCTGCACAGCCATGGAAACGCACGGTATCTGTGCAATGGTGTAAGCCACGGAGCGGGCGGGCGCTTGCAGGGGCAGCAGGTAGGCGATACTATGCAGGACACGGCAGATGAAAAAGACCAGGAAGTGAAGGCGGGCCAATGACAGCGAAGGTCCGGTCAGGGAGTAGATGGCGCCCAGGAAGAGGAACGGTAGGATGTTCTCCAAGTCATTGTGATGAGCCCTGCAGGAGAGGAAGGTATTAGAATATGAATGAATGAATGACTGAGTGAATGAAGGCTGCTCCGGTTTCACCGTCCTGCCGGGCCTGTCTTACTGGGTTTCTTCTTTGTGTGAGTTTTTAGTGAGTTCGTGAGAACTTTGAAGGCTTGTTTGTTCACCGAACCCTGGGATTAGACGAGCCCTACTGAAAAACCGTCTTTTGTTTTATTTCTATTGTGATTTTTATTATTATTATTATTTTCATAAATGATTTTTACTGCCAGTAGCAAGAAAGCACAACTTGTGTTTGCATAAGCAAAAACCACTGATGCAGCAAAGCACTAATACTGTGTTACTGTACTTAAGTACAATTTTTCTGTATCTGTACTTTACTTAAAGAATTTTCTTGAGGCCTACTCTTAACTTTTACTACAATTTAAAAGCAATTATCTGTACTTTCTACTCCACTACATTTTAAAAAGTACTTTAATCTGTTTTGTCCAACCCCCATCCCAGCACCAATCCAAAGTACATTTGAAAATGCACTTTAATACTTTTACTTCATTGAAAAATGTCTTGGAAACTTTTACTTAAGTAATTTTCTTGAGACCTACACTTTACTTTCACTAGACCACATTAAACACAACAAAGTATTAATATAAACATGTTTTTGCAGAATTTTTGTTAATTAAGAAAAGACACAAGAGCAGCTGCTTTACTGCAATAATTAAGGCCTAAAATCTGTAACTTTCAGTGTAATTGTTTCTCTAAAAACCAATTTAACAGGCTATTCACACACACACACACACACACACACACACACACACACACACACACACACACACACACACACACACACACACACACTTTTACTTTTAAGACCATATGAAAATGCACTGTAATACTTTTACTTCAGTGAAAAATGCATTGGATACCTGTACTTTTACTTGGGTAATTTAAAAAAACCCTTTTTCTGTACTTTTACTTAAGTAAAAAAAAATCAAGTACTTATTCCACCACTGGCAAAAGCAAAATAAGCTTGATTGGAGCACACAAAGACTGCAGCAGAGATAAATATCGTTCACTCTGACTTTAGGAGTCCCTTTGAGATGCAGGAATGAGGATTTAATAGCTGGACGTGACTTACTCATAAGTTAAGCCTGTTTATAGCTCCTCACCTATATGTCTAGTAGTGAGTGTTCAGTACTTTCTCTGCTTCTGCAGCAAGGGTGACTTTTTAGCACAGCACTAAGTTGCTTCCTTCCCAATGATTACTAGAAGCCTTTTAACAATGTCCTTTATTATTCTACCCACTGTTCCAAAAACATATAACAAAATGACCGGATTACCTTGCGTGCCAGTGATTAATGCCAATTTTCTTTGTTTGTTTGGGGGCACAGTGGGACATGTCCCTCCGCCTGCCTCCCATGGGGGAGTTTTGGTCCATTCAGCACGGCTGAGGTAGAAATTAGATTAGTTGTTGGGCCAAACTGTCGTAAGGCTTTTGCCAGTCGGCCACTCATTCCCATGTACTCCTTCACTTGTTGTACCATTGTCTTTTCTTTTTAGTCAGAATGCATGCAGTTCAGAGATGCAGTAGTAGTAGTAGTAGTAGTAGTAGTAGGTGGTTCTGTGTCTGTTGATCCCCTTGTATTCTCTATCGAACAAACGACGTGATGGACAAGGCACGTGGATTTTGTGTACAATTTTTCTATTTCCACTGTCAACCTTGCGTCTCCTCTTTTGGATGCAGCTTGTTTTCCCCAGACACTGATGTTGTAAACGTTCCACCAGCAGCAGAAATGGTGGAGCTCCACCCTTTCTAACCTCACAAAATGTGGTTAACAATTAAATCACAGCTCTTAAAGAAATAATTTACTAAGAGGTATTGGGGCAATGGGCCAGTCTAAAGTGAATGATGGCCAGTTCCAGCCCTTGGGCCGCCTGTTCAACTGGGCTGCAGTAGTACTTTAGATAAAGGAGGTCTATTGACTATAATGTCCAAAATCACTTGGATCATTGACACCCACCGGCACACACACACACACACACACACACACACACACACACACATGACATCATTGGTACCAGTACTTCGAAGCGAATACATATTCACTTTTATCCAAGTTCAGGACTCAGATAAGCACAGCAGAAGTGAATCTATCATCTATCTGTTTCTCTGACAAGTTAAAACAAACCATCCAGCTGGTTCAAGCCTGACAGCTAACAGAAAACACAGCAAATGTAGCCTTTACTTCCAAAGGAAACAGGAGGAAACAGGAAACATCTGGGAATCATCACCCCAGAGCTGAAACTAACTGCGTTTTTCACTGTTTTTTTTTTTCAGAAATCTGCAGAATCTCACTACTGAAGGATGGAAAAACTACAATGCAAGAAGATAATCAGTGTAAATGAGTGTTTTAACAGCAGAAAAGCATGTCCTGACAGTGTTTCCTCTCTCACCTCCGGCATCTTTCCACATAAGGATCTTCTCTGTAATACTGTAACCCTCCGTGTCTCAGCGCGTCCTCCGGGTTGGCGAAAGCCTTTAAGAGACACGAAAGAAAAGAAAAAAGGTTCAGAAAAACAAAAAAGTTTCATTTCTACCCCAAAAGTCACGTCCAAGTTCTCACCTTCTTCCGCAGCCGCACTTGTCCCGTTAGGACCGCGATAACGTACATTTTAAACACCAGGAGGACGGCGTAGAAGACAAAACAGGAGAAAACTTCGCTTCTTATCATGACTGCAGCGGGAATCTCAGCTGCTCTCCTCTGCTGCTGAAAGCGAGAGTCAGCCCGGCCGGGGGGGAGGAGGCCTTTTACAGGAGAAGAGTCTCGCCAGTGATGAAGATGATGGTGGGGGGGATTGAATGAGCAAGCGGAAATGGTTCATTCATGACAAACTTCCTTACTTTATGGCGTCATAAGTTAAAGTAATTATGTATTTTTTTATGACTAAGCAACAGTTTTCTAAGGAAGAATTTGATCAACTCTGTAAGTCTATTAAAATTCAGTAGTTTGCCCATGGACATAGTTTTTGGGGGGACAGGGGGGCATATCCCTCCACTTTTTCTATAGTCAATTTTTGTTCCCTGCACTTGTTACCGTCCTAAAACAGTATACGCTAAATTAAATAGACACTGGTTGAGCACTAGGACCAAATGGAAAACAGCCACTTGTGTTGAAGCCTTTTTCCCATTAGAACCATCCAAAGCTCATCTATTGGCTCTGCTGATACTTGCTAACGTGTGATTGGCCGTTCCTGCCAACTGTGTACTTGACAGTTCTGCATTCCTGACATTGCATAAAAGAGCCTCTAGGCTGTGGTTTTATACATATTTGTGTATACTTACTGTAAAGATTCCCCTCCCCTGGTCCTCAAGGCGGTTGTGTCCCTCCTGCTTCTAAAGTCAAGATTACGCCCATGAGTTTGCCTCAGATGCACAAATATCTAGTTCTTTATGGGGAAACAACTGTAAATTACAAAGAATATAAAATGAGTTACTTTCATTTCTAGATCTTCAACTATAAATTCCAACATTATTGGTGAAATAGATCAAATGGAAATTTCCCCTTTGGTTAAAATGGGCTAAACTGCATGCACAATTCATTTTCATGCTGGATGCTGCTGAGTAAACTTCTCTCTGTAGCACGGAGCTGCCGTTGTGTGTGTGTGTGTGTATGTGTGTGTGTGTGTGTGTGTGTGTGTGTGTGTGTGTGTGTGTGTGTGTGTGTGTGTGTGTGTGTGTGCACAACAAGTAGGCTTTTGCTCACTGGATGTCAGGGACCTGCTAGGGGTGTAGGGACTGAGAAGATCTATATATATATATATATATATATATATATATATATATATATATATATATATATATATATATATATATATATATATATCCTATAGGATATTCCAAAAAGGTTTAATCATCTCTAAAACTACAAAAACACATCACATTTCTGGCAAATGCGATTACAAATGTGAAACTTAACTAGTTTACTTAATGTATCTCTTAATGAGATCCTACCCAACCTTAACTACACAAATTCAAATGATTAACAATATTTCAGCTTGAATCACATCGTTGCAAAATAAATTACACACAGCGTGTAAAGTCACTGGCAGACAACGTTCTCCCACTTTGTTTATTCTGACACAAAGTCAAGTCTCTGGAGCCAACAAGTCCATACTCATGCTGTGATGATCATGCAGGAAAAATGATTTCATGTGAGTCCGCTGGCAAAACACTGGTTGCAAAAGATTTCCATTTGTAGGGAAGGAGGGCTTCCGGTGGTAAAAGCTGCTGAAACCCATACCCTGCCATCATTACATGCTCCGTAGTGTTGTGAAAACACTCTTCCTTCCAACTGACTGCTGGATGTAATCATATTCTGGGGATGTTTGCTTTAATTCACTATTTCTGTCTAAATACTCTCAATTCTTCTACATATTTTAGGGACAAATATTGAGCTTTCAGGACTTTAAAGTTAAACCAACAACATTTTAACAGCAACATCTTTAACGACATAATGTTGTCATACATATATTTTACATATTATTGCTTTAATTACTGCTCAGGTAGCCTTAATGGTGCTTTTATATCAAAAGATTTAGTTTCTTTCATTCATCCATCAATTTTCCTCAGATTTTCCGTGGTCGGGTCCAGTGGCGTAGCCAGAAAGTGGGTGGGCCTAAGAAAACATGGGTGGGCATTTTTAGGTTCTTTTTTCCAACACAGGAAAGGTTTTATTTTTTTACCTTGCTGACAGTTTCGACCACTCCTGCGATCATCAAAGCTAGCTAGTGACGGCGGCGTCACTTCCTTCTCCTTTTATCAGCGGGCAGCAGAGGACGTTGTCGCCCTCTTTGGGTTTTGGTTGTTCTTTTCTTCCTGTTGTCGTTTGTTGTTGTGAAGGGGGGGGTACACCACGACTCTGCTGGGTATCCACAGGTCCTTAAAGCATTTTGTGTATGTTGGTCCTCTTGTTTACTCGTTCTTCTATTATGTTTGCTCAGTAATATGGTATGTTTTCAATGTAATAGAAAAAAGTATACAAATATTATATATATATTATATATTATATATAATGTTATATATATATATATATATATATATATATATATATATATATATCCTCCCGCATGTGCTCTTGCGTCTTAATTCTGCATCATAACATGTTTCCACTGCACCTGTGAAACACAACTGCGCTCCGAGCTTCAGTGCACGCTGTCTGTAGCAAGATATATGATCATTTTTCTAACAGTGACAGAGGAATCTGAAGGCGGTCATTTTGACAGATTGTAATTAACACTCCCGTCTCATGCAGGTGTGCAGACACTGTAAACGTCACACACAGAGAACATTGTGGCAGTAACAAATCAATCACGAAAAGATTCCCATCTGAGCATTATAGCATAATTGTTATATCCCTCTCCCCAGCCACATGGGCCAGCTCCTCTGGGGGAATCCGGGGGAGAGACAAAGCCCGATCCCTTTACTCTCACTGCGCCCTGCATGTTTCTGTGAAGTGCACTTGGAGGAAGTGCAAAGTTAGGCTTCGAGTGCGTGGTACACAAGTGTGCAAAAATATTGCCGAATTGGGATAGGGAGCATTGTGTCATCGTGCACAACGCATGCCATGATGCTGGTCGCTGTGCTACTTAAAAAAAAAAACACTTTTATCAACAACTTTCAAACAAACAACCAAAAAATTATTTGAAATAAATTTACATTCATTGCTGCTTTGTCTAAAAAATTCAGAGCATCAACTAATCATCCTTAAATGAATTACTTTCATTTGAAACTACATAGTTTCAGAAAAGGCACTTGAGCCTTTTCTTCCACAGCAGCGGGTTGTGGGTAATACCCGTAACCCAAATCTGCATTGAGGTGGACTTGGGCGAAATGCGGATCAAAGCTGCAAAAGGGGAGTGGTCAACTTCTGCATTTGAGAGTCAAGACACCGTACGCCAGAGTATCCAGCATGTTATAGTGGTATCTCTAGTCCAACACACTAGATTCAGTGGTTGATTCACCCGTGCAGCTGCTCATCAGGCTCTGCAGAAGCCTGTTAATCACTTGTTGATTGAAATCAGGTGTGTTGAAGCAGGGTTAATACTAAAACATGCTGGATACTGGCCCTCGAGGCCTGGAATTAAATAGCCCTGCCATATGCACTCGCACCCCTGGCCGGGATCGCAAATTGAAGGGTGCAAGTATGGAAGTGCCAGTATTGGGAGGCATCCAGAAGGCATTCTAACCAGATGCCCGAGCCACCTCAACTAGCTCGTCTCAACATGAAGGAGCAGCAGGTCTACTCCAACCCTTCCCAGATGACCAAGCTTCTCACCCTTTCTCTAAGGGAGGGCCCAGCCACCCTGCAGAGAAAACTCATTATAGCCACTTGTAAAGGGACCTTGTATTTTCAATCACTACCCAAAGCTCATGACCATAAGATGAGTGTTGGGAGGTAGACTAACCGGTAAATCAGCTCTCTCTTCACCACAACAGATCGGTACAACGCCCGCATCACTGCAGACACAGCACCAATCTGCCTATCGATCTCCCTCTCCATCCTTCCCTCACTCGTGAAAAAGACCTTGAGATGCTAAACCCTTAAGGACCCGTGGTGACACTGGTGTCACAACCCATTTCAAACATCTGCAAAATTGCTTCTTGAGACAAATATTCAAGTTGGAATACCTCGAGTGACATTCTATCCATATGTATATAGAAAAATATTCTACTTCTATATTTTATTATATTTTATTCTACATTTTGATGCATTCAATCCAATCTGTTTTCTAATTCAAAAGGGGTTGGGTTCTAAAGGTTTAAACTCCTCCACTTGAAGCAGGACTTCATCCCTGACCTGGAGAAGGCATTCTAGTTTTTTTCCGAATAACGACAACGATCTCAAAGTGTAAGGAGCTGATTCTCATCCCAGCTGCGTCACTCAGCTGCGAACCACTGCAGCAAAAATTGGAGATCACAGTCTGATGCAGCCTTGTTCTCACCTTGAACTAGCCCAACTTACTGCCAGCAATGTAGACCAAGCTCTGACGCTGATCATGCAGGGGCCTAACAGCCCGTATCAAAGGACCTGGTACCCCATACTCACTGATATTACAATAGTTTATGAGTTTTTAGTTCATTAGGTGCTTTAATCACTTTTAAAACCTAAATTCTTAATTTGTAGAATAATACGACTCTTAAAAGAAGGTAAAACAAAAATAAAAGTACAACCTTCAAAATAATAGAAAAGTTGTGCGTCACTGATACTTGATGCCCCAAGATACAACCTTTTACCCAGTGTCATAGCTGTATTAAAGTGGAATAAGCTGAACCGGATGGTTCTAAAATTAAATCAGGTGAAGCCTGCTCTTTGCCTCTGAAAGTCAACTGAAATGATGATGGACTGCTTCTAAATATAAATTTCACACAGTTGAACTTTCTTTGTCATTGTTGGATCAAAGTGTAAATGACTCTTTTTATTGGGTTGGAATTGTTCATGTTTTCTGTTGAGTGAAAAAGGGGCTGAAATAACTTTGATTTTGAGTTAAGATTAATTATGTTAATTACTGTGAAAAAATATCCAATTGTACAACATTTTGATTTACAGAGCTAAGACTCATCTACAATCTGGTCCATAAGTAATGTTTCCTCTTATTACTTTTATTTTGCTTAAGCTGAGCAAGATTTTCTTGAATTCTTTTAAAGTGGTTCTAATTAACAGAGTGCCAGGATTCCTACAGATCTTTAAAATTTTTCTTTCAATTTTATTTCATGTTCAAGACTTGGGTACCAATCTACTCCTCTACCTCCATCTATGGGCGTTCCTCAAAGGTCAATACTGGGCCCAACCTTATTCAAAATCTATATTATTAACATTATTCATGCTGCTGACAGTTCTCATATACATTTATATCCTGACGACACCATTTTATATGTATGCAGTTCCTCCTTCAATGCAACTTTGCCCTCCTTGCAGCACAACTTTGTCTTCAGCATGCCTTCTCCAACCTTCATCTTCATTTAAACACAAGTAAAACAAAGTTCACGATCTTCAACTGTAACTTACCGCAATCAACTTGCCACCCTAGTATTGTTTCCCTGGATGGTACAGAACTACAGCTTGTCAGTTGTAGAGGGGTGAATATTGTTGCTTTTAAGCTTAATTTATTTTCAAAACAAATAAAAACATGACAAGTTGACCAAGAATACTGTGATAGATGAATCTAAGTGGATGGGATGTGATGTATGGTGATTGAATGGTGTGTGTTCATCAGAACCTTGTATCTAGAAGAACTGAGTTCTGGGCGTGAAAAAGAATTTGGTTTGCATTAAACTATGAAGTAGGTTCTCGTGATAATGGCATCAGATGCAATCATGTGTGTCTACCTCACCCTTTCTTTGGAGACCCTCTTCATGGATCCAGAGGTCAGGGAGGTCGGATGACCTCTGGGCACCGAGGTTCAGTAGATTAACCGCAGCACCGACGCTCCAGTCCAGAGATGTTGCCAGGCACACATGTTGGAACTAGTTTGCATCTAGAGCAGCTGCTTCTGAATAGCTGAAGGAACCGTTTTGCTGTGTCAGCTGTAGGCAGCTTTAAGCTTGTCGTAAGCTTGTCAAGAGATGCGGTGGCTAGAGAGATTTTCTCCAATGGCCAGTCAGAATAATCTCAACTAACAGGATGCCGAATCTCACAGAATGCTGGAATGCTGAATCACTCCCCAGTGACTCCGTTTTAATATTCTCATATTATGATTTACTTGGCCAATCAGAACGTGTCATGTTAAGGGGGTGTTAACAACAAACCCTCAGTACATCGTGCCTTCTCTCAGATGCAGGATGCTCTGATTTGTGGCTAAGAAAATATCTATGTGCAGTGATGTTACTTTATTTTACCTCCAATGAACATTGTGTCTGAGTGTAGAGAATGATTCACTTGTTAAACCAAACATTACTGATCATTATAATAATATTCATTTCAACTTCAGTAATTCAAGCACAGATTAATCAACCTTATTAATTTAAGCACAGATTAATCAAACATTATTATTATTCACCAACCATTATTGTTCATTCAACCATATGATTATTTACAAATATAATGTTTCAGTCCTTTATTCTGTGCAGGACAGCCTAGATAAGCAGACAGACTTGGCAGAGAAGAACCTTGAGAAGGGAACATGATGTTGACAATACGTTATCATGTGTTCAGAGCTGCAGAACCTTCTGGGCTTGTTGGAAGGTAGAATGTAAAATCCACCTTAGAGAATGGAATTTATGTCTGTAGATGACCAGTGGCATGTAGGTCAATCTGTATATGAAAACTGACCATTTCTGGACGTTACACAGTTTTTATAAGTATCTGGGTATCTGGCTTGACAGCACACTTTCATTTGAAAATCACATTAATTCATTACTTTCTAAAGTCAAGTCAAGAATTGGGATTCTATACAGCAACAGGTCATCCTATACTCATTCTGCAAAGCAACCCTTAGTCAAAATGACAATCCTTCCATCTTAGATTACGGTGACATCATTTATAGGACTGCTTCCAAATAACTTCTTCATAAACTCGATGTCATTTATCATTCAGCAATCCGTTTCGTCACTGGTGCCTCTTTCACTACTCATCATTGTGATCTGTCGTTAACTGGCCATCACTGCATTCCCGCAGGTTGTTACATTGGTATCAGTCTATGTACAAAACACTCATCAGTAGAACATCGTCATATCTTCGCTCACTACTCATCCCTTCCAACAACCAGTGCAATTTAAGTTCCAGTAACTTAATCTCAATGGTTATTCCCGAAGCTCGCATCTTCTTTGGCCGCTCCTCATTCCAGTTTGCTGCTTCCAACGACTGGAATGTGTCACGTTCTGCCCCTGCCTTCCTGACTGTGTCTCTCTCCTGCCCTGATTAGCCCTTATTGTTCTCACCTGCCCCTCGTTAACCTGCCCATGTGTTCCTGATTTCCCTGTGTATTTATGCCTCCCTCCTTGTACCAGTCTTCGTCGGATCATTGTATGTGCATGTGCTTGTTTTGTCCTGTCGCTCCCGTTCCACCATTAAAACCATTTTTATTTTTTCATCCGTGCCTGCTCTCCTGCCTCCTGAACTCTCCACCACACATGGTCTACCATCTCCACTCCTCCCAACATGACAGAATGAGCTGCAAAAATCAATAAAGCTCACAACCTACATTCCATCATCTACCTTCAATAATTCATTTTAATCAATATCTTCTGATCAATGTGCTTCAATCTGCTTCTGATTACTTAAAGACTGTTTTAAGTCTGTTTTGATTGGTTGCACATATTATAAATGAGAACAGTCCTTTGTCTTTATGTCTAACTGTTAGTATTATTTTTATTTTATCTATTTGTTGTTCTGTGATGTAAAGCTAACTGTGTGTCTGTTGCTGCTGCCTCTTGGCCAGATCGTCATTGTAAAAGAATGAGTTCTCAATCGACTCATCAGATTAAATAAAGGTCAAATAAATAAAAGTTTCTCCTTTGACTTCAACCATTTAATGCCAAATATATAACATAACCTAGGCATATTCTCCTTTATTTAACAGGATTAGTACATTCCTCAACTTTGACTCCATTGAATTCTGAACAAGTCAGCGTCCTTGTGGAAGATCTAAGTACTGCAGGGCATACATGCCAGTTATATTTGTTATTACCATAAGTGTCAGATACTATCAGCTGATACTGCATTAAAAAGGGTTATAAAGTCAGTTTTTACTTTTTGAACAGATTTGAGGTATAGCTTTAGAGATATTTCTGTTTGTTTGGAACAACTGGCCTAACTTAAATTGAAGTAGTTGTCATATTTTGCACAGGTATCGTCTAAAGTTTACAAATGCATGAAAAGAGATACATGATGTTAGTTACCTAAAATTATTTAGTTTCATGCTTTTATGAGGTGTCGGACCCCACACATATTGGTATTGGTTTATATCACTATAGGAAATTAAGAGACTGTTAGTGTATCAGATAATGATAAAAAATCAAACATCCATAGTTATCACTGTTGTAAGCTTGTACATTTACCCAATAAAATGTTTTCAATTATTCTATAATAGCTTTATTGACATTGACCTAAAAACTAATGTCTTGAAAAAAAATCTGATTATTTAATGGATCAGGCTTTAAAGCTGCATTTCTTAATTTGGAAAACAAATAAGCTTCCAACTTTTTTTTTCATGCCTCTTAACAACATGCTAACGTAGCATAGCTATAAAGATATTATGGAGATTTAAAAAAAAACTAAAAAAAAGTGGTTATTTCAGATTTGTCTAAAAACCTCAACCAATCGGGGTTTTTTTTCTTTCGGTTCGAAAGCAATGATTGGACAACTCGCCGAACCGCTGCATTTCTGCACGTCACAGTTATCTTCATTTTGTACATGGACTCTAATTTCAGTGTTCAGTTAGAATGTATATTCAGCAAAAGTGAGAATTTTGAAGAAAAGCATCATCGTCATGTTTACTACAAACACACCACATTTCCTGCACACTGCACCATGTTTATTTCCATGTTTGTGGTACAACACCTCCTCAGCCATCAGGCCCATGTGTCTGCCAGTCGAGCGTGACCGAGCTGCCCGAACTGGTGTCATCACAGCAATCCTCGGCATCAGAGAAAGAAGACATGTAGTGGAGGCCCGTCACGCGGTGGTAACTTCCCTGGAGCGTCTGTGGGTAGGAGGAGAGCTCAAAAGCCCTGCAGCCCGACCTTCTCACTCTTCCAGTCCACATGTCAACCAGCTGGGAACACATGGTGCAGCCCATGGTGAATGTGTGTGTGTGCGTGTGCGTGTGCGTGTGCGTGTGCGTGTGCGTGTGTGTGTGTGTGTGTGTGTGTGTGTGTGTGTGTGTGTGTGTGTGTGTGTGTGTGTGTGTGTGTGTGTGTGTGTGTGTGCAAAGATATTACAATGGTAACACTTTAATGCACTCGAGCGATCTAAACTTTCCAAAATGTTTGCAAACAGGCTCTTCTTACTCCCAGTTTCTTTACTACATTTACAAATTACACATGAAAGCGTTGGAGGCCATTTGTGCCTCTTGTTGCTTTATGACTAATAATTTTCTATAAAATGTCTTCAAAAGGTGAAAAGTGCACCCTCACGCTCACATTGATTTCCATTACATCCAGGCCCAGTAAACTGGAAGTGAAGAGTCTGTCTAACTGGTCACGGCTCTTACACAAAACAATGAACACACACACACACATTTGAAGTTGTGACCAGAATAACTCTGTTCGTTATGATTCAAGAATATTTTAGGTAGGCTTAGTATTGCACAGCAGACGTTTGTTTAATTAAGACCCAGTTATAGACAATTAGCCGGTGCATGTGTTCTTGTGTGTGATAAGTGCGTGGTTACCATGGTGACCCTAATGAGCTGTATTGATCTTAGTTATCAAAACTTAATGTATCTAAATCAACACAACCAAGTCCCAGATTATTAGTAGAATTTAAGGCTAATTTATGATGACATTCAAATTTCAGGGAGTTGGAATGGGCACGGGCTTGTATGATATTACTGTTGAGTTTAAAGGTACAGTCCTTATAGTATAAATGCCTGTAACTTGCCTGAAATGAGTTTGAAAAGTGTTTTTCTTCTTTTTCAAAAACAAAATATAAAAAAGAAATGGGAGGTGCACTTCAAAGTTTCACGAACAACAAATGTGCTAAGCCACTCTGAATCCTCTGTTAGCTTGTAATCAGAAGAACTCTGTTTAAATACCCACAGGGCAAATATGAGGTTAGAAAGTAGAGTCATAAAGCGCCGTTCTCAGGGTGTTCTCCCTCTCACAGCTGCCAGACACAATAATATTTATACAGGCTCCTCTTCCAAAAAGAAAAAAGAGATTTGGGAGTGAGTTCAGAGGGACAGTAGTTGTATTAGTGTTTTGCACTCAGTCCAGTGAGCCTGTTTTTAGAACGTTCAAGTGCCTTGCTCTTGTAATAATCCCCCTCTGGTCCTAAAACCACCGCACCGCCTCATTCTGGTGAGTTACTTCCTGCATGGTGTTTGTCGTGTTCTCCTTTGCTTTGTGGTGAAAGTCTGTCAGCAGAGATCTGATAGATGCTGGAGGAAAGGACACACAAGAGAGGTCAGTAGAACAATTTTGGATTCAGAAAAAATATTCTGTAATATCTGATCAAATTCTACTTGTAATGGAATCAACTGGGCGTCAAAAGAGAGAGCAGACTATATGAGAAATTTAATGCATGGTTAAATACTAAACAAAAGGGTTTAAATGTGTTTCTGCATTGCATCATCTAGGTGTGGCTCACTCTATATATTTGGTGGTCTCTAGTAGGAATGGATGTCTTGTAAGTCGTACGGTGGGGGGAAAATGCACAGGTGCACCTGTCTCAGGAACTATAAGGGTGTTTCTCAATGCCAAGGAACCTCGCCTTGATGTCTTGGCCCCGCCCCGGTTGCCTAGGAGATACGTCATTAGGAGCTGCCAAGATGTGTTCCAATGCTCATGTTCTACCGAGGCATGTGTTTGTTAGCCGTTTAGCTAGCTGAGCGAGGATACACAGGAGGTGTCTTGTAGCCTAGCCTTGGTCAAAAGTTACCCAGAACACACCGCAGTATTTTCAAAAGGATGGCAGATCAGAATCCGGCAGATGCTTTGGGGCCAAATTTCAAGTTTAAAAGTAAGTCAACTAATTTAAAATGTTTTTTTTAGATCCAAAGAAGTTAGTTATGGTTGGTTAGTTGCTTATTAGTTGCAGCTTCGGTGGCTAGCGGGTAGTAACTCACTTACATTTTTAATTTAATAAACATGTACACTATTTAAAAAGTAAAAGGCTTGTTACATATTTATATTGAAACTAATACATATAAAATATAACACTATCTCCCGTGACGTTATATGACCGCTGTGGAAGCCGCAGTCACGTGATGCAAGTCTGTTCCATTTAACTGTTTTCTTTGACCAAGGAAGGACAGTGTCCTCGTAAGCAAGGCGCCTGGCCTCGCAAGACATCGCCTCGCAAAGCAAGGCGCCTTGACATTGAGAAACACCCTAAGTGAGCCCCATCACAGTTAAGCTTCAGACGACAGAATTAGGAGTCTTATTTCCTGATATCTGGACATCTTGCTTCTGATTGGCTAACAGCAACACGACTCAACCACTGACTCTGTTTGCTTTGCAACACGGATTTTTCATCTCCACAAATAACACAAGCCTGAAGGAGTTCTGCCATGTGGTGGAGTTGCTAATGCTCATGGTTAGCTTCTACTAGTCGAGATCCTGTTTCTTGGATGCTAAACAAACAACAGCCTTCCCCTCATGAGTCAAGATGGGTGAGCCCATGAATGTTAATTAACAGTGTGACGTAGATCTGTCAGGCTTTTCAAATCCTAGAGTTTCACTATCAGAAGCTAATGCAGGAGAAAGGTGTAGGAGACTATTTTCATGTTCAGCCTGCATGGAAAACTCAGAGCAACTGATTATAATCAGAAAAAAAACGTATGCATTATAAAATACTGACTATCTATCAAATGGACACAGGGACACAAACTTAATTAGGATCAAAGTTGGTGTCTCCTAGTGGTTGGCTGCAGGAAAGTTTTAGGCCCCGCCTCTTCCAAATAAATGAGTAGCAAATTTTCCTAATAAAAAAACAGACTTCTGCAGATTCACTCTTTGTGTTTTGTTTTTTTTTGCCTACTGCTGGTATGCGCTTATCTTTTGTAGTACATGCATAGTTGTGCCTAAAAATCACCAGGATTGAGATTGTGGTTCAAACAAATACAACAACAAACAAATAACAACATATTACATCTTCGGTTTGCACAGCTGAATTTTCATCCGAACGATTTCTAAATCAATAAATGAAAAGGCCAATATAGAATTCAGAGGTCTAATTTTATTCTCCATCCATCTAATCAGAAAAACTAAAGTGTGTGCCTTCAGTGCAAGAGTTATGGGCACAGCCAAAAAAAGGATGCAAGTGACAAAAAACAAGGACATACTCAAGTGTTCATAATATGAAATGTTAAAAATTCATGCCATATTTGTAGTGACATAGCAACAAAATGTAGTTTTTTGTTATATAAAAGCATTTTAGAGCTAGGATGCTGCCTAATCTGGTTCTCAGGGGTATTTAGATTAATTTTAGTGCTGCCTCAGAATCTGGTGTTTCTTTTGCCAGTGCAGATCACAAAATAATAAGGGATTGTGGCTCAGAGACAGTCCCAGAGGACAGAAGGTGGTCTGCTGCATGCCACACCCATCCCATCTCGAGGAAAGGACACAGCAGAGGGGTTTGAGGGGGGGGGGGGGGGGGGGGGGTTGCCTCATCAGGCATCCCAAATTGTAAAACATTAACTAAGGGATGTTTAATTATTCGTCAACATCTTTGCTGAGTCATGAAACAGTCATTCCAGCACACATAAAACCCCACCTTTAGTATGATTTTCACGTCAGGAATTCCTAATAGTTTGTAAGCTGCACGTGTGTGCACTCCTGTTCAGACACACACACACACACACACACACACACACACACACACACGCTGCGGGAAACATGCTAGTGTTGCTGTAATGTGTAATGATGACCGGGAGCTCTCAGTAACTGCTAATCTATCACCCTTTTCTTTGTGCATCTTACCTGAAGAGTGTGTGTCGATGCTCTGGTCTGTGTGTGCGCCGCATCCTCCCAGCAGTCCGGTGCGGTTCCTCCGTAGTCTGGTTCTGTCTGAGCTCACTGCAGCCCAGCACACTGGGGCTTCTGATGACATCACAGTTCTCCACCTAGAGATGCTTTGTTTCTAAAATTAAATCAGGTGAAGCCTGCTCTTTGCCTCTGAAAGTCGACTGAAATGAGTCACTGAAATACCAGAAAGTGGATGTTTTACTTATTCCAGAGATTTAAAATGGCATTGATCTGGGGAGTTTACGATGAAAATTAAAGAAATGAACCGCACTATTTATTAAGTTGTCTTGTAAAAAGAGACCCACTATGAAAATGTGACTCTTTGCATCCTTTTATGCTACCATGTCTCTACTGCAACTACCCATTTATCCATTCATTATCGTCTGCCTGTCTGGAGTAGGGTCGTGGGGACAGGAGCCTAAGCCAGCCGAGAAACAGAGTCCCTCCAGCATGTCCCGAGTCTTCCTTTAGGTCTCCTCCCTATTGAACGTGTCCAGAAAACTTCACCAGGGAGGCGCCCAGAAGGCATCCCAACTACAGTAGGTGGCTTCACTCGATGTGGAGGAGCAGCAGGTCTACTCCAAACCCCTCCCGGATGACCGAGCTTCTCACCCTATCTCTAAAGGAGAGCCCAGCCACCCTGCGGAGAAAACTCATTTTGGGCACTTGTATCTGTGATCTCATTCTTTCGGTCACTACCCAAAGATCGTAGGTGAGGGTAGGAACGTAGATCGACCGGCTCAGCTCTCTCTTTCCCCACAACAGACCGGTACAGCGCCAATCCAGCTTTCGATCTCACGTTCCATTTATCCCTCACGTACTTAAACTTCTCCACTTCTCCCTGACCTGGAGAAGGCACTCTATTCCAATTAAAGAACACGGTCCGACTTGCCAACTTCCTCCTGGTAATGGGGCCCAAGCTCTGACACCGGTCATATGGAACTGCAAGTATAAACTCTCCAAATGCTTAAATGTCTTTATGTCCTCTGTGTTTGGTTTATATACCTAAAAACGAGTCGTTTCACAAACGATTGTGATGTCACAGTCAGGGAAATTAGCAAGGAATCCCTCGCCTGTAAAGTCCCCATCCACCAAACCTGTTCAGGATCCGACATTTTTGTTTTTGGAGATTCGGAGCTGGCTGGGAATTCAAAAGCTCCTGAAGGGTGTTTCTGTTCCATAAATTATGTCAAGTTGACCATCTTTTTCAGGAATACCCTGAATCAATTTTGCATCACAAAACTCAAGATAAACAAGTGAAATCACTCTGATGCAAGTTTTTGTTTTTGTCAATAACTTGATTCCTCTAAAAGAAGAGAAACTGAAACTAGCACAACAGGAGTTTCACAGATTAGTCGTATTTGTGCTTTGATGTGATCATTTCCCCCCAACTGTCCCAAATAGGTCCACATTTAGAAAACCAATTGGACAGTAGAACTGAGCTTGCCTTACTCCGTAGGAATGTAAATAACGGTTCAAAGAATACCTACTCCCCTTGACTCCTGGATTCCTGTCACAGACTTGCTGTCTCAGTGCTGGGATAACTGGGTAAGTGATCATTAAACAAAGCAGGTTCTCAGACATGATCTGTCCACACCGTCTCAAATAGATAAATTTAGTAACATTATTATACCTTAAAGGAAAGTCTGTTGCTCAGCCGTGACGTGTGAGCTTCGATTCCATGCATCCTTCTGTTGGGTCCTGTATTTGTTATGTGAAGCTGTGGTTGTGCATCTGCTGGTGAACAAGTCCAGTGGAGAAGGGAGGCTGGAGGTCAGATTTGAAGCAGATCTGCCACTCTCAGAAAAGGACTCATGTCTGACTGTTGTGCTTTCCACTCTGGCAGAAAAAATTAACTTTTGCAGCCATTGTTTTAAATTAGTTCAGTTGTTGTTTTGTTCTATTTTGCATCATGCTGTTGTTACACTGCAGGTCAACCACAAACAATAATCACTTCAGTTATGTCTAAACCCTTTTAACATATTTGTTTATTAATTTTACAGATGCTATAATTAACAGCCACTTGCATTTTACCTGACATGCAGTTATTTGGTCTGCGGGAGAAAAACCAGAGCACCTGCAGAATACCTATGCATGCTAACTCATTGCTGTACATTAATTTAAAAAAATTTGAAGTAATGCCTGTTATAAATGAATTTCTTGTGAGTCAGTCTCTGTGGGGGAAAAGCTCCCATGCTCCTGTTTCAGGAAGTAGAAGAACTTGAGTGTTTCCCTGTCTATTTGTGAAATTCAAAATGACCAATAGTATTTAAAAAAGAACAAGTAAGAAACCGTTTCTCTGCTGTTTTTAAAGCAGAAAGAATGGTTGGTCTGGGTGCCATACCATGTCAGAACAGTTTTACTCTGCATGAAAGACTTTGGCGCTGGAGTGGACAAATACATTTAATGTTAAAGCTCCATTAGTTGTCACACACACTGATGCGTGTGCGAAATTTGTTCTCCCATGGGGGAGCGGTGAACTGCAGACTCAGCTGTGCTCGGGAACCATTTGGTGGTTAACCACCCCCACCACCCCCACCCCCCCAATCCAACCCCTTAATGCTGAGAAGAGTCAAGCAGGGAGGCAATGGATCCCATTTGTTCAAAGTCTTTGGTATGACCCGACCAGGAATTGAACCCTGATCTCCCAGTCTCAGGGAGGACACTACCACTAGGCCACTGAGCTGATGGCAGACAAAACAAATTAGCCTGTCTTTAACACTTCTCTAACATGAACCTGTCTGCTTCCAAACACAAGAAAAAAATAAGGACATTCAGATCCAGGAGAAGGAAATTTTAATCATTAAATCGGTCATAATAATTACATCAGTAACATATCAAGACATCCCACTGAACTATGGTTGACCACAGCTTAAAAATCACCAAGGGCTTGACCACAAGAGCCGCACTTCGTAAAATGCATGGAAAACGTGAGTCACACAAAACCTCGTTAGCCGTGATATTTGCAATAAAGTGTTCAACCACAGTAACTCGTCTTTTCCAGGTTGGAAATCCGTCACACGCATCTGCATGCTGCAACATGACCTTACATATTTACAGGGTGGAGATAATTAAATAATTATCATTAAGGACTCCTTAACACTGGGCTACAACAGGCTGCACTGTCTCAGCTTTTACTGGCAGCTGTTCAAATAGTATACTAGTGTCTCCGAAGATTGCACTAATTTGGATTGCACTTGTTCCCCCTAAATGTATCTATATACTAATATAAAACATACTTTTGCAACATCAATAGTCTCCTGATAAAGAATGGTAATGTGTGAAAAGACAAACTTGTGCAACAAAACCCATCAGTGACCTTTTCTTATGAAAATTAAAGAAAATAAATGTGGACGTGTGGAAAATTAGGAGTTAAAGACAAAAATATTAACTAGAAATAGAATAGATTTTAACATCTTTGAATAGAATTGATACCAATAAGATCTTATCTTTACCGGCGTTGGTCCCACAATGATGGAGAGGAATAGCAAACAGTTAAGACATTTTAAGTTAAAGCGACAGTGTGTAGTTTCCCTGGGGATAGGGGGCAGTACATACCTAAATCATTGCAAGTTAGCATTATTTTTGTGTTCAAATAAGACCTTAACAACGGATGGCCATTAGGGTCAAAACACCCTGGGAGTGCAATCTCCACCAAAATAAATAGATCATCAGATTCCCTTTCATCACTGGCAATGACTGAAGAGGTAAATGTGTAAAGCGGCAGCGCTTATTAATGGTGAAAGTTATAAAACCGTTTGTTACAAATCAGTAAAAGCATTATGTCCTCACGGGTTTCTGTAGAAGGAAACATGGCATCCAAATTTATCTTGAGAGGCGCTATATAAAAGATAGTTTTCTTCCTTTCCAATATGGCGTCTCCCAGAGACTTAGACCCACTCCCATGTATTTTAGAACGGATTTCTATGATTATATGTTCTGAAACGGCCAATGTTTTTCAGCAACGGGGAATCTTTTCGATGGATATTTTTTTAGAGATTATTGGTTAAAAACTACAAATTGTCACTTTAAGTCATGTCCCATTTACAAGACGTTTCAAGGTAACACAGTCAAAAAAACAAATGTGAAAGTTGGACTTTACTCTATAAAAAGATTAACCTTGAATAAAATATCCATCATCTGCCAGAACACATCCCTTTTTATTAAAGGTGCAGTATGTAAGAATATAGGTAGAATTTTACAGTGAGAAAATCCCAAGAGTCTAATGTTTCAGTCATTTTGGAAGAATGGTTATACTTAAACATATATCCAGCTGGCTGTGGGGATTGTCAGTTGTTCTCCTTTCAAAACAAAGTAAGGAGGGACGTAACTATGGTTTACCAGTGAGAGCGGGGCTGCCGTCTCCTGCGAGCTAATAATGCAGCGCCGACAATTGTAATTTGACAACGGCCGGCAAAAAGCTCCAGAGTGTTTAAAGTGGTTGCAGTAAAGGGTGTGTTTTTACTTCATTTCTACATAATGCACTTTTAAAAATGCTTCAAAAACAACAAAAGTACATTAAGTAATTTACTAGATTTAAAAAAAATAATTTTTACCTAGCTTACGTTTCCAAAGCAAATATGTGGTGAGAACTGTGTTCATGTAAAATTTTTTGAGCTATGTTCTCGCTTCTTGATGTGTCAGGGGGACAGCTCAAGCCTCGAAGAGAACAAATAAATGTCTGAAAACAAGACTAAATGGGTAAAAGTTAAAGAAAACAGACTCTGATGCTACATCCAAAAGCTAAAACCGCTAACTTGCTGCTAGCTTAGTTGGTAACAGTTAATTATTTTCCAGTGAAGTTTGTGTTCAAGGTTTTAAAGTGTATACTTTAAAATTTCGAGCAGAAGATGTTTGTTAAGTTTATCAGGGAGCTGCAGCTAGCAAGCTCAAAGATTGCTAGCTGCTAACTAGCTAATGTCATCGTAAAATCAACCTTTTCTGCTGAAAAAACCCTCATCTATTTTTCTTAAAGTACGACTTATTTAAGATATAATATTTATACTACATTTTTTCCTATTTACAATATCTACTCATTCAGATTCTGGAGAGTTTAGCTTTTCCTGACACACTTGAGTCTTCTGTCAAACACGTCTTGCAGGTTTTGTTTCAACAAAAATAGAACAACAGAAAGTCAAGATGGGTGATTCCTTAGAAATTAAAGCATTGTGGAAAGATCTGAATATAACAGAGTCCCACCTCTAACTGAATATGGTGGGTGTGTCTGTGGCTTGAAGGCATCGTGGTTCAATGACGGGACTTCAGACAAGCTTTAGTAGTTCTACATAATTAAACCTGAATATTTTTGACTGAATTTAAAACCTTACTGATTGTTAACTGTAACAATATATGAGTAAATTTCAAATAGAAAAAAAGAGTGAACAGCACATCAAACCTGATGCAGCCCCGACTCCAGACCAAAAGGTGCCTCATTTATTTCTTCCTAAATCTAAATAAATTTCCTCCTAAGAAATGTTTTCCACTTCCAGAGCTTGACTTGGCAAGAAACGATCCCAACTAAATCAGTGAAAGTCTGTGCCAATGTACAATTGTGCACATGTGACTAGTTTCAACATCCATGTTGCATCTCAGCATGTTATAGGAGGAAAAGAAGTCAAAAGTAAAAGTAGTTGGGCTGACAAGTTGAACTAATACTTTAGCTCCAAAAATCCTGCTCAAATTATTTAAATAGATGTCCTAAACCAAATCCTTCACTGTCGCTTACATCATCCCTTCCTAACTCAATGTGAAATGAGAATAACCACGAGGATAATAAAGTGAGTATAAAGGTTATGAAGGTGCAACTACTCATGATCAGGATCACTAACAAACATATTGTTGATAAAAATCCACAGATGCACAAATATGTTTTTCAAAACTGTTTCATTGGACATATTTGGATTCCTGATTCACTGAAGAGCTAAACATAAGAAAATAAAACATGGTAAAAACCTGACGTAATGGCCTGTTATTAACAAACCTTTCTCAAACATCGGAGCAGTGGTTGACTACATATGCAGTGGTCTCTGCCTTGTAAGTCCAGGAACTAGCAGTGACCCACATTGAATAACAGCAATGTGACTCTACCACTGACTTGCAACGTGGATGTTTTATCTCCTTAAACAGCACAAAACCTGAAGGAGTTCTGCCGTGTGGTGATGTTGCTAATGCTAACGGTAAGCTTAAACTAGTCGAAACGTCCGCTGCCGTTTCCTGGATGTTAAAACAACAACAGCCTTCCTCGTCGTGAGTCGAGATGGATGAGTCCATGAATGCTAATTAACAGTGTGACGTAGATCTGTGAGAATGTTCAAATCCGGGATTTTCATCATCTATTTTCTACCAGAAGCTAATGCAGGAGATAGGTGTAGGAGACCATTTTCCTGTTCAGCCTGGATGAAAAACTCAAGAGTGACAGATTATAATCAGAAAAAAACATTTAAAAAATGTTCTTTCAGGCACCCACACCTTTAAAGCCTGCAACTGAAGAACTGATGAAAAAGTTTCTCTCATCACCTCTGATGAGTCGTTACCTTTCTCTCCTTTTTGTTTCACTGATGAAATGTTAATATTCACATGTATATATGCACTTATGCCTATTTCCCCATCCAGCTGGAAGAAACTTTACAAAAGCAGGTTTATATTAAATAACTCTGAGCATGTAAACAAACAAAACTGTCCGTTTCAGAAAACAAGAACGCAGCATCTCAGCTTTACAGCAGAACGCTCTTACTTGCAGCTGCATGCAGTTTGAGCTCAGAAATAATTGTGCATAACTCGCACATGCATGTTTTTAGAGCTAAACAAACCTGCTATAAAAATGTCAGCCGCCAAAACTAACAAAAAGACTTCCATTCCTGAGGGCTCAGTGCATGATGTGTTTAAGGTGAAAACAAGAGTTTCTCACTCCGGGTCTGCGTTTGTTGCTATGCTAGTAACTAGCAAACAGACATACAGCAGAAAACCACTTTGTATATCTTAATTGTTGCTTCCAGTGAGGAAAAAGAAAAGTCTCCACGCTAAACATCGGCCTGCGCCGTTCTGGTTTGTGACACCGGCAGCTGTCCGCCGGTTGCGGCCGTTTAAGCGGTACATGACATCTAGCCACTACAGCAGCCACTGAGACACCACGGTGACCAAAACCAGCTCTGGAGATGCAACACAAAGTCGTTTTTTTAAACCTTAACAGCAGATTTCTGAGCTAAAACTGTAATATTTAGGTACCGTTTCCTCTTCTTGCAACTTGGCTTTGAGATAATGTGTTTCTACATTTACAAAGTGCTCACAATGCTTCATCACCAAGGTGCAAATTCATCAGCTGCTTGTGAGGGCAGGAGTGGGAAGGAATCAGGAGACCTGTGGGGAGAGAGAGAGAGAGAGCATAAACTCCAGCTGCAGATGGGATTTACAGATGTGTGGTGGTAATCTTGGCCTCAGATGCACAGCTCTTGCTGGACAGATGGGATTTATGAGTTTATATGGTTTAAGTTACACGTTCTACTTTCAGATGAAAGACAGTCAGTGAGGATTATGACCTTTGTCAGTCTCAAAGTGCTCTGGTCTCCGCCTCGATCTTCCTCTCTCCATGAAGACTGTCGGGGTCAGCCGGGGTCACCGTCTGTCTAATTGCAATCTCAGGACCTCCGCCATAAATGCCCAACAAGTACTGCCATGTCTCCTCTGATATCTGGCCATAATCGGCACCTGAGGTGAAAGGCACAGCAAAAATATGTTCATCTAACTCAGCATGTCCCAACCTTTATTTCTTTATTCCCCTTTCCTGCACCAAGGTAAGCCAGGCTCCCCCAACCCCAGCTCCTACCCACATACACTCACCAAAAATGATTAAAATTATTAAATACAAGCTTTAGACAGAAACACAGAGTTTTGGTTGAACTACTGGGTGCGTTATTGGGATTTCTTTTTCTTCTTCCGGCTCTTGGAGAGTAGACGCTTTTTTCCTCCTCTCCTCCCTATCTTAGCCCCAAGGCTCTTTGTCTGTCTTTGGGTGTACGGAGCTTCTACATTTTTTCTGGAAACTGGAAATTATTAAAAATGGATATGGTCAGCTGGTCTCTCAACGCGATTGATAAAACTTTCTCAACGATGAGAACGGGAGAAGGGGCTCCAGGGTGCCCCACTGGGACAGATCCAGTTGGGCGCATCATGGACTCCTGGAAACAGTGGAACCTGATATGCCTCTCTCAGCTCTCTGTAGAGGAATCTGGAGACGTCTGGATATTCGTGGTGTTGGTGCCTGGTTTCCCGCTCTTTGGCCTTGGAGGTTACCTGGCTTACTGGAAAATTAACGAGCTGTCGAGGAATACTGGCTCTTTCCCGGAGCCCAGGGATGGATTACACCGTGCTGTGAATTCACAGACTCATATAATTGTCGAGATGATTCATAAGCTTGGAACTTTGGCTGAGATTCATGCATTGGCAGAAAAGATGGATGCGATCAAGGAGCGAGTGGACGAATCAGCACAGATTGGGATAGATTAATCTACGCCATTATTGGATTTTGAGAAGTTGAGGACCAGTGGAACTCTGAGACAGAGAAGAAATTATTTCTGTCGGGCCCCAAAACAATTTCTTATCTGAATCTGGTGCCCTTGAGCCTGTGAGGCTGAAATGAATAGCCCCCCTCAAAAGAAATGTGGAATGCTGCTGTTGCCATGGCAACTCTGTCTCCCTATGCCAGCCTGGGCGGGACTGCGAGCTGTGAAGGCCACTGAATCGTTCCAGGAGTCACTGTGCTCTGTAAACCCAACGACCTCCCACCCCCTTCCAGACTGAGGTGAAGAGCGCTGCTTATCACTGCTGCTGCTGACGACGTGTGGAGAGTCCCAAAACCCTACCACCCCACCTAGTGGACACTTATGTTGTGTAGTGTCTGAAGTCTGTTGCATTTCTGTCTGAGGTGTTTTTGCATAGCAAAGCTGCCCTCCCTGTGGAGGGTAACTCTGAAGTGCCTTTTTTTTCTTCCACCTGATCCAATCCTCATGTAGCGCGACTCGGATTGCGAATGACCACAGTCACCAATTCTTGTCAGGTGTCTTTGCCCATGTATGTCTGATCTCAGAATTGTGTGTGCTGAAACTCTAATTTCCCTCTGGGATTAACCCTCTGGGGTCCAGGGTGTAATTTGCCGTTTTTGACTAATTTAGTTTTCCTTTGTATTTCCAAAATAAAAACCATAACCACTGCTTTATGTGGTATCGATCTTTTCAGCACAACCTGGACTTTATAAATTTATACTTATTTTTTATATTTGGACATAAAGGGGTTGCATATTAGACCTTAAATCACTCAAAAACATAAACTCCGAATTGGAAAAAAGTTGCTTATTTTACTGTGAAACCAACAAACATTTATGACGAATGTTTTTTTATGATTTAGAATGGTAATCTAGACTGTACATTTATAAAAAATATGAATAAATATAGCAAATAACAAATTTAAAAAAAAATGATTAGCCCTCTGGGGTCCGGAGTGTAAATCACCATTTTTGACTCATTTTGGTTTTTCTTTTGTATTTTCTAATAAAAACAATAAATATTGCCTTATGGGGTATCTTTTTTTTTTTTCAGGACAACCTGGACTATCTGAATTTATACTTATTTTATTAATTTGACAATAATGTACTTGCATTTTGGAGTGGGGAGTGGCTCTGTCTCACGCAGCGGAGATCGAGATCTGACGACTACGTGGCGCCACCCACTCTTCTTGTTGGGTGTCCGAGGAGCTGTATCTCTGCCTTCATCCTCTACCTCATCATGACCCAACTCTTCTATGAGGAAGGATGGATCTGCCACATCGTCATCAACATCCTCCCTATTTGCCTCAGACTCCGGCTGTGAGTCTCTGTCCACTTCCTCTGCTTCCAGTTCAAAAAACAGCTTAACTGCCTGGTGGACATTTCTCATCATCCTTTATTGAAGCCTAATAAAAGCCTACTAAACTGCAGCAGGGTTTCCCTTACATAGGCGTGGCTGTGACGGTCTGCCACGGCTGAAATCCCACCGCCACGCCTACAAGATCCCAAGTTTTATTTTTATTTTTTTTGCGCTGTTTCCCGAAGAAGCAGCGGGAACTACTATGTTGTCGCTTGTGATCACAGCCGGCGGGCAGCAAGGAGGAGCAGGCAGGGCAAGGTGAAGTTACAGCATAAGTTACTGAGTTTAAAATTAGAAAGGTAGCGGTGGATATAATGCTTTTTGGTTTACATGTTTCAACAGCATTAAGATAAACGAGTGTTGACAATCTTGACAGGGTTTCCTCCAGTGCTTATTAGGCCAGGTTTTCCTCCCTCCACCAGGCTAATCATCACTTATTCAAGTAAAATTTATTTATTTTTTCATGTCTGACTTTAACCGCATCTAATACTGTATTACGATGTGAGCGCAACAGCGACAACTTAAGATCGATGTGTGAGCAGCATGAGAGGTCGGGTGTTTTCATCTGAACCCTTAAAACCTCCAGCAGGCTACGCTGCACTATTGAAGTGTTAGCGCTGCGCGCTAACAACTTAGCGACGTTGTCGGTACAGGATCTGCTCGGGTGCAAGATCGGCTCGGGGTCCTTCGACTGCCGATGACGTCAAAGTACGGCAAACCCACTCGGACAAAATCCACTACACATCTATACTCTTGGAAAGAATTTAGCAGTTTCGTTATTAAAATAATGTTTCTTAAGACGTAAGTTTGTGTTTATAATGGTATTTGTAAAATAAAACACTATATTTTATTCATAATGTTGAACTCCTCTTTGAGCACATCCCTTGAAGGATCACAGGTATTAGCAACACCTGTGAAATTATATATGCAGGAAAGAAGTGTGTCCCGTTTATTGAAGTATTTTGTGTTTAGAGTTTTGACGTCTTGTTCATGCGTAGTTCAGTTACACTCATAGCTGCTAGCCAAAACTCTGGAGTTAAAAGATTTCTGGCTTTACTAAAATACCTGTCTGTACTTATTTGATTGATGGTATTTTTACTTTCTATTAGACTCCAAATGTAATCATTTGGCATGTTTCTAATTCATAATTTGTAATAATGTAATTGGCGATATTAGCATTAGCATTCCTATGGGTTTTTCCACGTATATTAGCATTGCGCTAACCACTCGCTGCCAAATTGCAGCCTTTGCGACTAGAAAATCTCCTTTTGTCACATCGCAATTTAATTGCACATGCAGTTAATCGTTCAGCCCTAATATACATGCAGCTCTATGCTAAAAGTGTATTTTCAAAGAGGTAATGATGGATTTCTTTGTAAAAGTTGTCCATCTTTCCAATAGAAAGATTTGCCTGGACCAACGTAACGTGATAACAACGTAACGTGATTACGTAATTCCGTAAGGTTCATGTTCAGCCAATCAACTACTTAGACGTCATCGGCAGTCGACGGACCCCGAGCCAATCTTGCACCCGAGCAGATCCTGTACAGACAACGTGACATGTCTCAGAGAAAGCGTAAAAACACGTTGGACGCTTCTTCTGAAGCGGGAAAATAACACTTCTTCTTAAGCAGAGCACGACGTCGCCTCGGCTCGTTCACCCTCTGCCGAGCCGGACTGGGCTCGATAACATTGACCCAGCACAGCCACTGGGTCGTTGGAGCTGCCCCATGACTGCCTGATGGAAAACCAGCGGGTTTCATCAGACTCGTAAAGTTTCTTGTTTTTGCTGGGGACCCCCTGTATTTTACCGCTCCCTCCTGCAGTCTTCCCCGATTAAAATGATTCTGTAAACTCCGCGTATCAATAGAAACAATCTCTGCCTCTGCCAGCTGCAGTAAATGTAGTCTCCAAACAATAAATAAGAGGTGCATTCATCTGTGTATCTCCTTTTATCCGCATTAGTGATATTCTCAGCACCAGAACAGTGAAGCAAAGAAACAGATTCCTGAGTTTGTTAGTGATTTTATTTATTAGGTGCATCTAACCTGTTCTATTTTTCTCTGAAATGAGATCAAATCAGTGCTTCTATGGGTTGTCTCCTCTCTGCACTAGAAATCTTTACTTTATTTAGAGACGTGTCATAAAGCTTTTGTGGGGTTTTTTATGTTCACAAGCACATTCCCTCTCACGGATTACTAAACTGCTGTTTTGACAAGTCAGATTGTCTAAAAATAGGTCGTTTTTTAGCTTAGTATAACTCCACTTTTACGTTGCCTATTAACAAAATTTAAAAACTGGGGTGTAGTTTATAATCTCCTTTTTAAAGCTGAATTGAAAGCGAAACTCAGGGAGGCGGAGTCTTGCTGCTACAGCGTCCCAAATCAGACCTGTTCAAAAGACGCATACACGCGTCCATGGACCCCAGAGGGTTAATAAAGTATCTTTGAATTGAATTTGAATTACAAAAGTAATTTTTACCAGTATTTGGGGGGGGGGGGGGGGGTCACATGATGTGCAATATTATCTGGTATATTTGCATATTTTCTCCTTTGTACTATATTTTTAAAATTCATTGAATCTCAATGATTTTTTTCCCTTGTTTTCCATGTTCTGTTCTTCTGTTCCTATCGAGAAAAGTTCCTGCTGAAAATCCCAGAGGAATCTTCTTGAGAGATTAGGAACGTTTAATCCTCTCTGTCAGTAGTGTTTTACCTTGCTTCAGCTGTAAGTGTCCTCCTTTCATAACGCCAATTTTACTGTTGTCAATAGGACCTGGTGGCTCTGGGAGAAAAGGAAAATACATCATTTAGTAAACAGAGACAGATAAAGATCCTGATTTCTAAGCTAACTCTGGTGTTTTTACCGTTGTCTTTGCCCTTGACGAAGGCCTCCCACTCTCTGAACCACTGCATGCTGATACACAGGATGACCGTCGGCGCCTCCTCAGCCTGGAACTCTTTGTTCAACTACAACAACAACAGCAGCTCTCACACAAAGCACTGGAGATGCATTTACACAGAAAGCCGAACCCTTTTGGAGAGCAGGCGTTCACCTTGATGAAGGTGTCGATTTCGGTTTTCCTACGTTTCGCAAGAGCTTCGATCTCCACCTGACAGATGGCGCACATGTACAGGTGGTTGACAGCTGGGCCCCCTCCAAAACTGAAAACATTCAAACCAACACACACACGCACTTAACAACAACCATAAACAACCATTAAAGCAGTCATGAACCAAATAATCGAGATAAATTATTTACACCCACAACAACTTAAAGAACATGTTGTTTGCCACCAGTTTGGTGGCAGGAGAATCTCATCTCTGCTTTATGCAGATGATGTGGTCCTCCTCATCAGGCTCTGACCTACAGCTGTTGCTGGGGAGGTTCGCAGGCGAGTGTGAAGCGGCTGGGATGAGGACCAGCACCTCCGAGTCTGAGACCATGGTTCTCAGACTCGGAGAAGGGCGGCTTGCCAACTCTGGGTCGGGAGAGAGGTCCTGCCTCAAGTGGAGGAGTTCAAGTTCCTCAGGCCTTGTTCACGAGTGAGGGAAGGAGTAGGGCTGGGCAATATGGCCTAAAATTAATATCATGATATTTTGAGGATTTCACCTCAATAACGATAAACGGACGATAACTACAGGTATGCACTAGCTGGGGCTGTCACATGTATTACGTTGAGACATTTTTATGTGACTTGAGGTGGTACAGCTTCTTAAAGGGACATGAACGTTGCTAACCTACGCACATCTTTCTTTTTATTATCAAATGTATTGACATGGGAACAATTATCTCGATAAGAGTCAGAAATTTCAATAACGATACATTTTCGATTTATTGTCCAGCCCTAGGAAGGAGGGAGCAGGAGATCGACAGGCAGACCAAGGCAGCGTCCGCATCACTGCAGACGCTGAACCAATCCGCCTGTCGATCTCCTGCTCCCGGTCTGTTGGTAGTATTTTATTGTTGTTATTATTGTTTTATCAGTTATAAACACATTTAATTTCCCTCTGGGGTCAATAGTTTTTTTCTGAATTTGAACTGAAGTTAAATAAAATTAGTTGCTGAAAGAAACGTCTTAAGTGTTTTTTTTTAAAGTTTATTAGAAAATGGTGAAATTTAGCTCAACTTTACTTATATTTAAATACATTTGCAGTTGTCTGTAGTAAGAATGAATGACTTGTGAGTCGTTCTCTGGGGGAATAAAGCTCCAATGGGCCTGTTTATTTCCTGATATTTGTACATTTCTCCTCTGATTGACTAACAGCAACGCGACTCAACCACCGGCCACTTTGCAAGGTTGATGTTTTATCTCTATAAACACCACAAGCCTGAAGGAGTTCTGCTGTGTGGTGGAGTTGCTAATGCTAACAGTTAGCTTCTACTAGCCGAGACGTTCTCTACATTTTCCTGAACGCTTAACTAACAACAGCCTTCCCTGTTGCGAGTCAAGATGGGTGAGTCCATTAACGTTAAGTGACACTGTGACGTAGAGCTGCTAGACTTCTCTAAACCGAGCGTCTTCCATCAGATGCTAATGCAATTATCAGACAAGAGAAAATGTTAGCATTAACTGCTGGAGTCTCATAAGCTAAATATCCCTGGATGGATTTAATTAAAACGTTCAGAAAGTCTTAATTGGCTTCAGATGTCATGTTAAACAGATTAGGCCAAGAAAAGAATGGAAATAAGAGCCTAAATCAAGAGATGCAATTAATACCTTTAATCTTCTAATAGAATTTAACATTATTTACAGCACTTTTGAATGTTTAGGTAAAAATGGGCAGATTTAGGCCCAGAAGTGAGTTCATCTTCTAACTGAATGATTGGATATTTTCATGTCAATCCTCTGCAGTGTACCTAAGTGCCCTTGAGCGAAACACTCACTGGTGTATAAGTCACAATCTACAGAGTGCAAATTTAAAGAGCAAGTCACCCCCAACTCAACCATTTTTTTTCCGGATAAACTATATAAATGCGTGTCTAATCGTGCTGCACACACGTGTAGTCAATAGTTTTGCACTTTAGTGCATTTTAGTTAAATTTTTAATTTTCTTCCTAAAACTGTCAGTGTTGTGCCGTTGTCAGGTAAAAACTCTGCACTGCATTTGAACTAAAATCTGCCATTGCTATTGGCTAAGAGGTACCCTAGAATGTTAGCTGGTACCATATGATGTCACAATGTCGTTGTGAGCCTGTGTGTGTGTGTATTTGTTAGCGGCTCTGTCCTCTCGGTCTGCTAGGCAACAGCATTTGTTGCATTTTTCAAACAGGAAGTGGGAGTGGAGTAATACTCTGGTAGGGGGTGACTTGCTCTTTAAATGTGTCCATTCACTAATATTTAAACTGCGTAGAGTTAAAGGTAAAATAAAGATATTTTTCCACAACCATTGATGATTTCCACCCATACCCTAAATCTAATGGTGGTGGTAAAATCCCTACTTTCTTTCTGCTGAGATTCAAAAAAGTCCTAAACAGAAAAGCAACAGAGGAAAACACCGACGTGAGACAGTACACCACTGGGCTAATATTTACCTGTTGTAAAGGTATTCCCACACATTCTGAGGAACGATCACAACTAAATCGTCAATATAGTGGTACTTATTAGGAGGAATACCTGCGAGGAGAGCAAAGCAACAACAACGTTTAGAGCAAATATTTATCTGGGTTCCTGTAGAACAACTCAAAAGCTCCGTGTCTTTAAATAAGCTATTCTTAACTACAAAATCAAACATTGTAATTTACTTGTAGGACGTTACAGAAATGTTATTCATTTCAGTAAATGGCAGTAAGATAATTATAAAGTGTGTCACCCTGAAACATTTAAAAGCTACACAAGCTGCTTTTTTATGGCTGGATTTTACATTTAAAACTTTATTCTAAGGTAAATGGTCGGTTATGATGACTCCCTTCGGTTGGAGCGCTCTCCATCACACGCTTGGTTTTTCCCTGTGGGGCAGTTCTCGACTGAAAACATAACTGAACTTCTTGTGAACTTCCTGTGTGTGTTGTGTAAATTACACCAGACGCAGTTGTGACCACAGAGAGGTGATTGAGACAGACCTCCGTGCTGACAGAGGAACGTGTGATTGCTGATGGGGCCTGGCTCGGCGAAGGTGTTGAACTTGTTCAGCCATTCTCTGGAGATGTAAAACTGCAGCAGGCTGGGCTCCTTCATGTTGGCCAGAGCCACCACCTTCTGTCTCTCTCGGACCGACTCCTCGCTGCTTTTCCTACGTTAAAACGTCAGAAACACGGTCACACCTAAACAAAGATCCGACGGTTCCCATTTCGATCCGATGCTTTTATGCTCACCTATAAAACAAAACGTAGGCCTCTGCATTCTGCACCACCGTCTCGTGGACTTCTGTCACATACTGGTCATCAAACTCATACCACTGACCGTTAATCACATTCTGACAGTAAGCTATATAATGACCACCTGCACACAAAACAGATGAGAAAATGCAAGAAGATCAGTTTTTCTGCTGACTAAAAACTGATAAGATCAAGCAACTCGTGCAGGTGCTTGGTCAGTGTCTGGTGAACCACAGAGAAACGAAACACAGCTTGTGGGAAATGATGTATTCTCATACTTCCTGCCGTGCCATGATGGCAGATGACTGACAGCAGATCGTAGGTGGTGACTTGAGATGGGCTGTCTTTAGCCAGGAAAGGCTGCATGTCGAGGCCCTCCAGCGGGAACGACACGTGGCTGCTGATCTTGAATGAATACATGATCTCGTGTCGAAAACGCTTCAGGTGAATGCAAAGAATCTATACGAGACACATACTCACGTTCAGTAAAGCTTACTTTTTATCTGCAGGAAGACTGAAATCAAAAGATAAAACACATACCTCAGGGAGTTTTAGCACTTTGCAGTATTTGACCCCATTTCGCAACCTGTTACAGGCAAAAATAATTAATAAAAGAACACAGTGTTCTCATCCGAAGCAAGCCTGGATCGTTGTACATACTCACTTCTTACATCTCTCGCAGCTGTACATGTTGTCTCCTGGAACAGATGACGAACAGAAACGTGAGTTCAAGCACATTGAATGGGGCGAACATCACATTTCAGTTCTGTTCACCTTTCAGCTCATCTGCAGCAAAAAAGGCAGCGAGGCAGTCCTCCAGAGTAACCATGGGCCCCCAAAACCAAGTGGGGATGCATGAGACAACAAACCTGTTTAATGAGACAACAATCAGCACTGCACGCAGAAATCAGACCCAAGGCTTCTGCAAATCAGATGGTTAAACGGTGAAGCAGCCAAGAGTCCAGGTAGCTATTTAAAACTTATTACAACCCGACAGAAGACCGTAAAATGTTGAGCAGGCTGTTGAGTTCCAGTTTAAGCAGAACAAAAGCTTTTCAATTCATGGGGAAAAAAGTTTTTTTAAAGTACAAAAGTTCATTTCCATCAGCTGCAAACAGAGCACCAGAGCTGGAACAACTTTTAATTGTATAAAACCAAGTTCTCTCATTTTTCAGTACATTAATGGTGGTCTAAATGAGCGCTTTGTTAGTCGATCTCAGAGGTAAAAAAGCTCTGGCTCTCCTGTTTCAGGAACTAGAAGTGATCCAGAGAGTGGAGCAGAAGACGGCAGGACTTCCTGATATTTGGACATCTCTTCTTTGATTGGCTAACAGCAACGACTCTACCACTGACTCCATTTGCGCTGCAACGTTGATGTTTCATCTCCACAAATAACACAAGCCTGGAGTTCTGCTGTGTTGCTAATGCTAATGGTTGGCTTCTGCTAGCTAAGACGTTCTCTGCTGTTTCCTGAATGCTAAACCAACGACAGCACTTCCCCGTCGTGAGTCAAGATGGGTGAGACCCTAACTAAAGTCCTGAAGTTCGGCATGACTCACCTATGATGACATTTTCTAAAGTTGCAAGCTACTGAATAATAACTAGTTACAACTTGATGGTCTCTGCTCCAACACCTAACATGACAAATCTGAGGCGGCTGGTACAAGAAAGATTCTTGGTGAGGCAGATGTGCTAATAATAATCAGCTAGCTCATCAGCGAAAGCAAAGAAATGAACAGTTGGGAAATGACGACAAGTGCACAATAACTAAATGACAGTAAGGCTGTTAAAGACGCACGCGGCTCAGTTCATCAGCCTGACGAAGTCCGCAGCCGCAAACGAAACGTTGCAGGTAAATAAAACCGTTCTGTGTTTTAAAAAGAACTAAAAGATGGAATTAGAATTTCAACACAGCAACAACACACCAACGGTGGTTAGCTTCCGTTAGCTCAGCAGGCTAACTGGAGCTAATCTAATTTAGCCTAGTGAACTAGACCAAATTCTTGCTTTGCAAAGTTTGGTCTAGGCATGCTCCATTGGAACCTCAGCAGCTCCTACCAGGACTCTGGCTAGCCAATCACAGCTCTCTAGAGGGGTTTCAAACACATAAAGAGCTGTGATTTGGTCCATAATGGTGGGCCAATCATAGTGCTCTATCTGCTTGGTGAACAAATCACAGAGCTTTGTCCGCTTTGTGGGCCAATCAGGGCACTCTATATGCCTGGTGGGTGGGATGATGCAACAGAGTGAAACAAGAGTATGTCACAGTCATTGTCCAGTAGAATGCGGAGATCATTTGAAAGACAACGGTAGAACCTGCCCCACAACTGAGAGCTGTCAATGGAGTGTGGCCACACTAAATAATACATTTATTTAGTCTGGCTTGCCAGGCTAAATCTAATTCATAGCGTCTTTAATTCACCACAAACATTGCAGATCATCATAATTGATGTTTGTTAAATGAACACACACAACTTTTTTCTCCCCCACATTTGAGGGTGGAACTCCAGCGCCACCTATGGATGAGCTGCAGCCGTGACAAATGCAAGGGAAAGTCTCAATTAGTACATCATTGATTTAAAATAAAGGGAAATCTACTCACTGATGTCATAAAACTGTTTTCATCACAAACTGACGATGATGATAAACCACCACCCAGCATAGATAATGAATGCATTTTCTTCTCATTGCCTTGGACAATTATTTTCCTCAACTGTTTAACCATAATCCCAACACTATTCAAGGTTGGCCCTGAAAAACTAAACTCAGACTATTTTAAAGCAGCCGGCTTAAACTCAAATTCAGCTGCAACGCCTAAATATTTAAAAGGAGTCTGGGTTTCACGATGACCGGCTACATTTGGCCGTTTCCTGTAAATAAAAAAGTGATGCGTCATTGCTGATGTGATGAGTCTATTGCAGGGTAATCATACAGACGCCTTAAAAACAAAAGAAAGGTAAGCACATGAGAAAACTGAAAAGAGCGCAAGGCTGCATTTGTTGCCTCTAAAGTTTAGGCAGAGCTACCTGCATGTCCTCACCTGCATTTACCTGTAGTACATTTTCCCAAAACAGCTGCATTCAACGCACGGGATGATCACTTACTTGGAATTCCAAATGTGGTCGACTTCCAGAAAAATGAAGCGAACTTTTACGAATAAATAGGGAGAACATGACAACTCAAGATGCTACTTGCCCACATTCATAGTGAAACACAAACCCTGCAGTCCTGTTTTTCTAACCTGCATCTGGCAATAAAACAAAAACCCTTCACGTGTTTTCATCATCATTTCATAGTTTACTGCGCGTGCGACTACCACTTTAAACAGAATGTGCTTCACTGACCGGCGTATGGAGTCCATGATGTAAGCGATCCAGCCCTGTGAGCCGTAGGTGTCGGGGCAGACGCCGGTCTTCATTGGCAGGTTCTGATGGATGGAGGAATGCAGCTTCGCCAAGTCTTCCTTGCCCGGAATGGGCAGGGATAGGTCCTGGAAGGTCTCTACCGTGGTGGAAACCTGTCACACATCCACAGAGCTGAATCACAACGCATGAGACGGTGTCATTAGAAAGATAAAATGTTAACCTGCAACATTTTTATTCATTTCATAACAGCTATTATTTCTCTCAAATGAAAAAGCACAAGTCAAATTTCTATCTATATAAAATGTCTTCATCTGTGATTACGCAGAACATTTCTGAGTTGGATTACGTGAGGAGCTCCCCCTGGTGTTGTAACACATGAAGCACATCTTACCCTGTCACAGGTTAAACACTGGACCAGACTGAGGATGGAGCCGTCAAAGATGTCTGAGATTACGCTGCGATAGTGAGACTGCTTCTTCTTCCTGGAACTGAGCAGCAGCTGAGCTGGAAGACACGAAGGAGACAGACTCAACCAACAACGCCATCAGCCAGAGTCTCAAGCAGATCTAATCGTATAACGACATCACAGTTTTTCTTCGTTTACAGACATAAATCGTTAGGACTCTTCCACTTACGGGAGACAAATACTCAGTAGTTACTGAAACAACACAAAGACTTGTGGTTGAACAGAAACAGTTACAAGATGCCCCTTAGCTTATCTTTTCTATTGGAGTACCATAATATTTACTTAAGTCGGTTTCATTAGTTTTTTTATTCTTATTCTGATGAACCTAAATTCAACAGAAATTAGATTTTCATCAGTTGAATTTTAATTATTATTATTATCAGTTTCAAGTTACGTCTAAGTCTTCTGCAGGTTTTTCTGTATTTAAATCAACACTAAAGAGATTTTAACACCATTTTCAAACTGGGTTCAGAGATTCTTGAGGCAGAAACATGAGCAACTTCACACTGAACAGCACTGTAACCCTCTGCTGAGCAGAACAGTTTCGTGGTTTGGGCAGGAACACTTGTCAGAGGTCTCTGCCTGCTTTACGGCAATAGCTGTTTACTGTGCCAGTAGCTAATATAACGGCTAACAGCTAGCTTATTCGGTTCGCTGACTGTTGGTAAAAAGTGGAAGAAGAAGAATTTTGCTTTTTTGTTGGCATCATGGAAGTAAAAGTAAGAGAGTAATGTCTACGGAGGCAAAACAAAGAGCTAAAACCAGAGTGAACATCGGCAGAGCCTTGAAGGAGCAGCTGGAGGAAGGAACGTTAAACTTATTAAGTGTTGTTTAAACTTTTTTGTTCCACGTCTGAATAAAACATCACAGTTAAGTCTTCATTTCACCCTCAACTAACAGGTGAATAAATTCTTCTGCTTCAGGCAATGCTAATGAACCACAGTCAATCTGAACTGATTCTGTCACCTGCAGCTTAAACAAGAAGGATAAAGTTCAACAGCTTTTATGGCTGCTCTGCCCATAATTTGTTTTGGCGGGTGAAATATGCACAGGTGTGAAGGTGTAAAACAGAAACCCCAGAAGTAGCTGATCAGGCACCCTTTTTGAAGGAGTATGCAGGTCCAGCTGAGCGGAGGGGGCTGGAGCGTGGTGGACTGGATGACAGTTTGGGATGCAGCTCCTGGAGAGTCCGTACCGGACTGCAGGGACTGGACTGCGGTTGGGGCATTGATGCTTCATTATCTGGTTCTAGAATCACACGTCATATTACGTACACGCAGTTTAACGTTACAATTTAGAAAAGAAAGAAGCTAAACGTAACACTCCTGCTGGTCTTCTACCTGAGGTACTGTTGCTCTGGACTTGCCCTGAAGCAGATGTCTGGTTATTTTCCTGACTTTGGACTTCGGTGTGTGCATCTGGAGCTGACTGCTCCTCCTCTGTCCTCCAAGGAGCCTGCTCCTCAGCTGATGTGTCCACATCCGCATCTTCATCCATCTCCTGTGAGCCTCCACGCAGCGGTGAGCCAGACATCCTCTTCTCCTTCAGCCTCTCCTTCTCCGAGATCACCGCTGGAGAGACGATTCCGGCCATCCCCATGGACGGGGGCCTGAACCCGTCACACTCGTCCTGCAGGAGCAGCTCGCCGTCGCCCAGCCCTCCACTCTCCCCCCGGTCACTGCTGGAGCCGGAGTCACAGGACAGAAATTCATCTTCGGATGGAGAGCGGTCCCCGTCTCTCCTCTCCTCCCCGTCGCTTCCCTCGACACTCAGGCTGCACTCAGTCAGCGGCTCTTTCAGCTCCTCGTGTAACTGGTCCATCAGACAGCGTAGGAACTCCTGAGTGTCCTAGAGCAACACGAGATTATTTCATTTAAAAATATGACCAAAAAGAGGATCAGGGACGTTTCTGCTGTAAAAATGAAACAAATCTAATTGAAACATTTACATTTCCACTGTCAGGTGGTTAGCAGGTACGTACTGAGCGCTTACCTGCTGGGCATAACCTCGAAACATGGGGTTTACTAATTTGATGCCATGAGACAGGCTGGTGGGAACAACATAACTGGGCCTGAGGGAGAAGTCAGAGGAGAGTTTGAAATAAATATATAATATATATTAATAAATCATCTTATATATGTAAAACTGAATAGCCTCAGGTGAGTGTTTGATACCGTTTCTTATGCCAGAGTTCTGAGATCAGTTTCTGGTAGCTTTTACACAGAGCCGGCTTCTTATCGGTCCGGACCAACCCGCTACAGTCCAGGAAAAACTGAGTGAGAGGAGGACTGGTGGAGAGAGAACGACAAACCGCATCAATACAGCTGCTTTAGGGACAAACACAAGAGGAGCTGACACATCCCCACTGACAGAGGGAGAGGGTGAACTCACCAGTTGGACAGGGCCTGAAGAGCAGCATTCATGTAGCAGGAATTCCCAATGTTTTTCATGCCTGTCAAACCTAAAAGCAACAAAAACAAGACCCACAAAGGTCTGGGATGACTTCTTCATACATTAAGATGCAGAAATCAGAAGATTCAACTACTGCGTTAAATTAGGGGCTTGTAAGTAAAACTCTAAAGGCTGGTTTCCACTTTTCCGTCGACACATTGGTGCCCGCACACACTGACGGAGATGTTTTTCTTCCACACGTCTCCGTTGGTGTCAGTGTTGTGAAACAATTCTCTGCCAAGACAGCAGAGGGCGTAGCACTTTCCTGTGGTATCCCGCCATCGTTGCAGTCACATCTCTAGCGTGTTTACTATTGTGTGTTTACATTGCGTTTCTGTATTTCAGAGACATTTTTACTCTGAAGAATTTGCCCCTCATTGTCCTCCACCTCTTCATGTGGTCGCCACCTCTAAACTCAAACTTCCTGTAATTTCCTGACACAAATTAAAAGTCTGCTGCGTTCTTGTTCTGCCACGGTTGTATTAACATTAATATCGTTGGACTTTTGTCGCGAGGCGTTCTTTAAGCTGCTCCGTGTCTGCAACTAGATGTCTTTGGCTCTCGTTTTATTTTATTTTTGAGAGGGGATGGCAGTGTTTTTGATTAAGTTAAAGGAAGCGGCGACCTGACAAATCAGTCTTGAAGTCTATCGCTTTTAATGGATATTTAGGAAATTGGGCTCCACTCGGTCATCCTTGCAAACTCCTTTTATTATTCTGTACCTCTGGGTTTAAGCTCATCCTCCTCTGATTCTGACCCTTCTTCCGCCACAGCGATTGGTACTGCTTTCAGTGGGTGACTTGCTGCCAGAGGAACTGCCTCCTGGGAAAACAATTAACACATTATATAAGCTCTATGCTGCTTTTTGTTGTCGATCAGACAGGAACAAAAAATAATCAGGAAACCTGAGATAACCCACCTGCTCTGTGGCTTTGCAGTGATGAGGAGCGGCCGGAACAGGAACCAGAGCTGGTTTCTGATCTAAAAACACCTCCCGCTCGCACACATAACACCAGATCCTGAAGGTTGTCAGGTTCACGGTCAGGTTGTGCTTCTTGGTCTACAAAACACACACAAAAAAAAATAACTTGATATAAATGAGCTCATGCTCTCACAGCTGAAGATGTGAGCCATTTAATGTTTGGTTGTGTGCGAGTGTTACCTGTGCATGCAGGGTGCTATGATCAGCATAGGACTCCCCACAACCAACATAAGGACAGTCACTCTATAGAACAGAAACAAAATTATGTAACATTCTTCTCATCTTTCAAAGACAAACTCACAAAAAAATGTTTTTTAATGTTTTTGTTAGAAAAAAGCAGCATTTGTGTTTAGGCCTCGCTCTATCATTTATTATTACACAAACACCTCCTGATCTCAGATGATGTATAAGTGCAGCTCCTGCTGCTGCAAGGGCTCTCTTTTATGAAAAACGGAGAAGCCAGACTGAGTTTAAAACAACTACAGAGGATTTAAATGCAGGCGTTTAGGTGCAGAATCTTACCCTACCTGCAAACAAGCCCACAAGTTTGGGCCCCCAGCTCCACATGACTGACAAGTTCCCTGTATTACATGAAAACACGGAAAGTCACTGTTTGTCACACACACACACACACACACACACACACACACACACACACACACACACACACACAATTACAAATACACGCGCACACACACAATAGCACTTCAAACATTAAATAATAAAACTCACCTTAGATTTCTGGATCAGATCCTCTTTTGTCACCTCGCCTATGGAGTCCATGTGGGGACAAACGTCTTGTTCTGCCATGTTTGCTTCTCACTATTTCTGCTAATGAGACATGATTGTGTTAGAAATCAGTCTGGCTAGCTTCGTCATCCCACCACTAAACCCAACGCTGGACTGTCAGCTCTGACATTTTTGTAACAATTCTACGTTACTATATTTTAGAAGTGTCTCCCAGCTCAGCTACGGAGACAGGCCCGGTGTTTACCTACGAAAGGAGAGGAAAACCTCCGGTGTGTACCGGTGACAGCTGCTATGAACAAGTCGCACAGGAGACACGCAGCGCCGAGACTCATAACGGTCACGGCTAACGTTAGCTCACGTTAGCGTAAAAAAACATGATAGTATGCTAGCAAAAATGAGAACTGAGCAACGTCATGCACCGACCCAACATCCTGAAAACAGCCCCCCCAACCCTCTTCTCAAGCAGCGAAGAACGAGCACGGTTCGGAACGGCACGACGCAAAGCACGAGGAGAGTACGTCAGTCGGAAAGCCCCGCCCACTCTGTTAGGGGAAGTTGGAAAAAAATACACGTTTCGTAAAAAATAATGGGAATACTTTTTTTATGTGTCAAAACCTATATTAATGTCGATGGTCAAAACTTGTATTTATCAATGTAATTTTATCGTTAGCTTTGTTTAAAAATAATTTACAAAACATTTCAATAGTAAATAGTCATACAGAAAAAGACATTTTGAATAAACTTTTAAAAATAACTAAAAAATAATGCAGAATGTCAAACTGGTCGCTGATAAATTTTACGAAGGCGTTCTACAGTTCTAACAGACCCCGAGTCTGTGTATACATAACTCAAACTGTTGTCTTGTAGCAAATGAGAAGCTGAAAATCTGACCCAAGATCAGCACACTACTAATGAGCACATCGTCGCGTTGCAAGTCTCGCGGTATTTACCCTACCCATGATCCTCCGGTCTTCCTTTCTGCCTGAACCGACATGGTGGGTACATATTTCAGCCTTTTGAGAAAATATCCAAGGTGTTGAATCTGCTTTCATCCTTGCTTTGTGTTCTTATTATCACGTTGTAGAATGTTATTTTGAATTCTCCTAAAACAATGTTTCTGTTTTAAGTCGATATTTGGTCTTGATGCGGTGGTGTTCATGATAGAAATTAGATTTTAAGTGTAGCCGGTACCATCAATGCTATAGCTGCTTGTTGCAAGCTAACAGTCACGACCACGTTAGTTTCAAAGTGTTTTCTGTTATTTTGCTCCATTTTACTGATTGATTCTTACATAAAATCCCCAGTGTCACTAGTTTTACAATTCTTAGACCGGCTTATGCAATACGCGTGTTTTAACGGCGGTGTTTAGGTTCGCAGAATGGGCCTTTAGCATTGACTTCGCTTACATTTAGCATACAGTAGTTCACGTTAGCCACATTTGTAATTAATTGCATTGTCCTTTATTGTAACTTGTGTGCGTTTGAGCTCCACTCCTGTTCAATGTGATGTAAAGGAAGTCATGCAGTTTACAGTGAAACTTAAACACTGTACACTGTTTAATTATAATTATAAATTAACTAGCTTCATTAAATTAATAGATTTGTCCATTAAATATGACATTTTAGTTCATTAAGACTTTGGAGTGTTGGCCTCTAAATTGTTTATGAAACCTGAGCTTTGTTTAGTCTCTAACGTTTTTACTTTTTTTTTTTTTTTTTGGTCAGCCCAAGGGAAAGAAGGCTAAGGGGAAGAAGGTGGCTCCTGCCCCTTCAGTGGCCAAAAAACACGAGGCCAAGAAAGTCGTCAACCCCTTGTTCGAGAAGAGGCCAAAGAACTATGGCATCGGTAAGAATTATTCATGTTTTAGGACCTTTAACAGTTTGCTGTGCAGATGATGTAAACGAATATTTGCTATCTTAAGAACACTGCAGACAATCTTCCACCAAGATCGCTGATGCACAACATTAGACAAAGGCATGAAGCTGTTCATTTTGACAAACTTAAAACATTTGTCTTTCTCTTCACAGGCCAGGATATTCAGCCCAAGCGTGATCTGACGCGCTTCGTGAAATGGCCTCGTTACGTTCGCCTGCAGAGGCAGCGCTCCATCCTCTACAAGCGTTTGAAGGTTCCTCCTGCAATCAACCAGTTCACCCAGGCTCTGGACCGCCAGACTGGTGAGCTTGGAGCAGGGTTTGGTCCTATTACATTGAAATAAAAAGTGTGGGTGTTAAACCACCAAATGACACTTTGCAAGTGATGTGAAATATTTCCATCTGGTTAGTTGTGATGACAAGTTCAAAATCAAGATCGCTGATGCATTTGCTTGAAGTACTAGTAATTTTTGTTGCTTTGTGTTTGGAGTTTTAACTTTATCATGCATGTTTCCATCTCAGCCACTCAGCTGTTTAAGTTGGCTCACAAGTACCGGCCAGAGACCAAGCAGGAGAAGAAAAAGCGGCTGCTGGCCCGTGCCGAACAGAAGGCAGCTGGAAAAGGAGACACCCCTACTAAGAGGCCTCCTGTCCTCCGTGCAGGTGAGGTGTAACAAATGGTTTCAGGAAAATCGTAAAATAAACATTTTCCAAGTTTCTCGTTGGATTGTGTTTAGCCAATCCAACTTGGCCAGAGTGCAGTGATGACTTGAATTTCTTCACCTGATTCTTCCCTTGATGGTTTTTGAGCTTTTTAACCCTGAGCATTGGCCACAATATTATGTTGTTGTGGTATGACTTGTGTGTTGCCAGATCAGCTGTTAATTTCTGTTGGTGGTTGCTACAGGTGTGAACACTGTTACCTCCCTGGTGGAGAGCAAGAAGGCCCAGCTGGTGATCATCGCCCATGATGTAGATCCAATTGAGGTGAGACTAGTTTAGACGTTTTGATTCATGTTGAGCTCTTTGTATAAAATAAATAACATTTAATTTGTGAAATGTGGTCGCTGGCAATGATGTCTGAATTTCTTCACCTGAATTCTCTATGTGGATTAAAACATACGAGCTTTTTAACCCTGAGCAGAGACCGCAGATTAAATTAGCTCATCATTTGTGGTTGATGTCATTTTCAGTAAATTTTCACTAACTCTATTTGCTGTTTATCTTTTAGCTGGTTGTGTTCCTTCCTGCTCTGTGCCGTAAGATGGGCGTCCCATACTGTATTGTAAAGGGCAAGGCTAGACTGGGCAGACTGGTGCACAGGAAAACGTGCACTTCAGTAGCCTTCACACAGATTAACCCGTAAGTCTTCTGTTTTTTTATTTGTGAGTTAAATTTTTCTCCCATACATTTGAAAAATGTTAAGTTTTAATGTTTCAACTGAATACTCATTAATTTCGTTTATACTGTCGCTTGAGGGCTCAAATATATTAACTGTATTGTAAATTTGTTGTATTTTTTTGCTAATGATGTAGTGATTATTCTTGAAATAGTTTTTGGTTTCCTTCCCAGTGAGGATAAAGGTGCACTTGCTAAGCTTGTGGAAGCTATCAAGACCAACTACAATGACAGATATGAAGAGGTGAGAGTTAATCATGTTAGTATTTATATTTTACAAATTTGTCTCAAAACAAACTTTCCAAACAACCTAAACCTGTTTTTCAGATCCGTCGTCACTGGGGAGGTGGCATCCTGGGCCCCAAATCCACAGCCCGCTTCACTAAGTTGGAGAAAGCAAAGGCCAAGGAGCTGGCAACCAAGCTTGGTTAAAATGTTTGGAATAAAAAATCTATGTCCTAAAATTACTGAGTTTGTCTATCATTTAAAGTTAGTGTTGTACAAACTGTTAAGTTAAAGAATCATCTCAAATGTATAAAGGTTAGTTTGATTAAATTTACTTATTCTTATCAATTTTAGCAGAATTTCTTTGTACCGTAAAGGCAAGGTGAGAAGAAACTTTGTGGATCCTTTAGTTAAAAGGTCAGATGGTTTTCATGGGTCTGATATAATCTAACTGATCTCAACTAATCCAAGTTAAACCTGCATTAGTTCTGTACTTGTATAAATGTGTGAACAGCTGGAGCTTCACTGTAATTAAATTTCTAATGAAAGTTTTTTTACCAGCTAGCTTGGTTTACGTTTATTTGGCTCTTTATAAAACAGGTGCAACTCTTAGCCACTTATAGCTTCAAATAAAATTCCCACAACCAAAGATTTTATTTCTTGTTGGATAAATAAAAGTACTGAGCAAGCTGATATTGGTATACAGTAGGAAACATTTCTGTTGCAATCTGAATTACATTTTAATCTTTTTGATGAACTTGGCCCACCACATGTAGGACGTAGCTGCACACAGGCCATACCTGCAAAAGGAGAAGGAATATTTATAAATCTGTTTCCTGGTTTTAAAAAAGATAAAGGTTCACTGAACACACCATGTTATTATATACTGCATGTGTTCGTTCCTCAGAGTGACTCTGGTCTGTCCACCAACTGGCCCTCCAGGGATTGTGCTCTCTGCGCAATACAGAACATCTCAAATTATGAGTTTTGTAACAATGGAAATACTAGTTTTGAAGCCAGCTGAAACTTTTGTTTGGATTGTGATGGAGATCTTACCGAAGTCTGCGTCAATGAAAATCGGTGCTGCTCCTGTGACGCTGGCCATGGCCTCCAGGTCACGGTAATGCCAGCGGTTTCTGTTCACATCATTGTTTGGTACAAATGGTTTCCGACTCTCAGTCAGCCTAACGACTCCCACCACATCCACCTCATCCTCCACCTGCACGAAAGCAGCACAGCTGGCGTTAAAGGATTAAAAATGTCAAATGATGGATTAATTTTTGCTAAATTGAATTTGCATAAAACTAAAAACCAGATTAATGAAGGCTAACAGTGACACTTTCAGCCAAAAGAAGATTTAAACAGATTAGGTTTCAGACGCGTGCCTTTAAATTACAGTGAATATAGGGTAAAGATAACTAAATCAGTCAAATCTTGTCTAAAATAAATGTCTTGGAATACTAAAAAACAAACCTGCCCCTTCATCCTCGTTTCTGGTCTGACTTTCTGCTTTGGAACATATCCTCTGTTCACCAGGATTGTGGTGCTGCAGAGAAACGAGCAGCTGCAGGTTAGTTCTTAAACTATCAGCTGTGATGTTAGGAACACCGTCGTGCGTACTTACCCAAGGTCGGTGCAGTGGAACGGGGTGATGACATTAGCGCCGATCTCTCCACTCGAGGACAGACTTCCAGCCTCTCTGGCTTCCTTCTCCGGATTAACGGGCGAGCGGGGCATGACATATAGCTCCTTGGAGTGGTCGTAATGTCCACGTACTTTTACCCTTCTGTACTCCAGCTCATTCACCTCAAGAGGACTAGTGTCCAGGGAGGAAAGGGACAAGCAAATCTGTACATCAATAAGGTGAGGTCCATGAACTCTTGACAGTATTTTTCAGCAGCAACTAATGTCTGACACAAGGGTTTTCCGTCAGACCAAGGAAGGCAGCAACTTGCTCACACTGTTTCCAGTGGGGATGAGGAGCTATTGATGTCAACTGGGGCCATAGTCAAGCGGTGGAAGGGATACTTTGAGGAGCTCCTCAATCCCACTGACACGCATACCGAGGAGGAACCAGAGCTGGTAGACCTGGGGATGGACTGTCCAATCTCTGGGGCAGAAATTGCTGAGGTAGTCAAACAACTACGCAGCGGAGGAGCCCCTGGGGTGGATGAGATCGGACCTGGGTATCTCCAAGCTTTGGATGTTGTAGGACTGTCTTGGTTGACACGTCTCTGCAACACTGCGTGGTCATCAGGGGCAGTTCCTGTGGAGTGGCAGACCGGGGTGGTGGTCCCAATTTTTCAATGATAAATGACCCGCACTTGTATAGCGCTTCTAAGGACTCCAACGCGCTTTACGCTACAGTGCATCATTCATCCATTCACACACACATTCACACACTGATGGTGATGGGCTACGATGTAGCCACAGCTGCCCTGGGGCGGACTGACAGAGGCAAGGGGAACCTGGGGGTGTGTTCCAACTATAGGGGGTTTACACTCTTCAGCCTCCCGGGAAAGGTCTACTCCAGGGTGCTGGAGAGGAGGGTCCGGTTGATAGTTGAACCTCAGAGGAGGAGGAGCAATGTGGTTTTTGTCCTGTCCATGGAACTGTGGACCACCTCTTTACCCTTGCTAGGGTGATTAAGGGGTCATGGGAGTTTGCCCAACCAATCCACATGTGTTTTGTGGACTTGAAGAAGGCTTATGACCGTGTCCCCAGAGACACCCTGTGGAGGGCACTCCAGGAGTATGGGGTGGATGGTCTTTTGCTAAGGGCCATTCAGTCCCTGTACCAGAGGAGTGAGGCAGTAAGTCAAACCTGTTCCCAGTGAGGGTTGGACTCCACCAGGGCTGCCCTTTGTCACCGGTCCTGTTCATAACGTTTATGGACAGGATTTCTAGGTGCAGCCGTGGTGTGGAGTGTGTGGAGTTTGGTGGCAGGAGAATCTCCTCTCTGCTTTATGCGGATGATGTGGTCCTCCTAGTTTCATCAGGTTCTGACCTACAGCTCTTGGTGGGGAAGTTCGCAGCCAAGTGTGAAGCGGCTGGGATGAGGATCAGCACCTCCAATTCTGAGACCATGGTTCTCGAGCGGAAAAGAGCGGTTTGCCAACTCTGGGTCGGGAGAGAGGTCCTGCCTCAAGTGGAGGAGTTCAAGTATCTCGGGGTCTTGTTCACAAGTGAGGGAAGGAGGAAGCGGGAGACCGACAGGCGGATTGGGGCAGCTTCTGCAGTGATGCAGACGCTTAACCGGTCTGTTAGTAGTACTTTATTGTTGCTATTATTGTTGTTTTATCAGTTATAATCACATTTAATTTTCCATTTGATCTACTGCCCTGTCCTCGCCTATGGTCATATGATGTCTGGGTAATGACCAAAAGAACAAGATCGTGGATACAAGTGGCCAAAATTAGTTTTCTCCTCGGGGTGGCTGGGCTCAGCCTTACGGGTAGGGTGAGGAGTTCGGACATTCGGGAGAGACTCGGACTAGAGCCGCTGCTCCTCCATATTGAGAGGAGTCAGTTGAGGAGGTTTGGGCATCTAGACAGGATGCCTTCTGGACACCTCCCCGGGGAGGTTTTTCAGGCATGTCCTGCCGGTAGGAGGCCCACTGGTCGACCCAAAACATGTAGGAGAAAGTACATCTGCAAATTGGCCCAGGAATGCCTTGGGGTCCTACCGGAGGAGCTGGTGGAGGTGGCCCAGGAGAGGATGGTCTGGAACTCCCTAGTCGGGATGCTGCCCCCATGACCCGGACCCGGATAGGTGGAAGAAGACGAGACGAAACATCCCAACTGAACCACTTATATCAGTGTACTGAGTTCAGTTCAACCCAGCAGATTGCATAAAGTCACTGACTTGCTGAGTCAGAGACTTTACAGCAATCCTCATACTAAACAAGCATGTAGCGACAGTGGAGAGGAAAACTCCCTTTAGCAGGAAGAAACCTCTAGCAGAACCTGGGTCAGAATGAGCAGCCATCTGTCTGCAGACTAGGGGGTTTGAGACTTTGTTCTGAATTTGTTTAAATTGGTTTTTTTTTTTTCCACAGCTGTCCCCATGTTATATTCGACCTGCGGTAATAGCTGCTCATGATGATTCGTGTCAGAGAGACAAGAGTTTACTCACTCTGGAGGAAGAGGAATTGGCTCTGCTGTGGTCAGTCTATGGAGCTCATTGATTAATCCTAACTTCCACTCCCGTCTTTTAACCTTCATAGTAACAATATTGTTTCAGTCAATAAAATGGAAATCAAACAAATCATTTCAGAACAGAATAATGGAAGACAAGCCATACCTGCCATGTCCCGAGGCCAAAGGTGGTGACGGGGATGAGCAGCAGGAACCATTTGAGGAAAGAGTCTTCGCTTTTCACGGCCTTGGCTGCTGCAGAGCTGCACAGCCGCTGGAAGTCCAAGCACCTGCCTGGAAATAAGAAACTGCAGGTTGATTCTTCATAGATGCACTTTTCACACTTTCATGTAATACTGAAAAATAAATTGTAACAGCATTAACATATTATGTATCTTATATATTATAGGTGCTGTACTTATATATTTAAAATCTACATTAAATTTTAGATATCCTTTTGGAACAAATTCTTCAACTTTCATTTTCTTAAAAATATCCAGGTGAGTGGGTCAGTATTTATGCATGTTTAACTTCTTAAATATGAATATAAAAATACATTTACCGGTAGTTAAAAGCAGGTGATCATCGGTATTAATATAACAACTGTACCTACCGTCTGAACGTTTAATGATTCTGTCCAGGAAGAAAGTCCTCTTGATGTTTATAACATTCTGAAATCACGTGAAACGAAAATAAATTTTTTTTGCATATAATCTTTTTTAGGTGACTGTTAAGACGAATACACTGAATTTATTAGTTATAACTTATAACCAACCTGTTTCCTAGTTGTCGGGAAAAGCCTGGTGGAAAACGTGAGCAGGAATTTGAGCGAAGTCATCCTGAATAAACAAAAACCGTAAAAGGGAGACTAAATAAATTATTTACAAAACCGTCGTTTTGGCTTGCGGGGGGACTAATTCAATGTAACACCTTCCGGTGCAACGGAGACAGTCCTCTTCTCGTTTGTTTTCTTATGCACGTGTTTGCAGCCATGAGCTGATTTTTAGCTCAAAATTATTTAATTGTAAATTTAACAGATTTAGTTGCGGAAAGTAATTAGTCTGAGAACATGGACCTCGCAGCGAAAGACTCGTACATTCAGAAATATGCAAGTAAACTATTTTCTCAGCGAGAGAAGGAGCCGAAGAAGAGACCGTTTGGTAATATTGAACTGCTCTTGGCATATTTACACTTAGCTGTACACGTTTCTGTGTTAAATATCAAAGCGCGCTACATATTTGTATGGCTGATGATAGGTGGGAAAAAACATGAAATGTCTTCAAACCTCAGTTGTTAAAACACAGCTCACCGGAAGGGGGCGCTACATTATTTTCTGCGTGCTGTAGATGTTTGCTTTTTCCCACACACAACATACTGGAATTATTTATAGAGCCATATTTTGGAAAATGTTTTTATGCTAATGTTTTTCTTTCTTTTAGTAGATTATATATATATATATATATGGATGCAAAGATTAGTTAGCCTATTTTATCTGAACTTATTCTTTGCACAAGACATTTTTGTTTCTGTTAGAATTTTTTTTGCTTGCCCTCCAGATGAAAGAAAGCAGATAGACTTGATTATTTTTGGTATCATTTTTATTTTTATAAAACGTGACGGTCAGAATCTCATCTGACCTGGCTTTGCTCCATCGTGTCTTTGGAATCAGCTTGTTATACCATATCTGAGCATGGAATTGTTATCTCATGTTTCTTTTCATTAGTTCATTTCAAGAGTAAGAGTGACACCGATCCTTCAAAGAAGAAGAAGAAGAAATTAAAGAATAATTCTACAGATGCATTAGCCAAGAAACCTCCCAAACACCAACAAAAGTCTTCTCCAGGAGCTCAGAAAAGCCTTGCAGCAGCAAAATCACAAACTCAGAGCACCACTGTCACTACAACACAACCATCTAAAGGTGAGCAACACACTGCAGATTCATGAGGGTGTCGGCTTAGTTAAAGCAGCTTTCCGGAGTTTTCCTCTTTCAGAAATTACGTATGATTTGTCAGAAAATCGTAAAAGTGATCATCTTATGTACTGTGATATAATGTAAGCAATACGTCTTTTTAATTAATTAATTAATTTTTTTGTTGAGCACGCCCCCTGTCCGACAGAGCTCCGTGCAATAGGAAACTGAGCGCGACCAGAACTAACTAATAGTGTTAGAATGCCGCTTAGACACTTCAAATTTAAGGAATACCTCGGCTGATGCAGAGCTGATAAACTTTTCACGGACAAGAACGTCTCTAAAATATAAATATATGAAAATACAACATGACATGAGAATAATATTCGTAAAACAACGTGTTTCAGCTCCGTTTGTCGGCTACAGAAGCACATTTATATAACAAACGTGAAGTCGCCATCTTAAAAAAAAACAGAGGAACAGCGTTTTTGTGTGATACGCTTGTCAGCCACTAGATGGTGCCATTTGATAAGAGAAATGCTCCGGAAGGAAGCTTTAATGTGGCAGTTCCTTCACATCACTTGGTTTCATTTTATTGTATTTTTTTAGATTCATCGTTCTCCACAGTGAACGTGTTACGGAAAAGGTTGCATGAAAAGATTGAGGAGTCCAGAGGGCAGGTATGTTCCTTTATAAATCAAAACACGACTAAAACATAAATGTACTGAAATGTTGGGCTGTACTTTATTAGTGACTTCTTCATTTTTAATTAGTCTTTTTATATATATTTTTTTACATTCACATATAAAGTTTTACTTGGGAGCTATTCTTTGCAGCACATATTTAATACATAAGGATGTAAAAACAGGAAGCTATGTTGGTTCCCATTTTTGGTTTTCAGTTCAGAAAGGGCAATTCCAACATTTTTCTAGCCTGGCAAGCCAGACTAAATAAATGTATTATTTATTCTTATTATATTATTATGTATTAAGTATTCATTCTTTGCAAAGCAAGAATTTGGTCTAGTTCACTAGGCTAACATTTTTCCACTCCCATGCACATTTTTAATCTGCTCCAATAATAAAACTACAAGAGTTAGATTCTTCAAACCTGAGTTTCAAATGTAGACAAACAGTAGAACTAGCAAAACTTTTTGCTCTGCATGTTGATCTAGCCATGATCCATTGTAGCCTCAGCAGGTCTACAATTGGCCTGAACAATTTTAGGTCTGGCCAATCACAGCAATCCATGCTTGTAGAGAGATGTTGGGTGGGCTTAGTACCAGCGCTGCGACAAAGAAAAACTACAAAGATGTTGTCGACTCAGACAGAGAACAGCGCTCGCTTGAAATGGCTTTGGCGTCAACTTTGGGCTTTTCTTTGAGACATGAGCAGATAAAAGGATGTATGATGGACTTTCCCATTGACTGAATGCCGTAGCGACGGACATGTCGTATTGTTCGTTGCTCTGATTGGTCCAAGCGCTGTCCAATTGCATTCAGAGACAGTTTGAAAGACAACTGTTGATTCTACCCTATGACTGAGTTCTGTGTATTAGTCAGGCCAGATTATACATTCACATATATAGGATGGTGATGGTTGTGAACGACGTAACTCTACAAGCGGAAGAAAAATGCCCACCATCCCTTTTATGTGAGGATGCTACCTGGAGTCAGGTTGTTGCTACTGAGATTCAGCAGCTCGAGTCAGCTCCACACACTGCAGCAGAGCCATGGCAAGCCGTTGTAGCATGTAATTTCCAAACGCTTCTATATTTGAATACAATGCAGACTGGATTAACATGTTCAGTAGTAAGCTACTGGAAAGTATGTTAACACTTAATTTCTACTAGAAACAATGAAATGTTTATTAACTATAAATATCAGCGGGGAAAGAGGCAACTAGACAACACCAATTTATTACATATTGTTGATCCTTTTATAGTTTTATTTTCATATTTTTAGCAGCACACCACAGTCTCTTTTCACGTCGTCGAATAGAATCTTCAATTAATCGATGGAGGATTCGATAGAATATTCAAATACTAAAGTATTCTAAAGCTGCAGCCCAAATCATATGGTACCAGCTAAGGTCATAGTGTACCTCTTAGCCAATAGCAATGGCAGATTTAAATTCAAATGTAGTGCAGAGTTTTAACCTGAAGAGGGCGCAACACTTAGGCAGAATAATTACATTTTCACTAAGATGCACAAAAAAGCCAAATTATTGATGGCATATGTCAACAGCACGATTAGACTCATTTATATAGTTTATCAGCAGAAAAAGTAGATTTGGGGATGACTTGCTCTTTTAATGTTCAGTTACGCATTTCTTACTGGTGTCACATTTAAAATGAGCACATAATTTAAAAACAGGAAATTTTACTTTTAAAATTATTTTAACCCTTTCGTGCATAGTGGACACTCCCATGGACTTGTATTTTGTTATTAAAACCTTAGTCCAATATTTATTTCAATATTTATTGATTGATTTTTTTTATCATTAGTTTAATTTTCATTTGTATCTATAAATTATGACACTTATGGGAAAAAATCTTGACAGGTTGTCATAATTCTTGCATTCAATGGTTAAAAGTTCTTTATCAGTCCTTTTGCTCTCCATACCTACGTGAACTGAACTAAACTAAACGTGTGTTTTATCAGGTCACCCCGAGTGATTCGTTGTCAGAGGCAATCAAAGCAAAGAGAGCAAGGCGCAAGCTGGAGCGGGAGCGAAAGAAGAGGAAGAGGAAGGAGTTTTTGATGAAGAAACACACTGAACAAAATGACCCGGCACCACCAGCAGAGATTAAAAAGGAAGAACAGACCCCTGCTGTCTCAAGTAAAAGAAACAAGACTGCCATTCTCTTTAACAACATCGAGACAGTGCAAGAGGGATATGAAACCAAAATGCAGAAAAAGTTTAGGAAGAAAAATAGCGTTAAAGGTAATATGACGCCACTCACAGGAAGGAACTACAAGCAGCTGCTCAGCCGCGTGGAGGAACGCAAAGAAAAGCTGGAGAAGCTGAGAGAGAAGGATGAGCAGAAGGCCTGTGAGATGGAAAAGAAGATCAAATGGACCAACCTGCTCTACAAGGCCGAGGGCGTAAAAATCAAAGATAACGAGGACATGCTGCGGGCCTCGCTAAAGAAGAAGGAGAAGAGGCACGCACAGAGGAAGAAGCAGTGGGAGCAGCGAAGCGAACACGTCGTAGAAAAGATGCAGCAAAGGCAGGACAAGAGGAAGAAGAACATCCAGAAGCGTAAGCAAGTCAGAACAGAGAAGAAGAAAGACAGGGCGAGGAAGAAAGGCAGGGTGTTGCCCGAGGATCTGAAAAAAGTTGCTGTTTGAGTTTGAAAGTTTCTGATGATTCAAGTATTGTTCACCAGATATAATTAATTCTGTCGTAATGAATAAAATGATATTTTTGGTCCTAAATTTTTGTGTGGCGACATCGTTCTTGTACTACACATAACTTGGTGTTATATAAGAATATGTTGGGAATAATGCAAATGTTATAAAAGAAATTTTTTACTGAAATGAATCAATATTAAGATATGTTTCTTATTTAATATTTAAATATATATTTGAATGTGGCAAATTCCCTTAAATCAAGAGTATTTTTTACAAATTTGTATTCACTGTACAGCCTTTTAATTTCTTTATTCTAGTTGAGGATCTTATTTCCTGCTGTTACACCAAAAGTGTATAAATAAATGAGCTTTATTCTAAATGAGTTTATATGGGCAGATGTTTGTTTTCTTATTCACAAGATTAGTTTAAAATTACCCGTTTTAAAATGGTAATGTAAAATTAGATTATTCAAACAAATTCTAATGAATAAAGTATTTATTAGCATAAATCTTTTGCGTAAAAACAAAGCTTGAAATTGCGAGGAACCAAAGTAAACTGGAATGATTCTGTCGAGAAGTCTTTCCGTGCCTGCCGATAATTGCATGTCCTATCGCGAGACTTGTCAAACATCTGGCTCCGCCCCCATCGGAAGTAAAAATCAAAACAAGCAGTTTAAAGGGCAGTTACAGAAACTTTGCTTGTCTTGCAGCGCTTCTGCTGGTATATAAATAGAAGAACTACGTGGCGGCGATAGTTTAAACTGTGTAGTTTTAAACTAATATAATGACCGTTTATTTATGAGAATAATCAGGAATTTGGCTGTTACTTTGGCTGTTAATCGTAACAATTCACAAAGAAACCATCACAAGGTGAGTAATACTGTTCTTTTAGGACGCGAGTAAAGGTTAGATACGAATTTCTGATGCACTACAAACGATGTGTTTATTTCAGATCATCATGTCCAGACAACTTCACGCCAACAGAACGGTTGGAGTTGATAAGAATGTTTGGTAAGAGCCTGTTTGCAGTAGGACTGAGATTTCCAGTTGATATTATTTACAAATGCTGATCGCATTAACGAACGTATTTACAAAACCTTAACCACTGCTGTGATCAGAAGAGTCTAACACAAAAGTCATCATTTCAAATGAACTAAGTTTATTGCACTAAAAGTACTCCTTTGTCTTTTTTAATTTAATCTTTTGTTTATTTTTCACTAACCAAAAAAATGCTGACTTTTGAATGTCATTAAAACATGAAACCACTGACTTAAACCCTCAAATTAAGTTTGTGATCATAAGTCAAAAAACCTTCTGATTGGTGGATCTGTGGGGTGGACCGCTGTTGGAACAAAGTCCTTAAAATACATAAACTAGATTAGGGTGGGTGGTTAATTGTTCACTTGTGAAATATTTGCCATTGTTGTAACACAACAAAAGAAAATCATTGGATGAAATGTAGTTGTAGACGGTAGCTTTATTTTTGGTTTTGAACTGTTGATTGAACCTATTTAAAGTTAGATTTCAAGAAATGTTTAAAATTTAAAAGGATATGTAATGGTAAGTGACCTGTATTTGTGTAGCGCCTTCTTAGGGTTCTACAACTCCCCAAGGTGCTTCACAACACAATCAGTCATTCACCCATTCCCACATTAGTAATGATGAGCTACGATGTAGCCACAGCTGCCCTGGGGCGCACTGACAGAGGCAAGGCCTGCCGAACACGGGCGCCTCCGGTCCCTCCAACCACCACCATTAGTAGTTTTTGGGGAAGATAGGGTTAATGAACAAATGAAATAAACCTTAAATGAGTTAATTCTGGCTTTAGTTTAGGTTTTGTTTGTAAAATCCTTCTGGTTTAACTCAGATGGTTTATTTGACAGTTGCAGAATATTTCACTTCTTTATTTCACTTTTGGGTCATAGCTCATCAGTAATTGTTCTGACCCGGCTCTTGGGATTGCAACGTGAGGAGGGGATCTGGACACTTGGTGTGAGTTAAAGAGTATTTTAGTTAAAATCCAGCTTCACCAAATGCCACACAGGCAGGAGCTATCAAGGTGATCTCCCTGAATCTGCGCCAAGCAGGCTTTTATCCTGCACCCACAGGTGCAGCCAGTGCAGTCAAGGACTTTACACAGCCAGGCCAGTTGAATAGAGGGGCGTAACAGTAATGATAATAACAACAAATAATTTAATCTGACCCAACGGTATGTATCATTCAGTCAACTCTGTCTCATGTCACATCGTCAGTAACCAGGTAAACCAGGGTGACCCTGGAAGTAGATCTATTAAAGTCTATTCTGGCTTCTCTCTAATGCTAGTTGAGGTTTCCAAACTGTAAAACATTCATCTCTTTCTAATTGTGATGGAATCAATGCTTAGCTGGTTTAATTTTAAAGGTTAACTAATTACATTCAAGTACTGAAGGTTCAGGTCAAGGGGAATACACGTAAACATGACACCGTTTAATTAACTAAGCATCTTTTTTGACCACAACTGCTTTCCTCATTAAAGCTTTCATAAATCTGTTCACTGTGTTAGTCCTGCACTACCTTTATTATCAAAACTAATTAATGAATAATCAGCATTCAAGTATAAAGCATGTGTAAAAATACACAGTCTGACCTGCTTTGTGCCAACAGGGTTGAGTTCACCCAGCTAGCTGCAGACTACAAAGCAGTGAATCTGGGCCAGGGCTTTCCTGACTTCTCGCCTCCACAGTTCATTCAGGATGCTTTTTGTGCGGCTCTTAATGGGGGACCCTCCATGCACCAGTACACTCGAGCCTTTGTAAGTGGAAAGCCAGTTATTTTATAAATCCTTGTTTCTGGGATGTTTCAGTTCTTTTAATTGCTTAAGTCTCTCTTTGTCCCCCTCCCCCAGGGTCATCCTCGTCTGGTAAAAAGTCTAGCCCGATTCTTCAGCAGGACTGTGGGCCATGAGATCGACCCCCTTGATGATATTTTGGTGACTGTTGGAGCTTATCAGGCTCTGTTCTGTGCTTTTCAGGCTCTGATTGATGATGGAGACGAGGTACAGAATCCATCTGTGACATCAGTTTTAATAAAGGAAGTGAGATTAAAGGTAGATTTTCAGGAAGCGTGTGACTTTTATAATAATTCATCTTCCCAGGTCATTATAATTGAGCCATTCTTTGACTGCTACCAGCCGATGGCGCTGATGGCTGGAGGGAACGCCGTCTATGTTCCTCTGAGACCTGTGAGTTCCTTAACCAAAACCGTTTAGACCGGCTCACGGTTGAGATTTATCAAACTTTTCTTGTTGTTGGCAGAAAAAGGGCAGCGCCGTCTTGTCCAGTGGTGACTGGGTTCTGTCTGCCGAGGAACTGACCAGTAAAATCACTCCCCGCACAAAAGCCATCGTCATTAACACTCCCAACAACCCTTTAGGCAAGGTGAGGTTTATGGTGCATTCAAAATAAAACTTTTAAGTCAGTGCTTGGACACAAACGTGTCGGTTTCAGGTTTACCAGTTGGAGGAACTCCAGATGATCGCTGATCTTTGTGTTAAACACGACCTGCTGTGCTTCAGTGACGAGGTGTACGAGTGGCTCACCTACGATGGAGCCAAACACGTGAAGATCGGTGAGGCATCAGAGCAGCAGAACGTCACCCGCTAGACCTGCAGTGGTATTCATAAAGTGTGTGTGCGTGTGTGTGTGTTCATGTGTGTGTGTGTGTGTGTGTGTGTGTGTGTGTGTGTGTGTGTGTGTGTGACAGCCAGCCTTCCTGGGATGTGGGAGCGCACAGTGACAATCGGCAGTGCTGGGAAAACCTTTAGTGCTACTGGTTGGAAGGTAAAACACAAATGGGCGTATTTTGTCGATTTGAGAGCGTTAATTATTGTCAGGCTTAAATCTTGTGCTGCTTTCTCTTAAAACACTGTTCTCACTCAAAAAGTCTCTTTTGAGTCCAAATATGTCTTCCTTGCTCTCTGTTGACAAAATACACTCTTGATTAAAGGCAGGATGTTAATCCCATATTCTTATTGCATTAATTAGCTGTTGTTTATAGTCATGCTTATTGTTGTTATTTACAGGTTGGCTGGGCCATCAGTTCTGGAAATATCATCAAACACTTGAAAGTTGTCCATCAGAACTCCGTTTATCACTGTGCAACAGCCGCCCAGGTAAAAAGTAGCTCTCCATTGCTTCTGTATTTGACTTTCATTCACTTAAAGCTCCATTGTGACTATTTAGGGTTTAGTGCCTCACTGCATGAAACGTGTCGGCTAACACACCCTCTGAACTTCAAATGAATGTAGTAAAACAATCCGATGCACACATCACCCAGAAAACTTTAGCATTGATTTATGATTCTGTCGTAGTTTCTGATAGTTCCAATATTAAAGTCCGGTTCCTCAGAAATACAAAAAAATCAGTGTTGCTTACAATTCCCTACATAGATAAGGAGTGATGTTTCTTATTAAACTATTTTTGTTTGAGAAGGTAAATCCTGATAAATGTAAGCAGGGAACAGCAGAGAACTTCTTGACTAGTAGAAGCTAACCGTTAGCATTAGCAACTCCACCACACAGCAGAGCTCCTTCAGGCTCGTGTTATTTGTGGAAATAAAACATCAACATTTTAAAGCAAACAGAATCAGTGATAGAGATGTGTTGCTGTTAGCTAAGCAGAGACGAGATGTTCAAATATCAGGAAATAAAACTCCAAATCCTGTCGTCCGTTGCTACGTCTCCTCCAGCTGACTTCTGTTTTCTCTGTCAGGCGCACCGGAGCTTTTTTTCACCAGAGAATGTATTACAAGGCATTCATTCCTACTAGAGACCACTGCACATGTGTTAAAAATCTGAGTAAAATTTACCTTAATTTGCAAAACTCTCCTTTTGCATATTTTTGTGCTGCCATGTGGGCCAGTCCTGCCTCCATAAACACTCTAAACATTATCACCATCCATCCATCTAATTTTGGTCAGTGTTTGGTTGTAGGAATTATGTATTTAAAACAAGCCGTTTCAAAAAGTCCCCATTTGTGATGTCATAAATGGGGCAATTAGAACAGAACACCCTCTTGTGCAAAAAACAGCTGCTGCTGGAGAAGCAGCGGCTCTACTTTGAGCCCCTCCTAAACATTGGAGCTTCTCAGCTTATAGCAGTTTGAGTGGAGAATGGGTGGGCATGACTTATTCTGGAAGGTACTGAAACGGTCAAGAATAAAACTGCTGAAATTACTATATGTGAGAGGGATTTAGTGCAAAGAACTTTGTCAACATGTTTTGTATCATCCATTGAACTATTGTAATTTATGAAAACATTTCACATTATGTCCCTTTTAATAATAGTTGTGCTCTGTTTTCTAATTAAAGTGTTTTTAATTAGATTTAAATGAGAGTAGAACATTTGTTTGTCTGAATAAAGTTCTTAGAGCCAAGTGAGACACTCGAGCCCACTACTTCTGTCTTGCTGCTCCTCAGGAGGCTGTCGCCTGCGGCTTTGAGACAGAGTTTGAGCTGTTTGGGACTCCAGAGAGCTACTTCCACCAGCTGCCTGCGATGCTGCACCACAAGAGGCAGAAACTGGCCTCATGCCTGCAGAGTGTTGGCCTGCAGCCCATCATGCCTGAGGGAGGATATTTTATGATCACAGACATCTCCTCTGTCAGTAAGTGACAAACATAAATCTGAAATGAATGCATTCAAAATCAGTTTTCATTGAGTCACTATTGTTTTGTTTTTAACAGAGTGTGATCTCAATGATGAGAGCACCAAATATGAGTCTTATGACTTTAGATTTGTCAAATGGCTGACTAAAGAGAAGGTAAAGTTTAATTAAGTGAAAGTTTACGATTTTCTTGTTTGTTTGTTTTTTAACAGTTGTAACCATTTTATTTCCTTCAGGGTTTAGCGACAATCCCGGTCTCTGCTTTCTTCAGCCCAGAACACAGCAAGGAGTTTGACAAATACATCCGCTTCTGCTTTGTTAAGGTAAAAAGAAATGAGCTCTTTTGCTGATTAAAGTCTTAGTAAGTACATGCCTCTCTTTTTATACTAACAGGAAAACGCCACTCTGGATGCAGCAGAGAACATTTTGAAGAAGTGGAACCAAAGAGAGTAAAACTTTCCGTCCATTTTGATTTTATAAATCTGTTGAAATTTGTTTGCCTCCTCAGGAAAAGTATATATGTATTCAATATGTTTGTTCCACAAATTTTACAAAAAACTTAAATGAAGTAATATTTGTCTGAGCTCAAAAAATGCTTAAAGTTCAATAAAATGTTTATAAACTCTTCGGTTTTTGTCTCATCTGGATCACATTCATTGCTGAATGGTTTCCTGTCTGTCAGTAAACTTGTTTATAAATAGGACGTTCATATGTATTAGTATCCATTAATACAGTGTTTGCATGAAAGAATCTAAGCATGTTTTATCTTGTTTTCCCATGCTAAGATTTCTCCTAAAATAAAAACCCAAAGCCCTTTTACGTCTTCATTCATTCATTCCGCTAGTTTATGTTTTATTTTGAAAAGCTAACGTTGACCCGGATACGGAAGTAGCTAAACCCCGTGCGTTTGTGTGGAAAATGCCAGCTGACGGTGCAGCAAAAGAGCCAAAACCTGTAATTTCTCATGTAATTAGTGTTTTTAAATGATATTTTATGTTAATTCATGCGTGTTTTAATGGGATTATTGTTTTTTTAGGCTGAAGAAAAGGTTCTTTGGAAAAAAAGAAAAGCAGAATGTGAGTCGAAGCTAACCATGCTAACAATGTCAATGCTGGTTTTAAATAAACAGCATGTTTTTTGTTTTAAATTAACTTCTGGAAATGTAAATGTAATAGCAAAAGTAAAAAGTGTTAGCAATTGAATTGTATATTGTAACAACACATGAGGTTTAGGCTGTCAGATTTAGCTCCTGTCAAAATTGATCAAACGTTTTGTAAATGGATTCTCCACCACAAGACCTTTTTTAAAGAGTACTAAAATATCTCTTTCTTGAATTTTTACACGCCAATTTTAAGGCTTCATAAACTAAAGTTTACAGGTGTAGTGGATCAGGCTAGGTCAGGTGCTAATACCTGCACATTTCTCTGCACCAACACACGCGCTTTAAACCAGTGAGTGAGTGACAGGCTCCCGACATGAGTAAATCATGGAATAAGGTGTATTAGAGCAGTAAAACAGCTAAAACCTGCAGGACAGCGTCACTCTAGGACTATAGCCCTGTTACAGTAGTCTTTACTGGTTGAAGGTGGCCCAAATGCAAGTTCTAACCAATAAAGTTGTAACTTTCATAAATAAAATGAAGTGTTTTCAAGCCACAAACTGTGTTTTTAAAGTTTTTAGTGTAGAATATGTGAGTTCAGCTCCTACCATGTTCTGGTTTTTGATGATCAGTGATTGGGGGAAAAAAAACCTAAGTACTACCAAATCAAAGCTAACATCAGCCTCATGTTTTCTATATTCAGATCTAATCAAACTAGCAGAACTATCGGAATGTATTCTGATGTGCTTCACAAGTTTATTTGCAGAAAGTGACTAAATAAATAATTGAATCCTTGAAAACGACAAACACGTAAAACACTTTAGCAGATCTGCTTATTGTACCCCCTGGAGTGCAACCTAGACCTGGATTTACATTTAACTAAGCTTGGTCCCACACAGTTATTACTAAACAAACACGATAATAAAAGATAGTAACTCAATTTATTGAAAATATATTTGTTTTAATTTCCTTATGCCAATGGTCATTCTGTTATGACAGTGAAGGAGACGCAGAAGCAGTGGAAAAAGGAAAAACTCATCAAACGATTAGAAAAACGGAAACAGCGAGAGGCCGCAGAGAAAGCAAAGAATGAAGAAGTCCAGAACAAAGCCGGTAACCATCTATTTTTATGATTTCTATATCGTAAGTGGCTTAGCTAACTTTTGTTTTTTAAAGGTCGGTCTTACACAGTGAGTATAGCTCTGCCCGGCTCTGTCCTGGACAACGCTCAGTCCCCGGAGCTCCGTACTTACCTGGCGGGGCAGATTGCTCGGGCTTGTGTTGTGTTCTGTGTTGATGAGATCATCGTGTTTGATGAGCAAGGGGAAGATGTCCGGTAAGTTGTTTTAATGATGCAACTTGATGTTAAACTCCCCTCAGACCATCAGAGTACCAAGTCATCTTGCTTGTTGTTTCAGGAGTGTTGAAGGAGAATTTAGTGGTGTTGGGAAGAAGGGCCACGCTTGTATTCAGCTTGCTAGAATACTTCAGTACATGGAGTGTCCTCAGTAAGTCACAGATTACTATTATGTGTGTCAGTAAAGTGTTTTTCACATGAAAATAACAGCTTTTCTTCTCTTCGAGGTATCTGCGCAAATGGTTTTTCCCAGTGCATAAAGACTTGCAGTATGCAGGTAATTTAAACATCTATTACATATAAATGTATATGCATTTGCTGTTACATCTTAAAACTATCAAAACTGAATGCATAAGTACAGTTTGGAGAAAACAGAGGGAAGATGAGCCACACACACACACACACACACAAGCCCCACCTCCAGAATACAGGAACACTGCTTGTTCCCAAGGGTTCCGTTTTACCTTAGCGCCTTTTTTCTGCAGTATGTGAGTATCATGTTACTCTTACATACATCAGGACTAAAGGAGACATATTTCATGTCCAGGTTTGCTCAACCCTCTGGACAGCCCCCACCACATGAGGATAGATGAAGAGTCCGACTACAGAGAAGGACGAGTCCTGGACAAACCGCCCAAACCTGGAAAAGGATCCGTAGTTGGCTGTGGAATGAGGAAGGTGAAGATTACTCCACTTAAGGAACCTCTACTGTTTGATTCCTGTATTTGTAAAAGTTGAAAGTTCATCTGCTTCTTCAGGACGTTCGGATTGATAAACAGTTGCAGCCTGGCCTACGAGTCACAGTGAAGCTCGATAAGACCTGGAACCAAGGTAGGTTCTCCCTCTCTTGGTGGTTTTACTGAGGAGTTAAGTGTGTGTATAAATGTCAACCCTGAATTCCCGCAGCAAGCAGACTGCACAAAGGTGTTGTTGTGGCTCCTCACGTGCCGAGAACCGAAGGTGGTCTATACTGGGGCTACACCGTCCGCCTGGCGTCCTGTCTCAGTAGGTGTCCTGTTCTCTGTCCAGAGTCTCCACCCCTCAATCTACTTTTTGTTCAAGATCAAGTTGTTTTTTTTCTCCCTTTTAACTGATGCTTCCTGTTATTTTTATAAATGCAGGTTCAGTTTTCACAGAAAGTCCGTATAAAGAAGGATATGATCTGACTGTTGGTACGTCAGAGAGGGGCACCAGCGTGGACCAAGCTACGCTGTCACCGTTCAAGTAGGTTCAGAGCTGATCTAGTCATTTAGCTGTCCTGTTAATACGTTGGGGTAAAGAGCACCTCCCAATCTGTGAATACTAAACTGGCCAGTTGTGGTGAAGAGGGAGCTAATGGCGCTTACACAGTAGGGTCAGTGTGGTCGGGTACAGGACTGGAATGTCTTCACACCTAGGTCAGATATGTGCTTTCCGTTCGGAGGGGACTCCCCCCCCCCCCCCCGACCTCCTCCTGGAAGTCCCCACTGAGACCGAGGTGACATTACAGACTGATTAGCAGTCAGCCAGCGGGGGGTTCCCATATACACGATTCATTTTTATGCTGGATGCTGTTGAGTAAACATCTCTATGGCATGGAGCTCCTGCCCTGTGGGAGAGGGAAAAGAGCCATGTGTGTGCATCCTCTGAGCAGCCAACATCTCTGCTCAGAGCTCTCGCCACAGCTGCTCAATGGGAAGAGAGAGCAGTGAGCCGAGCGTGCATGTGTGTGTGAGTGTGTGTGAGGACACGCATGGCAGTGAGAGAAAAGGGAGTAAAATTAATAAAATAATCTGGTTCAGAGCCTCCAAAAGCAACACAGCTCACCCCCACCATTGTTTATCTTAATAAGGACACCACGGACTTTACCGCGCATCTTAAACGCCGCCCATGTGCACGAGGATTTCCGAGTTCCTGAGAACTCTTTTGGAACTACATGTGAACACTACGCTGCACGTATGAGACCAAACTGATAATATCCTCCGATTGTACTGACCCTAATGTGTAGCACCTAAAGCTCTGTGTGTGTGTCTGTGCGCGTGCGTGCGCTCTGTCTTCTCGATCCCCAGTGAGTCGTGGTGGATGGCTGCTTATACTGAGCCAGGATCCTCTGGAGGTTTCTTCCTGTTAAAAGGGAGTTTTCCTCTCCACTGTCGCTACATGCTTGTTTAGTATGAGGATTGCTGTAAAGACTCTTGACACTAGTCAGTGACTCGATGCAACCTGCTGGGTTTCTTACGTAGGAAACTTTTTACTGATTACTGATGGCTTAATGAACTAAACTAATGGGATGTTTACTTTAAAGCAAATCTAAAACTGAATTGAAAGCAAAGGTCTCACTTTACTTGGCTATCTTCATCCCGTCCCTAATAAAGGCTTTGGGTAATGCCTGAAAGAGCCAGCTCAAGAATGCATGCTGGAGAAACGAGTTCCCCCGTCAGGCGTCTGGGCTAGACGCAGGGCTCAGATATTTGGTGAGAATGCTCCCTGGACGCCTCCCAGGGAAGGTGCTGCAGGCATGTCCTGCTGGCAGGAAGTCTCCAGTCTGACCCAGGACACAGTTTGAGCTAAACACGTTTCTGCTTTATTGGCAAACCTGATCATATGAAAACATGGCACACACAGTAATTCTAAGCTGCTCTTTTCTCATGTGCAGTTGTTTAAATGATCCGACATGCAGGATCACAGTCAGTTTTCACAATGTGCAATAATTCTGGTCTCCGTATGTGTTTACTTTCTCCTGTAAGGAAAAAATAACTCGTTTTTTTACCTTTGCCCGTTTCACTTCCCTCGTCCAGAGCCAAGACTGAATGCCTCTGCTAGAGAACAAACCAAGCTTCCTCTCATTCTTACCTTTTAGGCATCTCTTGGTGGTTTTTGGTGGTCTTCGGGGTTTGGAAGCCAGCGTGGATTCTGACCCGAACCTGGATGCAACTGATCCTAGTCTTTTATTTGACCTGTACCTAAACACGTGTCCGGGTCAGGGCAGCAGGACCATTCGAACAGAGGTAAACCGGCACCGTTTCCTCTAGAATCCTGTCAGTCATTCTTAGCATCCGTTTAACTCCTCTTTACCGTCAACAGGAAGCGATCCTTATTTCTATGGCCACGCTGAGACCAAAGATCACAGCAACCTTTCCAGATGTGTCCAGTGGTTCATGCTAACACTCCTAACTGGTGTTTCAGTGAAAATGCTGCATATTTTTGTATTCTGTAATAATTATGGAGCGTTTTAAATGTACACATGTAAATACAGATCTACATCCTCTGCTCTTTTTCACACATAATTACTTTGAGTAAATGGAAGAAAGAAGGCACACAAAAGGTTTTTGAAATGAAACATTTTATGAGCAAACAGTTCAGACATGTCTGCAGTGGTGGAGCGGTTCATCTGGAGCTGGAATATATTTCTAGTCGGAGATTATAAAAGTTACAGATTAAAGTGTAATCCCATTCCAGCGGCTGAGCATGCATCTACCCTTTAAATTATTGTCTCGTCTTCTCAGACCCCATCTGCATGTCCCGTGGGCCTCGCTGGAATTAGGTGCAGCAAACACAAGGAAGATTGTTATTGAAGTGTTTGTTTTAGATCATATTGTTCAGGTTGTTTATTTTTCAGAATAAAATCCAATCTTGTGAAATGTTCTTGCTCTCATCTGCATTCATCTTACAGGTTTAATTCTGATGATGTAGTATGAAACTTGTCACGGTTCAGGTTACTTTCTTGCGTGTTGCAGACAAATGTGGCAAAAATGAACAATTCAGATTAACGATTAAATCACAGAAATCAAAGCTTCTCCCAAAATGAGCTTCTTCAACATCCCTGCAGATCAATGACCTCTACAAGGCTAAAAAAATTGTTCTGGTTCAGATAAACATTTTGAAAGTTTGCACAGGCCTATGAATAAATTATCCAAGTATAGCATGACATCAGTGCCCTTCTCTGGAAAACTTAAACATGCACTGAAACAAAACTCAGTTTTTCATTTCTATTGGGTCATATTTGGAATTATAACTGAGTATTTCTTTAAGACACTTTCAAGAACTGTAAAATAATCCTCCTTTTGCCCCCAAACACATTGTTCCTGCGATATAATCTCCCATTAAGCCCCAGTATGCTGGATTAATCTGCTGGTTTAGGCCACAATAGCATTAGCATATTATCTCTGATCAAAGGCAGGTAATGATGAATACTTTTAAGTGTAATTTTTAAGCCACACAAACATGTATGTACTGATATAATTCAACAAAACATCTATATTTTAATACATATTAAAAATCTAGACATGTAATCAGAACTTTTACATTCATTTTCTCTTCTATTTACAAAAACACTTGTCAGCATCACAGTGCTCCACAGTACCTGCACCCTTCTGCAACACAACTCACCCACACACCACCTCCATCAAGCGGTCCAGTAGTAAGCCTCTGGACACAGCCACCGTTTATCGCTGAAGTCTGACTCTAGAGCTCGATCAGGCTTTAGAGAGGTGTCTCACCATTCTGGGTGAGTGAAGGAGATGTTGTACTGCTTTGCCCAGCGTCTAAACACTTGTTTCTCCGTAATAAAGCGATGGTGGTTTCCTCGCCGGCCGCCTTCGTTCTGTGTGTACATCAAACATTCATCTGGCCCTCTGGGTTTGTAGTAGTGGTATGGCACCTTCTTAGATCCAGGCTTTGTTCTAGAAAAAGAAAGATTTTGTGACCAAAATGTACTCTCACTCAAAATAATGGACTATTGAGTTTTAATAAGATCACCTCCCACCTTTAATGCCAGAGTTTTACACTAAGATCATCCTAAATGGAGAAATGATGGATAACTATCTCAAAATAACAACTTTGTGTGTTTTACTAAAAAACATTTTAATTAAATTAAAATGTGTTTTTCAGATATTATGTGAACACATGTTAAATGGTAATGGTAAATAGCCTGTATTTGATGTATTGGCTTCTAGATTCCTGGAACCACCCAAGGCACTTTACAACACAATCAGTCATTCACCCATTCACACGCTGGTGATGATGAGTTACATTATAGCCACAGCTGCCCTGGGGTGCACTGAAAAAGGTGAGGCTGCTGAGCACTGTTGCCATCGGTCCCTCCGAACACCACCAGGTTAAAGCTTCTTTCCGGAGTATTTCTCTTTTCCGATGGCACCATCTAGTGGCTGACAAGCATATCACACAAAAAGTCTATTGCTTTGCTTGTTTAAGATGGCGACTTCACGTTTCTGTTTATAAATGTGCTTCTGTGGCCAACAAACAACTAAAACATGCTGTTTTACAAGTTATTCATTCTCATGTCATGTTGTGTTCTCATATATTTTATATTTTAGAGACTTTCTTGTCCATGAAAAGTCCATCAACTCTGCATCAGCCGAGGTATTCCATAAATTTGAAGCACATAAGCGGTAGTCTTAACGCTATTGGTTAGTTCTGGTCGGCGCTCAGTTTCCTACTGCATGGAGCTCTGCAGGGCAGGGGCGTGCTTAGCAAAAAAAAAAAGTATTGCTTACATTTTATCACATTACATGATGAGACAATCGCTTTTACGGATTTCTGAAAAATCATACCTCATTTCTGAAAGGGGAAAACTCCGGAAAGCAGCTTTAAGTGTCTTGCCCAAGGGCACAACAGCAGAATTCTCTGGTCAGACCCGGGATCGAACTTGCAACCTTCCCACTCTACTTCCTGTCCCATATGACAATAAATCTTTCTATACTTACCCACAGTGATTAGGTGGAACCATTCCATATACTTTAATGTTATCACATACTTCGATGGCTATGACCATGGTGAACCAGCCTGTGCTCAGCCATGAGTGAGATTTTTGTCTGTGCAGTGAAAAGTAAGCTGATTTAGAGAGTGTGACCGGCAATACCAAAGACGGCAACAGTTGAAAGGATTTAAGACGCACCTGTCTCGTCCTGTCTCTCTCTGAAACAAATTGTCAAACTTTCTCATCTTGCTGGGGGTGATGGTAAAAAAAGACAAGTTGCTGTAGGTCATGCTGACTCTCTGGATCAATCTGTACAGCGTCCCCTTGGCATCCTTCCCAATCTTATTCGGGGGTCCCCAGAAGATGATTGTAGAGTTGTTGTCTGTTTGGTGCAGGAATTCATTGGGTCGTCGGACCACCCTGAAGACACTGGCGTGGGCCACCACTCTGAGGGTGGTCCGGTTACCCACGTCAGACTCGTACCCTATGGTGGGGGCGTCGTTCATGCGGATCACGCACTCAGAGCGGTTGATCTCGTTTCCCGCACCACTGCCCAGGACATGGCTGGAGCTTGTGACCAGTGCACAGCTCTGACAGCGTAGTGTGAAACTCTGGAAAGGAAACACAATATGAAACCCTTATGTTTAAAGTTAAAACAACCTGCCCTCACGAGGGATTGGAAATTCTTTTAAACAATATTTCCAATCCAATCCAATTTTATTTATATAGTGCATTTAAAAACAGCATGTCAGCTGACCAAAGCACTGCACATAGTTAAACCTAAAAAGCCATTCAAATTCACATACATACACATTAAACACAGATTAAAACTATCGTAAAATAGAAACACCTAAAATCAAAACAAAAAGTTAAAACAGCCAATAACAAGAGAAGTCGATAAAAACAGAAGTCAGTAAAAACAGATGAGAGGCACAGCATAAAAGACCGATCATTGACCAAAAGCTAAATTAAAGAAATGGGTCTTTAGGCTGGATTTAAACTGTGCCAGTGAAGAAGCCTGGCGTACCACCAGAGCGAGTGCGTTCCAGAGTCTGGGAGCAGCAAAGGCGAACGCACGCTCCCCACAAGCTCTATATTTCATTGTAGAGACTTTGAGCAGTAGATGGTCAGCAGACCTTAGTGACCCTGGGGGGAGGGGGGGGGGATCTCTGACAAGTAGGGGGCTAGACCATTCAGGCTTTAGGTAAAAGTTAGAACTTTGTGTTGTATTCGAAATAGCACAGGAATCCAGTGTAGATCAGCCAGAATGGGAGTGATGTGACAGCGTTTATTTGCATTGGAAAGAAATTTGGCTGCAGCATTCTGGACTTTCTGCAGACGATTTAGGACAGATACATTTACACCAATTAGAACTGAATTTAGAGAGTTAGGCCAAACGTTGTCAGTGTGAGTTCTTTAAATATTAGGAGTCCCCCTCTAGAGGCACAATGGTTTGGCTCGCCTGACTGCAACGTGATTTCTACCAACTCAACCACCCCCACATCAGTCGATCTTTTTAAGAGTTACCAAGTTTTTTGCAGTGACAAAATTTGTCATAATGTATCCTAAATGTATTTGCAAACAAATTATAAAAACAGTTAATAGAATTTTGAATAGGATGCTGGTATCTCTAAAATTAGTAAAAAAAAAATGAAGTATTTATTTGGTGGTGAATTGCACGCAATGGGCAACATAGGTTCAGCCCTAACTGGCCCACATTTGGCACACAGATCCGGGCCACATACAACTTAACCACTATTGGGCCATGTCTGGTATGCCATATGTATTTAGTGCCAGCATTGCCAGAAGGTTGAGGGGGGAGAGATCAAAGGCAGCAGAAGTATGCAGATTATGTTTTGGTTTAAAAAGAATGGCCTTGGCCTTATTGTAATTGAATATCAGGAAATTGGAAGCTAGCCAGGTTTTAATTTCTGAGAGACATATTTGAAGAAACTCCGAAGTTTTTCTGGAGCATTCTTTGCCATATGGCTTGAAAAGTAGCCTAGATCTAGACAAACTGTAGCAGTAACAAAAAATGTTGCTCTGCATGTCAGTTGAGCCACGCTCCATTGTAGCTTCAGCAGGTCTACATTTTAAGTTGGACCAATCACAGCACTCCGTGTGTAGAAAGACGCTGGGCCGGCTTTGCGCCAGAGCTGTGATGGAGAAAAACAACAAAGATGGTGTCGGCTCAGCAACAATACTCGTTTGAAACGGCTCTGGCATCATCTTTGGACAGTTTAGTCTTGAGCTTTTCTTGGAGCAGATAGAGGTAATTATGTCCTTTATTTTAAAATAGGATATATTTGCTTAATCTTTGATGGTGAATGGCAGACTGCCTCATTGACTGATTTCCATACGATGAATACATCATGTTGTTTGTTGCTCTGATTGGTCCTAGAGCTGCCTAATAGCATTCAAAGACCGTTTGAATGAGAACCATAGATTCCGCCCTACGACTGAGCTCCGTCTATGGGTCGTGGCCAAACCATACATTTACAAATAATAGGATGGCTTGCCAAGCTACTTGAAATGTTCTTCACATACCAATGAAAATCTATAAATTGTCAAAAAAAAAAGACAATTTTAATCGCCTCTGAAACGTAGTCAAGAAATGTTCGTGGGGTTTTCCCAGTTTGTTAGTGGCACAGAGCTGCTCTTTTTTCCCCTTAAAAACACCACATTATTTTATCATTCAACATTGTTTATTTGGTTATTTTAAAGGTAAGAAAAGGAAAAACACAACAATACAAGGATTGCAAGTAGAATACCCAAAAGGTGTAGGCTGAAGCCTAGCTTTTTATGCCTACCCTATTTACGCAATAATGCTTCTACTTAGAATGTTAGAAATAAAAATAACAATATTTAAAAAACAAAACAAAATAGTAATAATACAAATAATTATTGTAGCTAGCATGCAAAATTTTTACACGGTTACATAGGTGCATCATGATCAACTCAAAGTCTAATCTAATTAGCATTGCTGGGTTAAAGTTGCTTAGCTAGCTACACTACATCAGCTAGCCATGTGTATTTCAGCTGCAATAAAAACATTTGAGTGAACCTACTTTGTTCCTGTAAAGTGGTATGTAGCCATCTTTCCCAGACCACTTCTTCAGGTTTGTGCTCTTGACAAAGTTATTTGTTACCGCATGGAAGGGACTGTACAGGCCCTCACTGCTGTTAGAGCTGTAGAAGATGAGGGCCGTCATCAGAACAAAAATGGCGAGGAGGACCGCCATCCTGTGGCTTTGCTGACCCTGCAGTGAGAATGACAGCAGTTGGAATATCTTATTTTTAATATGACACTTTTTTATTACTTTTTCCTAAGACCTGGCTGATTGGACATCCCAGTCGTAATTAGCTAATAAAGGTTTTAGACTTTAGTAGATTGAAGTTTCAAGCTCAGAAAAGAATTGGAGGATTTAATTCAGCTGAAAATGTTTGCCATATTTCCACACTTCAAAAAAAAAAAAATATATATATATATATATATATATATATATATATATATATATATATATATATATACATACACACACACATACTTACTTTCTGCTGTTGCCCGGATGCTAAAGCAACAACAGCATTCCCCATCATGAGTCAAGTTGGGTGTTTCCATGAATGTTAAATGAGAGTGACGTAGACCTTTTGGGTGTTTCAGAATGCTGCAATTTTTATGTTCAGCTTGCAGTACAAACTCAGATTGACTGACTATAATCAGAAATAATTATTGAAACTGTTTTTCACTGTCCACACCTTTAAATACGAAGCAATAAAATGCCAAAGTAACTACTACACGTCTAGAGCACTGTCAACTCTCATTTACAGGTATACAGTTTATCAAAGAGATAAAAACTGTGGTGCCTAGGGTTAATCTTGGACAGGCAAGTATCTTGATGAGCAAAACTATTATTACCTGACAGTTTTGGCTTTATGCTTGATGCTTTTTTTCAAGAACTGTCTACTCTGATTTGGGGGTGACTTGCTGACTGTAAGAGACTGATTTCAGGCTTCACTTTAGGGACAGAAATGTAGGGGGCAGTAGACCAGTCCCTGATGTGCTCCTGCATCTTAATGATGTTTATGTGTAAATGAGCAGCACTAGTGTCTTTCTGAGACAGAAGACATCAAAGCGCTGATGAGCTACACTGTAAACACACATGCGCTGCTGGTACGCACTAAAGTATCTGATCACTTTCTCCATCACGTGCGTCACTCTGCGCGATAAAGGGGTGTGTGGTGCTACGCCCTCCTCGCTTCACGTTTCCTACCTTCCCATTGAGCCTCATGCTGTCCGATCATCACCAGATGAGTCACCTTCTGTCATCATACCTGTGGACACACACGCACACATTTATCTAACCGTATAAACACTCAGAAGATGAAAGCATGCTGACAGCCGCATCATCCAGTCTCGAGCTATTTTAATACCGATGGTGCTTAAGATCGTGTACATTTAAGGCAGTATACGTAAACGGAATCACCATCTTGCGGCATCCGACATTTCTCTTTTCACCACCGACACTTATTACATTTCTCACCAGCAGAAAGTCCTGCTGCTAACCACCTCCACGTGGGTGTGACGGCGCTTTAACAGAGCCCGGTGTTTACCTCGTCGTGTTGTTGGAGGTCTAGGTTTGATGGCTACCTTCTCTCTCGTTCCCAATCTTCCTGCGCCATTTCAGTGACGTCACCACCGCTTCTCTCCCACTGCAGCACGCTCTAAAAGCGCGAGGACTCGCCAGCTGCTGACTTGTGTTCAGATGAGAGTTCAACAGCAGCAACGTCCACCGTCCAGTTTCTTCTGATTTGGCTTTTTAAATTTACAATAAAACTGCAATATTGTAGTTGTGGAACAACATTAAAAGGGTTTAGGCAAATAATAGTTTTTTTTATATATATAATCCAGCACTGTTCTGGGTCATTTTAAAAAAATGTTTTCTGATGGTTTTGCAAAGTTTACCTTTGGACTTTGATTTTTCAGAGGGACCTGCTGGGAGAAGAAAATGTTTCATCCAAATCTAAAATCCAATTATCTGGGAGTTATCAATGATATTGTGTGGTATAATTAAAGCTGAAGGACAGGTGAACCGGACACAGTATTCTATAATCTATATAATATTCTAAAAGAATATGCTGCTTTGAAGCATATGTACACTCACCTAAAGGATTATCAGGAACACCACACTAATAGTGTTTGACTCCCTTTCACCTTCAGAACTGCCTTAATTCTACGTGGCATTGATTCAACAAGGTGCTGAAAGCACTCTTTAGAAATGTTGGCCCATATTGATAGGATAGCATCTTGCAGTTGATGGAGATTTGTGGGATGCACATCCAGGGCACGTAGCTCCCGTTTCACCACATCCCAAAGATGCTTTATCGGGTTGAGATCTGGTGACTGTGGGGGCCGTTGTTGTACAGTGAACTCACTGTCATGTTCAAGAAATCAATTGAAATGATTGGAGCTTTAGGTGCATTATCCTGCTGGAAGTAGCCATCTGAGGATGGGTACATGGTGGTCATGAAGAGATGGACATGGTCAGAAACAATGCTCAGGTAGCCCGTGGCATTTAAACCATGCCCATTCGGCACTAAGGGGCCTAAAGTGTGCCAAGAAAACATCCCCCACACCATTACACCACCACCACCAACCTGCACAGTGGTAACAAAGCATGATGGATCCATGTTCTCATTCTGTTTACGCTAAATTCTGACTATCATTTGAATGTCTCAACAGAAATCCAGACACAACAGACCAGGCAACATTTTTCCAGTCTTCAACTGTCCAATTTTGGTGAGCTCGTGCAAATTGTAGCCTCTTTTTCCTGTTTGTAGTGGAGATGAGTGGTACCCGGTGGGGTCTTCTGCTGTTGTAGCCCATCCGCCTCAAGGTTGTGCGTGTTGTGGCTTCACAAATGCTTTGCTGCATTCCTCAGTTGTAACGAGTGGTTATTTAAGTCAAAGTTGCTCTTCTATAAGCTTGAATCAGTCGGCCCATTCTCCTCTGACTTCTAGCATCAACAAGGCATTTTCGCCCACAGGACTGCCGCAAACTGGATGTTTTCCCCTTTTCACACCATTCTAGTAAACCCTAGAAATGGGTGTGGGTGAAAATCCCAGTAACTGAGCAGATTGTGAACTACTCAGACTGGCCCGTCTGGCACCAACAACCACGCCACGCCCAAAATTGCTTAAATCCCTTCTTTCCCATTCTTACATTCAGTTTGGAGTTCAGGAGATTGTCTTGACCAGGACCACACCCCTAAATGCATTGAAGCAACTGCCATGTGATTGGTTGATTAGATAATTGCATTAATGAGAAGTTTAAACGACATTCCTAATAATCCTTTAGGTGAGTGTATGTTGTGTAGGTGTGTGTGTGTCTGCTCCGTCTATTCGATCCCCAGTGAGTCGTGGAGGATGGCTGCTTATACTGAGCCAGGATCCTCCGGAGGTTTCTTCCTGTTAAAAGGGAGTTTTCCTCTCAACTGTCGCTAAATGCTTGATTAGTATGAGGATTGCTGTAGACTGACACTAGTCAATGACTCGATGCAATTTGCTGGGTTCCTTAGAGGATTTTTTTTTACTGATTGGCTTAATGAACCGACCTGTATTGGAATGTTTACTACGTGTAGTGCCTTGAGACGACTCTTGTCGTGATTTGGCGCTATATAAATAAACTTGAATTGAACACATTTGCTTTGGTTTTATGATTTTACTCAAACCTTTCTCCAACCTAAATAAAAAAATAAGTCTGTTTGCCAAATCTTCAGCCTTTAATCTAAAAACATTTGTTTATAAAAAAAATGAACGAGACAAGAAGAATTTATTTGACAGCATATTTTTATTTATTGTGACGCTTTTCTTCCTCTAGAGGTGGCCATTGCTCAAAAGTACATTCATGTTTTTGTTCATATAACCCAGTAGCTGTAAGTACAATTTATAGTACAACACTTTAAGTGTGAGTACGGATATGGACTTTGGATTGAATGCAAAAAACAGTAATGGAGAGGCAGTGCTATGTTGTCCTTTAAATTGTATACAGGCAGCTAAATATAAAAAGGCCATGAAGACACAAACATTTCTATTTATTTGACCTTCGATACCAGAAGATGTTTCACAGCCATCACCATAGAAACACAAACTGCATTGCCCTTAAATGAAATCCTATGATCTCTTCTCGTGTCCCCTCCAAAACACAGAGACGAAATTCCAGGATTGACTGATCTGTAGTTGAGTTAATTAGTTCAGTTCGGCCTGTTGAGAACATGCCAGCTTCATTAGAAAGGCTGGATGAATTCCAGATAACCGTAGGCTCTAGTGGTGATTACTTAGGGTAAACGGATCCACACTGGAAACTGATCAGCTCAGTCACGGGAGCAGTGGTGAAAGGAGACACTCGTTTTCACCAGTGGAGCAAAAGCACCATTTAAAATGCTAATGATAGGATCAAGTATAAACAGCTTTTCCGTTAAAATTAAAAAAAATCCTATCATCGTTTCAAGCTCACAGTGAAACTAATGCAACAGCCCTAAGATTTAGGCAAGCTTAAAATTTGACTTTTCATTGAGAGAAATGTCCTTTTTTGAGGCAAAATAACAACAAAAGGAAGAAGAGAAGAAAACACCTGAAAAATTAAACAAATAGATTTCTGTAGTAACTGCGTAGCCAGGTACGGAAGCATATTACCTAGCCTGGCAAGCCAGACTAAATAAATGTATTATTTAGTCTGGCCACGCTCCATTGACAGCTCTCGGTTGTGGGGCGGGTTCTACCGTTGTCTTTCAAATGATCTCCGCATTCCACTGGACAATGAATGTGACATACTCTTGTTTCACTCTGTTGCATCATCCCACCCACCAGGCATATAGAGTGCCCTGATTGGCCCACAAAGCGGATAAAGCTCTGTGATTTGTTCACTAAGCAGATAGAGCACAATGATTGGCCCACCATTATGGACCAATCACAGCTCTTTATGTGTTTGAAACCCCTCTAGAGAGCTGTGATTGGCTAGCCAGAGTCCTGGTAGGAGCTGCTGGGGTTCCAATGGAGCATGCCTAGACCATTCTTTGCAAAGCAAGAATTTGGTCTAGTTCACTAGGCTACATATTACCGCCAGTGTGAGGAAAAAAATAATGGCCCAATAACTCGTAAAAATGAGAATGTTTCTTGTTATAACGTCAAAGAAATATTACAACAAAAGAAAAACGTTCTTATGATACGACATAAGTAATTTTAACGAAAGTGTTTCAAATAACGTGTTTAATATCTTCTAATAACGAGAAAGGTCGGAGTGGTAAAATGGCCATTAAATGTTGTTGCATTGTTCGACAAGGGAAATCTGCTGAACAACAGTGCATAAGTCAGCAAATTACATGCCGCCACACTGGACTGATGATCTAACTCTGGGGAATATGGCAAAACACCACATTTCACTAAGGGGTGGAAAATCCCTGTAAAAATGCATAGTCCCTCTCTGACTCCATCTTTTCTGGACGAGATTCAAACATCCTTTTAGGATTTGTGTGTTTTACCAATATGAGCCCATTATGAGATTTTAACAAGTTATATTGAGAAACTAATTAAAAATACTTAAAAATACTGTCATTATTATGAGATAGTTTCACATTAAAATAACTGAATATCTCATTATAGGGCTGGTCTATATGGCCTAAAATCAAAATCACAGTATATTGAGGAGTTCACCTCGATAACGATAAATGGACGATACCTACATGTATGCTCAAAAACAAAAGTTGAGTCACGTTGTCATGTGACTCAAGGTGGTACAGTTTCCTGAAGGGACATGAACGTCGCCAACATACACACATCTTTTCACTTCTTTACTACCAAATGTATTGACATGTAAAAAAATGATAGTCAGAAATTACGATACATTTTTGATTTATCGCCCAACCCATATCTTGTTATAACGAGAAACTCGTGTTATTACGAATTACTGCACGTATAGTTTTCTCCCCACCAACGGTACACTTCCATGGAGAGATCTCTATGACCTCAAATATTTCTAATAAAAATGCACAGAAAATAATACATGTAGTTAATCTCAAGCCTCCTGTACAATACATTTGCCGTCTCAAAGAGTACATGTGCACTATGTTTTGTAGCTTTAAATTGCAATGACTAACCCCGGCTTTCCACAGGAGCCGTCAGCAGCACGTTACTGCAGCAGCACGTCATAGCTGCTGATAGGAACCGCTGTGGTCAACAGAACCTTTTCCACTGGAGCCGTCAGCAGCGCGAGTCGGCCGCGTCTCAGGAGCAGCATGTCGCGGCCTTTACGCGCCGGTTCTATTTTCTACGCGCGACGCCTCTGAAACGGGTCAAGTTCGACATTTTTGGGGAAGGAAAGACAGGAAATCGGACGTGGAAATGGAGAGAAGCTTCCGAGATTTTCAGAATAAAGAAACGTACTGCCTTCCGGTTGCTTTACTTTTAAAAAAGGTTACTAAATGTGCGGCCCCGTGAGAAGTTATCACCTAGCTAGCGATCTCCTGTTTTTCAGGTCCGTATTGGCGATTATAAAACGGACAGAACATAAAACACAAACCTTTTGGAGCCATGTTGTAATTTTCTCCTGCTTGTTGTTGTGTTTAATGACGAAGTCACTCGTGTGACTTTGTGCTCGGTCGGTGACAGCTGCTCCCCTGCTGCTTCGCATCTCGTGGGAAGGGCCAAGCAGCAGCTTACGCGAGCAAGACGTGCTGCTGCAGTAACGTGCTGCTGTCGGCTCCCGTGGAAACCCGGGGTAAGACAGACTGCAGCTTAAAGTGAATCATTTAACAGAGAAAAAACTAAAAGTCAAGGCACGGGTAACTAATATAACTTCAACCTGAAAGCTTTGGCATACATGTACTTTACTTATCAGGGTTTTCCAGCATCTACACCGTTACACATGAGAGGAATATTCAGTAGCAAGAAGCACATCGGGCGTATCCAGGGTCTATGTACTCGCTTACATATTTGTAATCAACAAACGGAATCCAGTAGCATATAAAATTATTTTAACGAATGTAGTAATACTAATAATACTAATAAAGTACTTCACAGATTTTGAATTGTTTCCCTCATATGCTCCAAGACGGGTGTTTGAAATGCATCTTGTGGTGCTTTGCCCATTTAGCATAGATGGCTTTCTCAGTGATGAAGCGATGTCCTCCATGTTTGGCGTTCTCGTGGAATTTGTACATCCTGCACTCATTTACACGGTTTCGCTCATAGTAATGGTAAGGTACAACGCTGTGGTTGGCTCGACTGTCAGGAGAAGGCACCGGATTTACATCCAAGTGATCAATTATTAATTTTTTACAATTACACATGAGAGTAAAAGAAAAGTCTCACCTGCAGTAGTTATTGTCGATCATTCCGTAAACGCTGATGCTGTCGCACATATCCAGAGCTAGGATCATTGTGAAGAAACCTGTGCTGAGATAGGCCCCAGTTTTCATTCTGAAGGAGAAAGCAGTGACATATTCTTTATTAAAAATATCATAGAAGGGTAATAACGCACCATTTTTCTGCTGGTTGCTTTTTAGCGGGGGTGGTCAAATTATTGGTGGGGACTATTTGGTCATCGCTGGATATCGGTGGGGTTATGTGACCTCCGTCCACGCCAAGCCTACGCTCTTGCTCAAAAGGTTCAAATTAACATAAAGATGCTAACGAAGATATGAGAGATGGGGGACATTTTGAATGTTTTCAGCTGTATACTGTGTTGGTATATTATGAATGTTGCCAAAAAATGCTGATTTGATCATCAACATGAATACGTAGACACTCCATTGGGCACTGGAGAGGATAACAGCATCGCCGCCATATTGGGTGGGTTTTTCACTCTCCAAACCCAAGTGGAGCCAATGCAGAGTGAGCAACTATGCCCGTTTATTGTGCATACTATGGTTGCAACCACCAGCGCACCATTGAAAACATTATTACAGGGATTATTTAATTTATTTTGTTTAATTATATTTATATTTTTATTATACCATACCATATGTCTGATTTTGTGGAAAAAGTATAATAATAAAATGTGTTTTTTAGTTGGGTAAACACCTTTCTCAGTAGAAATAAATGCACTGGGGGCAAATGGGGGCCCATCCAAGATGGCAGCCTGCTGCTATGCCAGCTCTAATAAGCAGCGCCAGTCCAGGGTGTCTACGTATATGAAATCTGTGGATTTGATCCACAAGACTAATTCACACGTATCTCTGATCTGCAAACAGCCTGGTGTGTTCGGTGCTTGTGTTCATTTTGTAACACCGGCTCGGGGTAGGATGGGGAGTCCGAGTCTGTGTCACTCACTCCGGCTCCTCCAAGAAAGAGCCAGCTTCAACCGGCCGGTTTGTTTAAGTATTTTAGATGGTGAGAGGGGTGATGTGTATTTGTTTAGTCATGTGACAAGTGATTGTAATCACCTCAGAAGCATAGATGTGTGTGGTGTGTGAACATAATGTAAATTCAGCTTTAATAATTTTCATTCTATGCAAAATCTGCTGATTTTAGACGCATTAGTGTCACTATATCGATTATCAACCATAACAGTGATATTATTACAACGGTGCATCACTGCTTCGTTACAAAAAATAACGCTGTTATACTTAAACTCTGCTACTCCCAACACAGTAGACAACAAACCCAAACCATACCTGTTTTTTCCTGTTTCGTTCTGGAACACGCCATCACAGTATTGGACCTTATCTCTGGTCAAAGCGTATAATCTGGCATTTGGATACTTCAAGGCCATCTTCAAGAGGACATTGAAAATTTTTCCTTTCCCATCTTGTCTCATATTCCTCTCAGGACCCCAGAACACATATGTTGTGCCCGCCAGCTCATGAAAATAGTGCTGCTCATTTTCTACCAATAGGGGAACACTGGTGTGGGACACGACCCGAACGCTGGTGCGGCTCCCAACGTCCTTCTCGTACCCGCTGGTGGGTGCATTGTTCATGCGGATCACACATCCTTTTTGGTCAATCTCCTCTCCAGCATCAGCACCAAGCATCTGGCCCGAGCTGGAGACCAAGGCACACTGGTTACAGTGGATGTTCAGAAACTGTTAATAAGAAAAAATTACAGAAAATGGAGTTTGAAGTTATAAAATTATGCCATTTAAACTTAGTATATGGCTTTAAAATTAATAAATAAATAAAATATGCTAGGCAGGCAGGAATTTCAGGGTGGGTGGATGCTGAACCGGAAAGTAAAAGCAGAACTACATGAGCTTTTGTGTGAATGACAGAATGAAAAACAGTGTAAAGTGATTGATTTGTATTAGATCAGACTAAAAATAGTGCTAAAGATGTGGGGTTTCAACTAAATATATCATTTATTTACACACTGATATCGAATTTTAAATTATATTAACACATTATCTAAAAAAATTCTACTTTAATACACGATCATTTCGTGAGACCTGACTGTTTTCTGTTGGAATGTGGGACCTCCTCACCAGTCTCCTCTTGGCGGGGCTGATCCGCATGTAGCCCCGGAGACCCGAGCTGCGTGCAGCCGCAGTGGAGGACGCATCGTCCCGTGTGGTGATGAGCAGACCGAACCAGAACAGCAGCAGTAAGCTCAGGCTCAGCAGGCAAAGCCAGCGGCGAAAAATCTGCGTCGGCCACGATTGCAGGCTGAAAGGTGTACATCCAGACTTTCTCACCAAAGTGCTCATTTCAAGGCATGTGGGGAAGCCCACCGCTCAGGATCACGGGGAACGGAGGCTTTCATTGGTCAAGAAGACGTTTTTCAAATATGTCCGTAGCGTCTTCGGGTTAACTCACACTGCAGCCTTTTCTCCACTCGTCATAACTTTTGTTTTATCGCGCGGTAGATTAGGTCCATTTTTCTTCTCTTTTTTTGTTGTTGTGTTTGTTTACAAAACCCAATATATTAACCTGTCTGCTGCCATCTTCTCTCGCCAAAAACTTTACCGCTTTGATTGTTAGCTCAGCTGCACCGTTTCCTTTATACAGATTACCGCTTCCGGAAAGGCCCTTTCACAACAAAAGTCATCAAATACATTTTGCAGGTTGATGTGAATTATTATGGAAGCGTATGTGTAATCATTTTATTATGCAGTAGCAGAAATTATATTTCATTTTCATTTTACCACTGCCAAATCTGACTCGTAAAAAAATTAATAAGCAATCTACCAAACTGTTTTTTAATTTTCTTCATCATCGTTGCTTATTCTGTGACTTAATGAAAAGTAAAAAGCAAAAAACATTTAAGATTTAATTTTCAAACAACGCTCCAGCAAAAATGTAACAAAATTCTATTTGAAATGTCAAATTTGAAAATTAAACCGCATTAGCAGAAATGCTTTTTCATATTCACTACACAACTGCTTACTTTGTGACTCACAATTAAAATGAAAAAGCATTTCTCAAAACTGCCTTTTCATTTTCTTCTTCATCGTTGCTTATTCTGTGACTGCATGAAAATGATAAAGAAAAAGGCATTTGATAACAAAATTTCAAATAACACTCCAGCAAATGTGTAACAAAATTCAGTTTGAAATGTGAAATCTGGACTGGACAGGTAGAGCGGGTTGTCCAGTAATTGGAAGGTTGCAGGTTCGACCGGCTCCGGA